>NC_088402.1:71027057-71345807 GCF_034236695.1 Oncorhynchus nerka | reverse complement strand
ACTATTTAACCTAACTCCTAAACTTAACCCTAACCCCTATCCTAGCTAACGTTTGTGAGCTAGCTAACGTTATCCACCTAGCTAGAATTCATGCGTTTTGCAAATTCGTAATAGGGATGCTAATTTCTGTACATTTTGCTGCCGACTAACTGACCTTCATTAACCGGTCAACAAACTGTTACATTTTTTCCAAACACTAAAGTGACGTGACCAACAGACAACACTATCAGAGATCTGTACATAATGACGAGATGCTTATGTTTCCGCCCTAACAATGGTAGTCGTCCCAAGGCGAGAAGGCAGGCAGGCGACAAGCTTAGGCCCAAAATAAGCGTATTTTGGACAGATTTTTGCGAGTGTGAAAACTCTTGCTTAGCTTCTTCCTCTCTGATACTATGCATGCACATGAGGATCGGACATTTTTCATTATGAGCTTAATGGAAACATGCAACAATAGCAAGCCTATTATCTTACAGTCAAAAGGCTATATAGAGACTATTATAGAACATGCAACTCCTGTAATGAAGCAGCTAATAAAACACCATTTTCTATATTTGCCAAAATACAATTAGCGGAAAACACAGTTATAAACAGCAAACCTAATGCCAGCAGTTGTGACAGAGATGAAAATCTCAGTTAGAAACTTAGAAAGAGGGAGAATCTACACTGACCAAATATATAAACGCAACGTGTAAAGTGCTGGTTCAATGTTTCATAAGCTGAAATGCACATAAATATTATTTCTCACAAATTTGTTTCCATCTCTGTTAGTGAGCATTTTTTCTTTGCCAAAGTAATCCATCCACCTGACAGGTGTGGCATATCAAGAAGCTGATTAAACAGCATGATCGATACAAAGGTGCACCTTGTACTGGGGACAATACAAGGCCACTCTAAAATGTGCATTTTAGTCACACAACACAATGCCACAGATGTCTCAAGTTTTGAGGGAGCGTGCAATTGGCGTGCTGACTGCAGGAATGTCCACAAGAGCTGTTGACAGATAATTGAATGTTCATTTCACTACCATATGCTATTTTAGAGAATTTGGCAGTACATCCAACCGGCCTCACAATTGCCTTAAAGCCCAAAAGCCTGACCCTCTCTGGAAGTTGCTGTAGCCCTGCTTGGGATCGTTAGGCTATGATGACTGTGAATTGGAGGTAATGATAAATGTAGGTAGATTCATGAATACCCCATGATTTTATGACTCTATTAAAATGAATATGCTGCAGTTCTAAGTAGTAATGATTTATATTTACTACTTGGTCAACTGATTTGATGATTAAAATCTATGAAAATAAATGATATGAATTGATAGTTCTGCCCTCTGTTTTCTTTTACTTATTATATTATTATTATTTCTACAAATAGAAGATCATCACTTCTCACAATGGCGCTTGTTTTGTAAAGTTAGATCAAAGCTGAATCAATGTCTTGCAAGATCACATAACGATTAATTGGATTAAATATAACATAACCCGAATAACTCTACAGGACAGTAGCACTCCGGAAACAGGGTTGGAGAGCAATGATAGGCTATTCAATAGGATACATCTGTCTGTACCAAAGTTGATTGAAGAAATTGTGACGTCATTTACATATATTTTTGCGCACCCTCATCTAAAAAAAATAGCACTACACTACTGCAAGCAAAATCTGTGGTAGGACTGTAGGCGGTGGTGTCTGTATGCTGCACGTACACCCCACTGGCTTCATCCATCTGCGCAGCAGCCAAAATGCAACCGTCCAGTGCTCAATAAAAACAGGGCAAATAAAGGACCTTGAATGACAGCACCATGGACAACGCCTCCGTTCACCCGGAGTCTTCACAACACTATTTCGATATGCCACTGGCCACGTTTTAGCGTTGTTCTCCATTTACATTGTGTCATAGCCTACACTTGGATTAGCCTACACTGTAATTCATTAAACTGGACTGGATTATTTTACTGCACCGGCATTGCAATCTAATGGATGCCGATATATGCAATAAACTGAGATACAGTATATTGCTGTGCTATACATGTTTTTTTGGGCTTTGCTACAGAAGGCTATATTGGTCCCTAATACAGGACTAGTAAAGGCCCAGTGCACTACTTTGTGCAATTTTTCATAATTAAAAAAATAATTCAGACGGTGCTGCAGCTCCCTCAGCACCCCTACTTCCTGCTGCTATGGGCAAATGCTCACCTTCAATGGCCACTAGAACGCTGGTGAAATGTGCTCTTCACTGATTAATCCTGATTTCAACTGTACCGGGCAGATGGCAGACAGCGTGTATGGCGTTGTGCGGTTTGCTTATGTCAAAGTTTGAACAGAGTGCCCCATGGTGGCGGTGGAGTTATGGTATGGGTAGGCATAACGAACACAACTGCATTTTATACTGTGATGAAATCCTCAGGCCCATTGTCGTGCCATTCATCCACCGCCATCACCTCATGCTTCAACATGATAATGCATGGCCCCAAGTCGCAAGGATCTGTACACAATTCCTGGAGGCTGAAAGTGTCCCAGTTTTTCCATGGCCTGCACTTTCCAGACATGTCACCAATTGAGCATGTTTGGGATGCTCTGGATTGAAGTGTACGGTAACGTGTTCCAGTTCTCCCCAATATCCAGAAACTTTGCACAGCCATTGAAAAGGAGTGCGTCAACATTCCACAGGCCACTATCAACACCCTAATAAACTATATGCGAAGGAGATGTGTCGTGCAGCATGAGGCAAATGGTGGTCACACCAGATACGGACTGGTTTTCTGATCCACTCCCCTACTTTTCTTTTTTAAGGCGTCTGTGACCAACAGATGCATATCTGTATTCCCAGTAATGTGAAATCCATAGATTAGGGCCGAATTAATTGATTTCCAATGACTGATTTCCTTATATGAGCTGAAACATCTTTGAGACTGTTGCATGTTGCGTTTATATTTTTGTTCAGTATAAATGGAGTGTCTCGGATTTACAGTGCCTTGCGAAAGTATTCGGCCCCCTTGAACTTTGCGACCTTTTGCCACATTTCAGGCTTCAAACATAAAGATATAAAACTGTATTTTTTTGTGAAGAATCAGCAACAAGTGGGACACAATCATGAAGTGGAACGACATTTATTGGATATTTCAAACTTTTTTAACAAATCAAAAACGGAAAAATTGGGCGTGCAAAATTATTCAGCCCCTTTACTTTCAGTGCAGCAAACTCTCTCCAGAAGTTCAGTGAGGATCTCTGAATGATCCAATGTTGACCTAAATGACTAATGATGATAAATACAATCCACCTGTGTGTAATCAAGTCTCCGTATAAATGCACCTGCACTGTGATAGTCTCAGAGGTCCGTTAAAAGCGCAGAGAGCATCATGAAGAACAAGGAACACACCAGGCAGGTCCGAGATACTGTTGTGAAGAAGTTTAAAGCCAGATTTGGATACAAAAAGATTTCCCAAGCTTTAAACATCCCAAGGAGCACTGTGCAAGCGATAATATTGAAATGGAAGGAGTATCAGACCACTGCAAATCTACCAAGACCTGGCTGTCCCTCTAAACTTTCAGCTCATACAAGGAGAAGACTGATCAGAGATGCAGCCAAGAGGCCCATGATCACTCTGGATGAACTGCAGAGATCTACAGCTGAGGTGGGAGACTCTGTCCATAGGACAACAATCAGTCGTATATTGCACAAATCTGGCCTTTATGGAAGAGTGGCAAGAAGAAAGCCATTTCTTAAAGATATCCATAAAAAGTGTTGTTTAAAGTTTGCCACAAGCCACCTGGGAGACACACCAAACATGTGGAAGAAGGTGCTCTGGTCAGATGAAACCAAAATTGAACTTTTTGGCAACAATGCAAAATGTTATGTTTGGCGTAAAAGCAACACAGCTCATCACCCTGAACACACCACTGTCAAACATGGTGGTGGCAGCATCATGGTTTGGGCCTGCTTTTCTTCAGCAGGGACAGGGAAGATGGTTACAATTGATGGGAAGATGGATGGAGCCAAATACAGGACCATTCTGGAAGAAAACCTGATGGAGTCTGCAAAAGACCTGAGACTGGGACGGAGATTTGTCTTCCAACAAGACAATGATCCAAAACATAAAGCAAAATCTACAATGGAATGGTTCAAAAATAAACATATCCAGGTGTTAGAATGGCCAAGTCAAAGTCCAGACCTGAATCCAATCGAGAATCTGTGGAAAGAACTGAAAACTGCTGTTCACAAATGCTCTCCATCCAACCTCACTGAGCTCGAGCTGTTTTGCAAGGAGGAAAGGGAAAAAATGTCAGTCTCTCGATGTGCAAACCTGATAGAGACATACCCCAAGCGACTTACAGCTGTAATCACAGCAAAAGGTGGCGCTACAAAGTATTAACTTAAGGGGGCTGAATAATTTTGCACGCCCAATTTTTCAGTTTTTGATTTGTTAAAAAAAGTTTGAAATATCCAATAAATGTCGTTCCACTTCATGATTGTGTCCCACTTGTTGTTGATTCTTCACAAAAAATACAGTGTTATATCTTTATGTTTGAAGCCTGAAATGTGGCAAAAGGTCGCAAAGTTAAAGGGGGCCGAATACTTTCGCAAGGCACTGTACATACAGAATAAACCAAAATTCTCTGAGACCAGGTTGCGTACATACACAGTAATTAAAACAGAAAGGTGTATATGTACAGTGGCAAGAAAAAGTATGTGAACCCTTTGGAAATACCTGGATTTCTGCATAAATTGGTAAAAAATTTGATCTGATCTTCATCTAGGTCACAACAATAGACAAACACAGACTGCTTAAACTAATAACACACAAACAATTATACATTTTCATGTCTTTATCGAACACACTGTGTAAACATTCACAGTGCAGGGTGGAAAAAGTAACCTGTTGAACCTCCTTTGGCAGCAATAACCTCAACCAAACATTTTCTTTAGTTGCAGATCAGACCTGCAGAACAGTCAGGAGGAATTTTGGACCATTCCTCTTTACAAAACTGTTTCAGTTCAGTAATATTGTTGGGATGTTTGGTGTGAACTGCTCTCTTGAGGTCATGCCACAGCATTTCAATCGTGTCATTTTGTTTTTGATTTACTTCTGTGTTTTGGGCCGTTGTCCTGCGGATCACCCAACTTCTGTTGAGCTTCAATTGGTGGACAGATAGCCTAACATTCTCCTGCAACATGTCTTGATAAACTTGGGAATTAATTTTTCCCTCGATGATATCAAGCTGTCCAGACCCTGAGAAAGCAAAGCAGCCCCAAACCATCATGCTCCCTCCACCATACTTTGCAGTTGGGATGAGGTTCTGATGTTGGTGTGCTGTGCCTTTTTTTCTCCACACATAGTGTTGTGGGTTGTGGGTTCCTTCCAAACAATTCAACTGTTTCATCTGTCCACATAATATTTTGCCAGTAGTGCTGTGGAACATCCAGATGCACTTTTGCTAACTTCAGACATGCAGCAATGTGTTAGCAGTAGCTTCTTCCGTGGTGTCCTCCCATGAACACCATTCTTGTTTAGTGTTTTACGTATCATAGACTCATCAACAGAGATGTTAGCATGTTCCAGAGACTTCTCTAAGTCTTTAGTATTCTTCTTAACCTCATTGAGCATTATGTGCTGTGCTCTTGCAGTCATCTTTGCAGGATGGCCAGTCCTAGGGAGAGTAGCAACAGTGATGAACTTTCTCCATTTATAGACAATTTCTCTTACCATGGACTGATGAACATCAAGGCTTTTAAAGATACTTTTATAACCCTTTCCAGATTTATGCAAGTCAACAATTCTTAATCTTAGGTATTCTGAGATCTCTTTTGTACGAAGCAATGTTCACATCAGGCAATGCTTCCTGTGAATAGCAAACACAATTTTTGCAATTGTTTTTTATAGGGCCAGGCTTCCCCACTTCTCACAAGAGAGACTTGAGGTGCATACACTTTGTCTGGTTATGGCATTGGGTGCCTATCTTGCAACAAGAACTGTTCATCAAACAGAAACATTTTTGTGTGTTATGGGGAGAACAACAAAGGGCGTGCTGTCTAACTAACAGAGAATTGCACATTGGATAGTTACCATTTCTTTGTAATCCCCAACCCCGCTGGTGTGACTGTAAACATAGTATATAATAAGCATCTCAATCACATCGGATGAAGGGGAAGGAGTTCCTATAGGTCGTTTGGCGACCCGTTACTCTACTCAGAGAACAAAGGTTACATCTGTAACCCAGGTGAAATGAGTGAATGCCAAATCACCTGTTGATTGAAACCAAAGAGGAAGAGGTGAAGTGAAAGGTTTCACGCTCACCCAAATCTGTCCAAAATAAGTTAATACTGTACATGCTAGAACGCACCATTAGGATCTCGCAAGCTTGTGCTAGGCTCTGCCCCTTCCTTGATTGTTCTGCCCACTATGACTCATTTATTCCCATTGGAAACAACAGGCTGTGATCTATCTTAGGTTAGTTATAAAAATCCTTTGTCATGACATCTGCAGCCAGAAGAACAGCAACGTAGCTGCATTTGTGTTTGTCTACGGTGATTTCTATTGACATTCATGTGGATACATCCATACCAATGAGCTTATTATGCTTAATTTTGGGCACTCATTACGAGGAGATCAAATTGCATATCAAACACTAACGTTAGGCTAGGGGCTAGCTAAATTGTTTGTTACTAGCAAACCTGCCAATATAACAGCCAAACTAAAAAATATCCGTTGCTGAAAACAGCTGGTCAAACTAGACATTTCATGTGGGAGGATTTGACAGCGTAGCACCACTTGCGTCATGACTACAGTAGGAACCAGATGAATTCATGTTCATCACTCACAGTGTTACTGTAGGTCATCAGATGCTCCAAAAAAATATGTCTCTGCAAAAATGAATCAAATTTTTTTCATGGACCTGCGTTTATGATGTATCCAATTTCGGTTTGTGTGGTTGCTGTCTGTAACTTTGTAGCAAATACGATCTGCATGTCTAGGTGCATATAGTCTCAGGATTGCAAGGTGTCCCCAGTATCTTTTCCAACTGTCCCGATAGCTTTTCCAACTGTCCCATTATCTGGATATAATGTCCATTCTAGAATGCCCTTCTAGCCAATCAGAAACGAGTATTCAACAATGCTGTGGTATAAAGCCTCAATATTTAAATTTATTGTGTTATTATTTTCTAGTATTATTTGCACATTTTTGTAAGTAAGGATTTCACAATAAAGTCTACATCTGTTGTATTCAGCACGTGACAAATCACTTCTAATTTGATTTTGTAAAATTAGCATTATGAAACTTCTATTTGATCAAATAAGCCTCAAATTCGACATTCTCTCAATGCCCCCCCATACAAAAACTCCTCAATTGGTCTACTAGAAGATACCTTTAGACCATTCCATGGAGGGCCTATTGTCTGTGGGTTTTTGGTTATTCCTTTCAATTAAGACCTAGACAACCAGGTGAGGGGTGTTACTTACTAATTAGTGACCTTAATTCATCAGGACAAGAAAGCAGCGAAAACACGCAGACACTCGGCCCTCCGTGGAATGAGTTTGACACATGCCGTAGACTTTCAGTTATTGTGCCTCACTAGTTAGCATTGTCTCACAAAACTACATCTAATTTCCTTCATACTGGACACAGAGACATACAAATGTGTCGTGACATTGCATTAGTTAATGTGACGACTGTTGCTCATCGAATGATTAAAGGTTTCTAATTGCTTGATTAACTGAATCAAGCAATTATTAACTCATTCACCTGGGGCACCATGGGAAAATTTGTTTTATTGAGTTTCTATTTCCCAAATTAACTCAAAGAATATCAGAATATCGATTTTACAACAGCCGCTAATTAATCAGTTACCTCTACAGTCTCGTTCTGAACATCGCATAATCCGGGAATCTGCACGGACCCGGGTCTCACCAATGAGTTTGTACCACACCAATCTTAGTTGAGTATTTATTTACTGGAACGCTAAAATGATGATAAAAGATATACATACACAAAACACATTCTAGGCTATTGATTAGAAAACCCCAAAATGGGGTTTTAAAAGAGAGAGAAAAAGAGAAAGTACACGAGAGAAATATACATTTGGGTGAATTTGTCAGCTATGCTTATTCTAACCCTAGCCTTGCCCCAAACTGCCGCTCTTATGGGTCAGAATATAATGATGTAATTACGTGGGGAAGGTCTCTGTGGATTCTCCGCGTGGACCGCTCAGGCTGCTCAATGACGCACTTCTCCGGCGCAACTCTCTGGTCGCCCTCACGATGTCAGTGTCATTTTGGCTGAGGAGTCTATTCCCTCGCCCTTGCTCTGGAAAGGCTCTTCTGAGGACCGACAGCTCTGTAGCTCAGAGCTCACAGCGTAGGAATGAAACAGTGTAGATACCACGATTCGAGGGGGAGTGGAGGCTAGGTGGTTCGACTTGAATTCACCTGCTTAGACACAGCTACTCATCCATAGCTTGAGTAGAAAAATATTTATTTGTCTTCAAACTTGTGTTGCGTTTTGGGTTCGTTTACTTTTTAGACCTCGGCTGCAGCTTGGGTCACATAGTCTTATCTGTAAATTCTTCACTCACAGGTTTTATACCCTCGTGTCAGAAGTGGGCGTAACCGCCTTTACGGCAATTCTCTGGGCGTAGTAAGTTATGGGCAAGGTCTAGATTTGACTCAAATCTAATTTTAGACAACTCATTTCACATTTCATCTTTACCAAAACATTCTCTTTGATTTGGACATTTTCCGTACAACGTACAATGTATAAACATCAAACATATACTAGGTAAACTGTTGACATTACAATGTTTTCGTAATAACGTAATCTATTAACGTTTAATAACAAAACAAAAATGACATACATTTTCATATTCCATCTATCGTCATGACCACCATTGTGGCTGATGGAAACCATTGATCCAAATCTCTTTATTTCATGTTTAATGTTCTGAGGCTGGTTCTCCATAGTAACAGGACAAAAGGAATTTGTCTGTGGCCTAAGATTTACCATGGGCGTGAGGGGTCATAAAAAACCCACATCTTCAGACCCCTCCTAGATCTCTCCTCCTCTGTTGGGGTTGAGAGAGAATCTGTAGGGTTGTGGTCTCCTGTAACCTGACCTGATCAGGACAGTCATGACAAATGGTATCCACAAGTTCACCTGACTCTGGGGAAGTAAAAAAAAGTAATCATTGCCAAAATCTCAAAGTATCCATTTAAACAGACCAAGTCTGCTTAATCTGAGAGGACAGATTTTGGGGGGAGTCGACCCTCTCACTTCGCCTATTCCTTTCTGGTGATCATACACACTGAAATGTCTGTGTAAGAAGAGGGAATTTCCACATAACATGATCATTCGGATAGCCACTCTAGCCTCACCCTCATGTGGGTGCTAGCAAGCAGAATAGGTGGTGCTAGGTCTCAACAGCCAATCCAGTAGGGTCTGGAAGCTAGTGAGCTTCGATTGGTCAATAGCATAGCCATATGACTGAGTATTTGCATAAAGTTTTTCACAATGAGAATGATAGAGAAAACATCCCTATATAGTTCCTATTATGGCTTCTGTGAGAGCACGGCAGCACCATTAAGGCAATCTCAATTGTGAAGTAGTCAATTTTCTTCTTCACGATTGGCTGATACCTCCTGATGACCCAGTTTGACATGACTCCAACAGGGTCATCAGGAGGGATAAGCCAATAAAGTTTGATGTCCCAACCAGTTGACTACATTAAAATGGTGGAAGCCCTCAATGGTGATGTCCATGCTAAAACAGCCTTTTGGCCACTAGAAGTCTCTATAATTCTCTATGCTTTCCCCGACTTTGGTCCCACCCTGTTCACGCTCCATCGCCCATTCTCGCATGGCCCAACGGTCCCCCGCCCACTTCACTTCCCTCCATTGAAAATATATGTGGCTCTGTTGTTTCATCGCCCCCAACATGTTATGTGGAAATGCACGGTAACTTTTCCTCTGTTCACAACATCAGCAAACCGCTTGCCCATACAAAGCCATACACGTGGTCTGCGGTTCTGAGGCCGGTTGGATTAATCTAAAACGACGTTGGAGGCAGAGAAATTAATTTTATCAGCATATCGATTGCGCAACCAGGGGTGGAAAAACCTTGGATCATTGTTACTCTAACTTCCGCGACGCATATAAGGCCCTGCCCCGCCCCCCTTTCGGAAAAGCTGACCACGACTCCATTTTGTTGATCCCTGCCTACAGACAGAAACTAAAACTAGAGGCTCCCACGCTGAGGTCTGTCCAACGCTGGTCCGACCAAGCTGACTCCACACTCCAAGACTGCTTCCATCACGTGGACTGGGATATGTTTCGTATTGCGTCAGATAACAACATTGACGAATACGTTGATTCGGTGTGCGAGTTCATTAGAACGTGCGTTGAAGATGTCGTTCCCATAGCAACGATTAAAACATTCCCTAACCAGAAACCGTGGATTGATGGCAGCATTCGCGTGAAACTGAAAGCGCGAACCACTGCTTTTAATCAGGGAAAGGTGTCTGGTAACATGACCGAATACAAACAGTGCAGCTATTCCCTCCGCAAGGCTATCAAACAAGCTAAGCGTCAGTACAGAGACCAAATAGAATATCAATTCAACGTCTCAGACACAAGAGGCATGTGGCAGGGTCTACAGTCAATCACGGACTACAGGAAGAAATCCAGCCCAGTCACGGACCAGGATGTCTTGCTCCCAGGCAGACTAAATAACTTTTTTGCCCGCTTTGAGGACAATACAGTGCCACTGACACGGCCTGCAATGAAAACATGCGGTCTCTCCTTCACTGCAGCCGAGGTGAGTAAGACATTTAAACGTGTTAACCCTCGCAAGGCTGCAGGCCCAGACGGCATCCCCAGCCGCGCCCTCAGAGCATGCGCAGACCAGCTGGCCGGTGTGTTTACGGACATATTCAATCAATCCCTATACCAGTCTGCTGTTCCCACATGCTTCAAGAGGGCCACCATTGTTCCTGTTCCCAAGAAAGCTAAGGTAACTGAGCAAAACGACTACCGCCCCGTAGCACTCACTTCCGTCATCATGAAGTGCTTTGAGAGACTAGTCAAGGACCATATCACCTCCACCCTACCTGACACCCTAGACCCACTCCAATTTGCTTACCGCCCAAATAGGTCCACAGACGATGCAATCTCAACCACACTGCACACTGCCCTAACCCATCTGGACAAGAGGAATACCTATGTGAGAATGCTGTTCATCGACTACAGCTCGGCATTCAACACCATAGTACCCTCCAAGCTCGTCATCAAGCTCGAGACCCTGGGTCTCGACCCCGCCCTGTGCAACTGGGTACTGGACTTCCTGACGGGCCGCCCCCAGGTGGTGAGGGTAGGCAACAACATCTCCTCCCCGCTGATCCTCAACACTGGGGCCCCACAAGGGTGCGTTCTAAGCCCTCTCCTGTACTCCCTGTTTACCCACGACTGCGTGGCCACGCACGCCTCCAACTCAATCATCAAGTTTGCGGACGACACAACAGTGGTAGGCTTGATTACCAACAACGACGAGACGGCCTACAGGGAGGAGGTGAGGGCCCTCTGAGTGTGGTGTCAGGAAAATAACCTCACACTCAACATCAACAAAACTAAGGAGATGATTGTGGACTTCAGGAAACAGCAGAGGGAACACCCCCCTATCCACATCGATGGAACAGTAGTGGAGAGGGTAGCAAGTTTTAAGTTCCTCGGCATACACATCACAGACAAACTGAATTGGTCCACTCACACAGACAGCATCGTGAAGAAGGCGCAGCAGCGCCTCTTCAACCTCAGGAGGCTGAAGAAATTTGGCTTGTCACCAAAAGCACTCACAAACTTCTACAGATGCACAATCGAGAGCATCCTGGCGGGCTGTATCACCGCCTGGTACGGCAACTGCTCCGCCCTCAACCGTAAGGCTCTCCAGAGGGTAGTGAGGTCTGCACAACGCATCACCGGGGGCAAACTACCTGCCCTCCAGGACACCTACACCACCCGATGTTACAGGAAGGCCATAAAGATCATCAAGGACATCAACCACCCGAGCCATTGCCTGTTCACCCCGCTATCATCCAGAAGGCGAGGTCAGTACAGGTGCATCAAAGATGGGACCGAGAGACTGAAAAACAGCTTCTATCTCAAGGCCATCAGACTGTTAAACAGCCACCACTAACATTGAGTGGCTGCTGCCAACACACTGACACTGACTCAACTCCAGCCACTTTAATAATGGGAATTGATGGGAAATGATGTAAATATATCACTAGCCACTTTAAACAATGCTACCTTATATAATGTTACTTACCCTACATTATTCATCTCATATGCATACGTATATACTGTACTCTATATCATCGACTGCATCCTTATGTAATACATGTATCACTAGCCACTTTAACTATGCCACTTTGTTTACATACTCATCTCATATGTATATACTGTACTCGATACCATCTACTGTATCTTGCCTATGCTGCTCTGTACCATCACTCATTCATATATCCTTATGTACATATTCTTTATCCCCTTACACTGTGTATAAGACAGTAGTTTAGGAATTGTTAGTTAGATTACTTGTTGGTTATTACTGCATTGTCGGAACTAGAAGCACAAGCATTTCGCTACACTCGCATTAACATCTGCTAACCATGTGTATGTGACAAATAACATTTGATTTGATTTGATTTTGATTTACAATTAGCATTCAATTCTCTGGCAACAGCTCTGTTGGACATTCCTGGAGTCATGCCAATTGCACGCTCCCTCAAAACATCTGTGGCATTGTGTTGTGTGACAAAATTGCACATTTTAGAGAGTGGCCATCGCCCATTTTCCCCAGCACAAGGTGCACCTGTGTAATGATCATGCTGATTAATGCGCTTCTTGATATGCCACACCTGTCAGGTGGATGGATTATCTTGGCAAAGGAGAAATGCAGGTATGTAAACAAATTTGTGCACAAAATATGAGAGAAATACGATTTTTGTGCGTATAGAACATTTCTGGGATCTTTTACTTGAGCTCATGAAACATGGGACCCACACTTTACATGTTGCATTCATAGTTTTGTTCAGTGTATATTTAAACTTATCCTTGGTGTTTGTCCCTCAACTGGTTGAAATTTTAGAGAAAATATCGACAGGAAAGTATTATTAAACCGACTTCAAAATGCACTCGCACGAGATGGAGTACAAGCACGCGAGCCATGCATACTAACCGAAGGCTTGCCGGTGTTTACATAGTTTTGAGCCAGGTGATAGAAATGTGAACTTCAGTCCCAGTGCCTTAAAAGGTTGGCGAAACAATACTTTCCTGAGGATATTTTGTCCTAAATTTCGAGCAGCTGAAGGACCAACACCAGAGTGATTTCAAATATAATTTTATTCAACATTCTGGCTTGTAGAGGACCTGAGAGGACCCTTTCCAGGATCAAACACTGTCATCTTCCAGACGGAGTATTTAGAAATTTGGTCCACTTGGTCCCCAGGCAAGGAACCAGGCTGCCGGCTGTATCGTCTTGATAAAATTGCATCATTACTAAAAGGTCAGCTTCACTGTCAAGTTTCAGGGAAATCCTTCCTAACCTTCATTCTTTGATTGTGCAATTATAGGCCTACACGACCACCAAGCAGATTGTGGTCAGTAAAGGAGGAAATTATCATTTGAATGTCTGACCTGACCAAATACTTCAATAAGGAATCTAAGAGAAATCTGCTTATTTAATGAGTTGGATGTTCAATTGTGAAAATGTAGATTATTTAAAGTTTGGAACTAATTTACACTGAAACCACAGATTTATCTGAGTAAGCATCTGGCATGTTTGGCAATTGACCTTCTTAGTGCTTGGGAAGTGAAAAAGATGGACCTGTGTTGACTAATCAAATATGTCCTTTTGACACCAAAATCCTAATGGAATCTGGGATGATTCATTAAGTGGGTGTCTTTGAGGTAAAGCTGGGTCTGCCTTTTTGGTAAAAACCAAATAAAGTAGCTGTGGAAAGCAACCAAGGAAAGCAAATTTTGGAGATTTCAAATCTTAGAATAGAAAGGAAAGGCTTCCATCTCACTGAAAGGTGACTTCAGATGAGCCCACATGTGTTGCATTTCATTTTAGCTACAGTACCTGTCGAAAGGAGACACCTACTCATTCAAAGGTTTTTCTTAATTTTTACTATTTTCTACATTGTAGAATACTGGTGAAGACATCAAATCAAAACTATAAAATAACACATATGGAATCATGTAATAACCAAAAAAGTGTTAACCAGTTGAGCCTAGGGCTGAATACTGCCCCCTTTGGAGGAAGTGCGTGCCCATAGTAAACTGAAAATATTTTTTCACAAAATTGCTAATATATGCATATAATAATTATTATTGAATAGAAAACACTCTACAGTTTCTAAAACCGTTTAAATTATGTCTGTATGTAAAGCAGAACTCTCAGGGCAGCCGTTCTCCCAAACTCTCTCTTGTCAAGAGAAAAGTTGGGTCAACTTTGACGTCATCGCCCCCACCCTTCCCAGGCAGCTACCGATCTGGGAACAGTATGTATTTGTTCAGCGCGATGCCTGCTTTCAAATGGGGCGTTCATTGCGAGAATCCCGCGAGCCCTCGTCCTTTGGTGGGCGAAAATGCTTGGGTCACTCTCAAATACATGCACTCTATTGCGCGCGGCCGATTTGGGGAACGTTCTTTTCCAAGATACACCGATTGAAGCCGGTTTGTCTGTTCGCGCTGATCATTGTTTTACATGTTAAAAACATCATAAAGCTCGATTCTGCACATAGTTTGACCAGTTTAGTCGACATATAATATGTAAATTTGAAGTTTTGATGCGCAAGAGTGCGGGACCAGAAGTCATTTTGGGTGCATTTCAGCTGAAGCTGTTAGCATATGCTAATACAGAGACACACAACGTGAAACCAAACGATGTATTGGGTAAGTATGACTCCTTCTACGTCTTCTGATCGAAGAACATCAAAGGTAAGGGAATATTTATGTGGTTATTTTGGGTTTCTGTGGACTCCAAACGTAGAGGAGACATACTGCTAATATCTGAGCGCCGTCTCATTGTATAGCCCAGTGAACGATTTCTGTAACGTTAAAAATAAATGTAATACAGCTGTTGCATTAAGAAGTGTATCTTTGTAACTATATGTAGAACATGTATATTTAGTCATGTTTATTGCTTGTTATCTGACGTTATCTGTCGGAGCTATCATCATTTCTCCGGACATTTGAGTAGCATTTTTTGAAATGTCGTCATTGTAAACAGAGATTTATGGATATAAATGGCATATTATTGAAAAAAAATTAAATGTACTGTGTAACATGTAATATTACTGTCATCTGATGAAGATTTTCAAAAGGTTAGTGAATTATTTATTTTTTAATCCTACTTTTAAATTTGATATTTTCTGGGACAAAATGGCTGCCGCTTGTCTTTTGTTTCGGTGGTGATCTAATATAAATATGTGCTATGTTTTCGCCGTAAAACATTTTAGAAATCTGACTTGCTGGGTAGATGAACAAGGTGTTTATCTTTCATTTGAGCTATTGGACTTGTTAATGTGTGGAGGTTAAATATTTCTAAGAATATTGTTTTGCATTTTGCGTTATATTAATGAGCTTGAGCCGTAGTCACGATCCCGGATCCGGGATGGGTAGCAAATCAAAACATATTTTATATTTGAGATTCTTCAAAGTAGCCAACCTTTGCCTTGATGACAGCTTTGCACACTCTTGGCATTGTCTCAACCAGATTCATGAGGTGTGATGCATTTCAATTAAGTTCATTAGAGTTACCAGCTTCAGAAATTGCAGCCCTAATAAATGCTTCACAGAGTTCATGTAACAGACACATTTCATTTCAACTGTTCAGAGAAGACTGCTTGAGTCAGGCTTTCATAGTTGAATTGCTGCAAAGAAACCACTACTAAAGGACACCAATAATAAGAAGAGACTTGCTTGGGTCAAGAAACAAGAGCAATAGACTTGGCCCAAATTCTGCAGGGATACATCATCCCATCTGGTTTGCGCTTAATGGAACTATGATTTGTTTTTCAACAGGACAACAGGAGTGCTGCATCAGATGACCTGGCCTGGTTTGGGATGAGTTGGACAGCAGAGTGAAGGAAAAGCTGGCAACAAATGCTCAGCATATGTGGGAACTCCTTCAAGACTGTTGGAAAAGCATTCCAGGTGAAGCTGTTTGAGTGAATGCCAAGAGTGTGCAAAGTTGTCATCAAGGCAAAGGGTGGCTACTTTGAAGAATCTAAAATATATATTTTGATTTGTTTAACACTTTTTTGGTTACAACGTGATTCCATATGTGTTATTTCATAGTTTTGATGTATTCACTATTATTCTTCAATGTAGAAAAGAGTAAAAAATAAAGAAAAACCCTCAAATGAGTAGGTGTGTCCAAACTTTTGAATGATACTGTTAATCAAATGTGTTTTTGTTCCCCAGTATTATTGTTGTATAAAAGTGCCACAAAAGTGGTCCCTGTGTGTCAATTTGATTCTGACTGGCCTGAAATGATCCCTCCTCCCTCCTACCATGACAAAACCCCTGATAAGATGATGATCAATATTTGGAATGAGCAGCACCAACGTGATGAAGACACAACTTTCGCTACGAGGGGTACCTATGAAAGATTGTCAAAGGAGAAAAACGGAGGTAACACATCTGAATTTTATTGCACTGAAAGAGGTATGATGACACTTAAACTATCTGATGAATATATATTTAATTTTGATGATAATGAGGTAAAGCACAAAACACATATGACATGACCAAAACTTGATACATAGTAATGAATGCAATGCCATAAGATTAAGGAGAAGTCAAGTCTAACAATACATGTAATGACAGGAGGTAGGAAAGAGTGTACATTTTCTCTGCTTTTGTTGAATGTTAAAATCACTGTGATAGTGATCTATTATTCAGTTCACTTCTTTTGAACCAAGTTGCAACTGCTTATTTTAGACAAAGATATCCTGTTTCCACAGCCGTCACTAACTCACCATGCCCCCTGCGGCCACAACTAACCTGGGGTACACCCCACCAGATGGAGGCTGGGGCTGGGCTGTGGTCTTTGGTGCCTTCATTTCCATCGGGTTCTCCTATGCCTTTCCCAAATCTCTCACCATCTACTTCAAGGAGATTCAGATGTACTTCAGTGTCTCCTACAGTGAGATTGCATGGGTGTCCTCAATCATGCTGTCTGCCATGTACGCAGGAGGTAAGTGTATACTGTGTGTGCATGTCATGGCTTATGGGGTATCACGATGTGTCAATAGGAATGTTATTTGTCCAACACACACTTTGGGCTGATTTCCCAGAGATTCTCCATTTAGCATTATTTTTAGTCCAAGGCTAGGTTCTATGTCTGTGAAACAGTCCCATTGTGTAAATAAAGGCAACAGCCACTGAAAGGTAATTATATATGACTATAAACTGGGTTGTTCGTGTCCTACCTGCTGATTGGCTGACAGCCGTGGTATATCAGATTGCATAACACGGGTATGACAAAACATGTTATTTTACAGTTCTAATTACGTTGGTAACGAGTTTATAATAACAATAAAGTACCTTGAGGGTTTGTGGTATATGGCCAATATACCATGGCTAAGGGCTGTATCCAGGCACTCTCCTTTGCGTCGTGCATAAGAACAGCCCTTAGCCGTGGTATATTGGCCATATACCACACCCCTTCGTACCTTATTGCTTAAATATAGCGCTTTTCCTCTCATTATCTTTGCAGGTCCAGTGAGCAGTATACTGGTCAACCGCTATGGTTGCCGAACTGTGGTTATCATTGGTGGGCTCATGGTTGGGGCGTCTATGGTTGCTGCTTCCTTTGGCACTACGATTATACATCTGTATTTATTAGTTGGAGTCATTGGAGGTATTTATTTGAATGTTTTCTTAAAATGTTGTCATTATTATGAAAATGTGTAGAATGTATTTATAATCACCAGTTTTCTTTGTTATGGGCTTAAAGCCACGAAAACCACAAATCTCAATCAATATCAGGCATGTGTTGTGTAATGTTTTTATAAATGTTTCTCTCTCTAGTTCTGACTGGGTAGGGAGGGAACTGAGTGGTTGGTTTCCGAGTAGATATGTCATGTACGTCAGAAGGCCATGTCACTCGTAGGGAGGAATAGTCTTTGATCACTCAGGGTAAATGCGCTAGGGAGCCTATCCACTCTCTCCCTCTTTCAGTTCAAGGACCTTCACTATGGGGCCTGCCTGTCTGTTAGACCATTTTATCACAAAGGTTGCTTTGGGATATACTTCCCCAACTCTGATGAGTCAATCATTTTACATGCATGGTATTTGGAAAACTATCATACCAGCAAACAATGCTTTAGTGAAGTATTCTCAGATAGGGTAAGGATTGTTGAAATGTCAATAAACTCCTATGCCGGAAAAACTAAATGGAGAGGAAGAGAGCTCTAAAGAGAAACCACAGCAACTTGAATGTAAGCTCAGCTTCAGACAATTTGTACTCGGACTGACAGTAGTGATGTTTGAGTGGCATGTTATCTGACAGATTGGCAGAGGATAGCTTAAATCTTCAAGAGGTTCAGGGTGACACCATCACTGTCATACGGCCAATGTAAATGGAATTCATTAATTCATAGATGATGGATTGATAAAGCAACCTTTCTTCTCTACAGGTTTTGGCCTCTCTTTCAACCTACAGCCTTCCCTTACAATCATAGGAAAGTACTTCCAGGTGAAAAGGCCAGTGGCAAACGGCCTGGCCATGGCAGGAAGTCCAGTATTCCTCTCCACTCTGGCTCCACTCAATCAGTTCCTGTTTGATAACTTTGGATGGAGGGGAGCCTTTATGATCCTGGGAGCCATAGTGATGAACTGCTGTGTTGCTGGGGCCCTGATGAGACCCGTTAACATGAAAACAGTCCAAAAACATCCTGTCACAGCCTCCAAAGGAACAACTGCCAAGAAGGCTGGGTCCACTGAGAACAACGCTAACCCTGAGGCAGGGGACCTTCTAACTGAAACAGAGCAGAAGCAGAAGATAGGTGGCTGTGCAGACAAATTAATGGATCTCTCTCTCTTTAAACACAGAGGATTCATCATCTACCTCATAGGCAATGTGGTCATGTTTTTTGGCTTCTTTGCTCCAGTGGTCTTTCTCCCCTCATATGCCAAAGGTATTGGGATTGATAACTACCAGGCCGCTTTCCTTCTCTCCATCTTTGCCTTTGTGGACATGTTTGCCAGGCCAGGAACCGGCCTCATCGCCAACATCAAATGGATTAGACCCAGGATCCAGTACTTCTTCAGTTTCTCTGTGGCGTACAACGGTGTGTGTCACCTCCTCTGCCCGTTTCTTGCGGTATACCTGGGGTACGCAGGCCTGGTGGTTTATGCTGTATTCTTTGGTGTGGCGTTTGGGATGGTGTGTGCTCTGCTCTTTGAGGTCCTGATGGATTTGGTGGGAGCACAGCGGTTCTCAAGCGCTGTAGGACTGGTCACCATCCTCGAGTGTGGCCCTGTGCTTCTGGGTCCCCCAATTTCAGGTGAGTGAAGGAAATGTATTCATAATTTTAAATATTTTTTCCCCCCCAATTTCGATCTTGTCTCATCTCTACAACTCCACAATGGGCTCAGGAGGCGAAGGTCGAGTCATGCGTCTTCCGTAACATGACCAGCTTAACCGCACTTCTTAACACCCACCCACTTAACCCAGAAGCCAGCCGCACCATTGTGTCGGAGGAAACACTGTTCACCTGACAACCAATGTCAGCTTGCAGGTGCCCGGCCCTCCACAGGGAGTCGGTAGAGCGCGATGAGCCAAGTAAAGGCTCCCGGCTAAACCCTCCCCTAACCCAGATGATGTTGGTCCAATTGTGTGCCTCCCTATGGGACTCCCGATCATCTCATATGTATATATCATCTCATATGTATATACTGTACTCGATACCATCTACTGCATCTTGCCTATGCCATTCTGTACCATCACTCATTCATATATCTTTATGTACATATTCTTTATCCCTTTACACTTGTGTGTATAAGGTAGCAGTTGTGGAATTGTTAGGTTAGATTACTTGTTGGTTATTACTGCATTGTCGGAACTAGAAGCACAAGCATTTCGCTACACTCGCATTAACATCTGCTAACCATGTGTATGTGACAAATAAATTAGATTTGATTAGATTAGATTTTGATCACTGCTGGTTGTGATACAGCCAGTGTCTTTAGTGAGTATTCATACATTTTAAAGATGCTTGTGTATATACAGTGCCTTCGGAAAGTATTCAGACTCCTTGACTTTTTCCAAATGTTGTTATATTACAGCATTATTCTATCATGGATTTAAAAAATAAAACCGAAAACAGGTTTTTAGAAATGTTTGCAAATGTATTAAAAATAAAAACAGAAATACCTTATTTACATAAGTATTCAGACCAACAGTCTTGAAGGAGTATGCTGAGCACTTGTTGGCAGCGTTTCCTTTGATCATCCTTGAGATATTTATACAACTTGATTGGAGTCCACCTGTGGTAAATTCAATAGATTGGACATGATTTGGAAAGGCTATATAAGGTCCCACGGTCTATATAAGGTCCCACGGTTGACAGTGCATGTCAGAGCAAAAACCAAGCCATGAGGTGGAAGGAATTGTCCGAAGAGCTCCGAGACAAGATTGTGTCGAGGCACAGATCAGGGGAAGGGTACCAAAACATTTCTGCAGCATTGAAGGTCCCCAAGAACACAGTGGCCTGTGTTCTTTGGAATCACCAAGATTCTTCCAAGGGCTGGCAGCCTGGCCAAACTGAGCAATCGTGGGAGAAGGGCCTTGGTCAGGGAAGTGACCAAAAACCCGATGGTCACTCTGACAGTGCTCTAGTGTTCCTCTGTGGAGATAGGAGAACCTTCCAGAAGGACAACCATCTCTGCAGCACTCCACCAATCAGGCCAGACGGAAGCCACTCCTCAGTAAATGGCACATGACAGCCCACTTGGAGTTTGCCAAAAGTCACCTAAAGAATCTCAGACCATGAGAAACAAGATTGTCTGTTCTGATCAAATCTAGATTGAACTCTTTGGCCTGAATGCCAAGTGTCACGTCTGGAGGAAACCTGGCACCATCCCAACGGTGTAGCATGGTGGTGGCAGCATCATGCTGTGGGGATGTTTTTCAGATGCAGGGACTGGGAGACTAGTCAGGATCAAGGAAAAGATTAACAGAGCAAAGTACAGAGAGATCCTTGATGAAAACCTGCTCAGGAGCTCAGACATGGGCGAAGGTTCACCTTTCAACAGGACAATGACCCTAAGCACACAGCCAAGACAACGCAGTAGTGGCTTGGGGACAAATCTCTGAATGTCCTTGAGTGGCCCAGCTAGAACCCGTACTTGAACCCGATTGAACATCTCTGGAGAGACCTGAAAATAGCTGCAGAAACGCTCCCCATCCAACCTGACAGAGCTTGAGAGGAGAAACTCTCCAAATACAGATGTGCCAAGCTTGTGGCGTCATGCCTAAGAAGATACGAGGCTGTAATTGCTGCCAAAGGTGCTTCAATAAAGTACTGAGCAAAACGTCTGAATACTTACAGTATGTAAATGTCATATTTATTTTTTTCTTTTTTTTATACATTTGCAAAAATGTATAAAAACCTGTTTTTGCTTTGTCATTATGGGGTATTGTGTGTAGATTGATGAGGGGGAAAATATATTAAAAAAATATATATAATATATAATCATACAATAAATGGCTGCTACTCTCTCTGCAGGGTTTTTGGTGGATGTCTTTGACGACTACAAATACATGTATTGGGCATGTGGTGCCATGATGCTGGCACCTGGCATCTTTCTCTTCATCATGAACTACTTCAATTACAAACAACTGGACCAGGAGGTGAGGGAGAGACAGAGTGGAGCCATTGGGATGCAGTCTGTTAAGCAGTCTGTAGCGGAGAAGGCAGAAGCAAGGAAGAAGGAGATGAAAATGACTAAGGATGAGGAAATGGCAGAAGGGACTAAGGGGTTTATTAATGGGTTATTGTTGATGTTTATTATTTAGACCTGGGTTCAAATATTATTTCAAATATCTCAATTACTTTCACAAACAAAGAATTCAGATATGTTTTATTTGAAAGATAAGTAGTTTAACATTGGAATGTATTTGGAAATACAATTGGAAAGTTTTGGCATGTATTTAAAATTACTCAAATACACTGACTCAAATACACTTTAACCCAGGTATTTAAAAATAATATTTGCATTATGTATTTAAAAATACTTTCAAATACTTCCAATAGTAGTAGTTGATTTGTATTTAAATAAAAATGATCAAATACACATGTATTTGAACCCTAGTATATTTTAACATTTTATATTTTTTATATGTATTTTTGTGTTGAGGTTGTTGAAATATTTGTCCAATACTCTGTTTGCCAAATAAGCAATCATGTCTTTACCCGAAGGCAATGTAAATACAATATGATTCTTGCAAATAAAATGGCACAACTTCATCAGTACTATGTGGAGGAAGCTGTAACCCACATATCTATGACCAAAAGATGGCAGTACAGACCTACTACAGTAAAAAAGGTTCTCTGAGCACACCAGGAGTTCAGTACGCCTGTCCTCGAGGGTTGTAGTCCTGCTGGTTTTCATATCTCCCTGGCACTTCATTGCCTAATGAATGGATATCACTGATTGGCTAGGGATTTTTTTTTATTTCTCTGAATAATATTATATTACTGTAAATTATGTTTACATGACCTTGACATGCAGAACATCCCTCAATATCCCCCTCAACTATGGTATTCAATGTAGGCGGGTGTTACTAGTTTATATGCACCAGACCAAATAAATGTTGCCGTGAAAATGATCTGGTCTGGCCTCATTGAACCGTGTTCAAAATACCTAATCAACATGGCTTTCTAGTGTGGTCATTATAAAAGATCAATGCTCACCATTACACATAGATGTCCTGATCATTACACATAGATGTCCTGATCATTACACATAGATGTCCTCATCATTACACATAGATGTCCTCATCATTTCACATAGATGTCCTGATCATTACACATAGATGTCCTCATCATTACACATAGATGTTCTCATCCTTACACATAGATGTCCACATCATTACACATAGATGTCCTCATCATTACACATATATGTGCTGGAGAACACCATGCCTCAGTATTTTGTTATTACAGTATTAAGTATACAGAAAATAGGGTAGGTCATAGTTCACATGGGTAAATTACTGATTGACATTTACATTTAAGTCATTTAGCAGACGCTCTTATCCAGAGCGACTCCAATACCAGACAAAAATTTGGACACACATACTCATTCCAGGGTTTTTATTTATTTTGACTATTTTCTATATTGTAGAATAATAGTGAAGACATCAAAACTGTGGAAGAGAAATTACAGTCCATCATTAATTTAAGACATGTAGGTTAGTCATTTCGGATAATTTCAAGTACTTTGAAAGTTTCGTCAAGTGCAGTCGCAAAAACCATCAAGCGCTATGATGAAACTGGCTCTCATGAGGACCTCCACAGGAAAGGAAGACCCAGAGTTACCTCTGCTGCAGAGGATAAGTTCATTAGAGTTACCAGCCTCAGAAATTGCAGCCCAAATAAATGAATAAGTGAATCAGGCCTTCGTGGTCAAATTGCTGCAAAGAAACCACTACTAAAGGACACCAATAAGAAGAAGAGACTTGCTTGTGCCAAGAAACATGAGCAATGGACTTTAGACCGGTGGAAATCTGTCCTTTGGTCCGATGAGTCCAAATTTGACATTTTTGGTTCCAACCGCTGTATCTTTGTGAGATGCAGAGTAGTTGAACGGGTGATTTCCGCATGTGTAGTTCACACCGTGAAGCATGGAGGAGGAGGTGTGATGGTGAGGGGGTGCTTTGCTGGTGACACTGCCTGTGACTTATTTTGAATTCAAGGTACATTTAACCAGCATGGCAACCACAGAATTCTGCAGAGATACACCATCCCATCTGGTTTTGTGCTTAGTGGGACTATCCTTTGTGTTTCAACAGGACAATGACCCATCACACCTCCAGGCTGTGTAAGGGCTATTTAACCAAGAAGGAGAGTGATGGAGTGCTGCATCAGATGACCTGGCCTCCATAATCACCCAACCTTAACCCAATTGAGATGGTTTGTGATGAGTTGGACCGCAGAGTGAAGGAAAAGCAGCCAACAAGTGCTCAGCATATGTGGGAACTCCTTCAAGACTGTTGGAAAAATATATTTTGATATGTTTAACAACAGATGGCAGCATCGCGACTAGCTCTTAGGAAACTTTGCAGTATTTCGTTTTTGTATGTACTATGTTTTATATTATTAGCTCAGGAAATGTTTTGTGTAATTACATACAGCCGGGAAGAACTATTGGAGATTAGAGCGGTGGTAACTCACCAGAACTACCAGCATTATGACCAGGAAAATGACTTCCCTGGAGCAGATCCTTTGTTCACTCTCCCCAGAGCAATTTAACTTATTCCAGAGGCTGACTCAAAACATCGCCGGCGAAGGAAAGACACTCGAGGAGGCCTGCAGGTTCGACTTAGGAGGCGCACACACCACCCACCGCTTCCGATTATATTACTCGCTAATGTTCAGTCTTTGGATAACAAAGTTGATGAGCTTAGAGCAAGGATTTCTTTCCAGAGAGACATTGGGGCCTGTACTTTGTTTCACGGAAACATGGCTCTCTAGGGATACTCTGTCGGAGTCGGTAAAGCCAGCAGGATTCTCAGTACATCGCGCAGACAGGAATAAATATCTCTCCGGGAAGTAGAAGGGCAGAGGGGTGTGTTTTATGATTAACGACTCATGGTGTAATTCTAGGAACATATAGGAAGTCCTTTTCTTCACCCAACCTAGAAAACCTCACAATTAAATGCCGACCATATTATCTCCCAAGATAATTCTCCTCCGTCATCGTCATTGCCGTTTACATCCCACCTCAAGCCAAAACCTTGATGGCCCTCAAAAACTTCAATGGACTTTGTGCAAACTGGGAACCACATAAGGAACTTCAATGGACTTTATGCAAACTGGGAACCACATAAGGAAGTGTATAGGAGATATAGTACCCACTGTGACTATTAAAACCTACCTTAACCAGAAACCATGGACAGATGGTAGCATTCACGCAAAACTGAAAGCGCGAACCACTGCATTTAACCATGGCAAGGCGACTGGTAATATTGCAGAATATAAACAGTGTAGTTATTCACTCCACAAGGCAATCAAACAAGCTAAATGTCAGTATAGAGAGAAAATCGCAATTCAACGGCTCAGACACGAGACGTATGTAGCAGGGACTGCAGACAATCACGGACTACAAAAGGAAAATCATTAATTTCGCCGAGACTGACATCTTGCTTCCGGACAGGCTAAAAACATTCTTTGCACGCTTTGAGGATAACACAGTGCCACCAACGCAGCCCGCTAACTTGGACTGTGGGCTCACCTTCTCCGTGGCTGACGTGAGTAAAACATTTAAATGTGTTAACCCTCACAAGGCTGACGGCCCAGACGGCATCCCTAGCCGCATCCTCAGAGCATGCACAGACCAGCTGGCTGGTGTGTTTACGGGCATATTCAATCTCTCCCTATCCCAGTCTGCTGTCCCCACATGCTTCAAGATGGCCACAATTATTCCTGTACCCAAGAAGCAAAGGTAACTGAACTTAATGACTATCGCCCTGTAGTACTCACCTCTGTCATCTGAAGTGCTTTGAGAGACTAGTCAAGGATCAAATCACCTCTACCTTACCTGCCACCCTAGACCCACTTCAATTTGCTTACCGCCCCAATAGATCCACAGACGATGCAATAGCCATCACTCTGCACACTGCCCTATCCCATTTGGACAAGAGGACTACCTATGTAAGAATGCTGTTCATTGACTATAGCTCAGCATTCAACACCATGGTACCCTCCACGCTCATCATTAAGCTCGAGGCCCTGGGTCTAAATCACGCCCTGTGCAACTGGGTCCTGGACTTCCTGACGGGTCTTCCCCAGGTGGGGAAGGTAGGAAACATCACCTCCACTCTGCTGATTCTAGTAGTAGAATCACCGATGACGAGACAGCATACAGGGAGGAGGTGAGAGCTCTGGGAGTGTGGTGCCTGGAAAACACCCTCTCACTCAACGTCAACAAAACAAAGGAGATATTTGCAGACTTCAGGAAACAGCATCTACATCAATGGAACCGAAGTGGAGAAGGTGGAATGCTTCAAGTTCCTTGGCATACACATCACTGACAAACTGGAATGGACCACCCACACAGACCATGTGGTGAAGAAGGCGCAACAGAGCCTCTTCAACCTCAGGAGTCTGAAGAAATTTGGCTTGTCACCTAAATCGCTCACAAACCTTTACAGATGCACAATTGAAAACATCCTGTAGGGCTGTATCACCGACTGGTACGGCAACTGCACCGCCTGCAACCGCAAGGCTCTCCAGAGGGTAGTGCGGTCTGCCCAACGCATTACCGGGGGCAAACTACCCGCCCTCCAGGACACCTACAGCACACAATGTCATAGGAAGGCCCAAAAAATCATCAAGGACATCAACCACCCGAGCCACCCCGCTATCATCCAGAAGGCGAGGTCAGTAGAGGTGGAAACGCTCCACACCGCATGGCCGCAGCCACCTAATCTGGTGGTCCCAGCGCGCACGACCCACGTGGAGTTCCAGGTCTCCGGTAGCCTCTGGAACTGCCGATCTGCGGCCAACAAGGCAGAGTTCATCTCAGCCTATGTCTCCCTCCAGTCCCTCGACTTCTTGGCTCTGACGGAAACATGGATCACCACAGACAACACCGCTACTCCTACTGCTCTCTCTTCGTCCGCCCACGTGCTCTCGCACACCCGAGAGCTTCTGGTCAGCGGGGTGGTGGCACCGGGATCCTCATCTCTCCCAAGTGGTCATTCTCTCTTTCTCCCCTTACCCATCTGTCTATCGCCTCCTTTGAATTCCATGCTGTCACAGTTACCAGCCCTTTCAAGCTTAACATCCTTATCATTTATCGCCCTCCAGGTTCCCTCGGAGAGTTCATCAATGAGCTTGATGCCTTGATAAGCTCCTTTCCTGAGGACGGCTCACCTCTCACAGTTCTGGGCGACTTTAACCTCCCCACGTCTACCTTTGACTCATTCCTCTCTGCCTCCTTCTTTCCCTCCTCTCCTCTTTTGACCTCACCCTCTCACCTTCCCCCCTACTCACAAGGCAGGCAAACGCTCGACCTCATCTTTACTAGATGCTGTTCCTCCACTAACCTCATTGCAACTCCCCTCCAAGTCTCCGACCACTACCTTGTATCCTTTTCCCTCTCGCTCTCATCCAACACTTCCCACACTGCCCCTACTCGGATGGTATCGCGCCGTCCCAACCTTCGCTCTCTCTCCCCCGCTACTCTCTCCTCTTCCATCCTATCATCTCTTCCCTCTGCTCAAACCTTCTCCAACCTATCTCCTGATTCTGCCTCCTCAACCCTCCTCTCCTCCCTTTCTGCATCCTTTGACTCTCTATGTCCCCTATCCTCCAGGCCGGCTCGGTCCTCCCCTCCCGCTCCGTGGCTCGACGACTCATTGCGAGCTCACAGAACAGGGCTCCGGGCAGCCGAGCGGAAATGGAGGAAAACTCGCCTCCCTGCGGACCTGGCATCCTTTCACTCCCTCCTCTCTACATTTTCCTCCTCTGTCTCTGCTGCTAAAGCCACTTTCTACCACTCTAAATTCCAAGCATCTGCCTCTAACCCTAGGAAGCTCTTTGCCACCTTCTCCTCCCTCTCTGAATCCTCCCCCCTCCCCCTCCTCCCTCTCTGCAGATGACTTCGTCAACCATTTTGAAAAGAAGGTCGACGACATCCGATCCTCGTTTGCTAAGTCAAACGACACCGCTGGTTCTGCTCACACTGCCCTACCCTGTGCTCTGACCTCTTTCTCCCCTCTCTCTCCAGATGACATCTCGTCGTCTTGTGACGGCCGCCCAACAACCTGCCCGCTTGACCCTATCCCCTCCTCTCTTCTCCAGACCATCTCCGGTGACCTTCTCCCTTACCTCACCTCGCTCATCAACTCATCCCTGACCGCTGGCTCGTCCCTCCGTCTTCAAGAGAGCGAGAGTTGCACCCCTTCTGAAAAAACCTACACTCGATCCCTCCGATGTCAACAACTACAGACCAGTATCCCTTCTTTCTTTTCTCTCCAAAACTCTTGAACGTGCCGTCCTTGGCCAGCTCTCCCGCTATCTCTCTCAGAATGACCTTCTTGATCCAAATCAGTCAGGTTTCAAGACTAGTCATTCAACTGAGACTGCTCTTCTCTGTATCACGGAGGCGCTCCGCACTGCTAAAGCTAACTCTCTCTCCTCTGCTCTCATCCTTCTAGACCTATCGGCTGCCTTCGATACTGTGAACCATCAGATCCTCCTCTCCACCCTCTCCGAGTTGGGCATCTCCGGCGCGGCCCACGCCTGGATTGCGTCCTACCTGACAGGTCGCTCCTACCAGGTGGCGTGGCGAGAATCCGTCTCCTCACCACGTGCTCTCACCACTGGTGTCCCCCAGGGCTCTGTTCTAGGCCCTCTCTATTCTCGCTATACACCAAGTCACTTGGCTCTGTCATAACCTCACATGGTCTCTCCTATCATTGCTATGCAGACGACACACAATTAATCTTCTCCTTTCCCCCTTCTGACGACCAGGTGGCGAATCGCATCTCTGCATGTCTGGCAGACATATCAGTGTGGATGACGGATCATCACCTCAAGCTGAACCTCGGCAAGACGGGGCTGCTCTTCCTCCCGGGGAAGGACTGCCCGTTCCATGATCTCGCCATCACGGTTGACAACTCCATTGTGTCCTCCTCCCAGAGCGCTAAGAACCTTGGCGTGATCCTGGACAACACCCTGTCGTTCTCAAATAACATCAAGGCGGTGGCCCGTTCCTGTAGGTTCATGCTCTACAACATCCGCAGAGTACGACCCTGCCTCACACAGGAAGCGGCGCAGGTCCTAATCCAGGCACTTGTCATCTCCCGTCTGGATTACTGCAACTCGCTGTTGGCTGGGCTCCCTGCCTGTGCCATTAAACCCCTACAACTTCCAGAACGCCGCAGCCCGTCTGGTGTTCAACCTTCCCAAGTTCTCTCACGTCACCCCGCTCCTCCGCTCTCTCCACTGGCTTCCAGTTGAAGCTCGCATCCGCTACAAGACCATGGTGCTTGCCTACGGAGCTGTGAGGGGAACGGCACCTCACTACCTCAGGCTCTGATCAGGCCCTACACCCAAACAAGGGCACTGCGTTCATCCACCTCTGGCCTGCTCGCCTCCCTACCACTGAGGAAGTACAGTTCCCGCTCAGCCCAGTCAAAACTGTTCGCTGCTCTGGCCCCCAATGGTGGAACAAACTCCCTCACGACGCCAGGACAGCGGAGTCAATCACCACCTTCCGGAGACACCTGAAACCCCACCTCTTTAAGGAATACCTAGGATAGGATAAAGTAATCCTTCTCCCCCCCCCCCCTTAAAAGACCTAGATGCACTATTGTAAAGTGGCTGTTCCACTGGATGTCATAAGGTGAAAGCACCAATTTGTAAGTCGCTCTGGATAAGAGCGTCTGCTAAATGACTTAAATGTAAATGTAAAGAGCCATCACTCGAACATTAGAGGCTGCTGCCTGTAGGCATAGACTAGAAATCACTGGCCACTTTAAGGAATGGAACACTAGTCACTTTAATAATGTTTACATACCTGGCATTACTCATCACATATGTATATACTGTATTCTATTCTATTCTATTCTATGGTATCTTAGTCACTTAATAATGTTTACATTCCTTGCATTACTCATCTCATATGTATATACTGTTTTCTATACTATTCTACTGTATCTTAGTCCGTTCCACTCTGACATCGCTCATCCATATGTATATAGTCTTAATTCATTCCTACTTAGATTTGTGTGTATATGTGGTGTAATTTGCTTGTTAGATATATATTTTTTAACCTTTATTTAACTAGGCAAGCCAGTTAAGAACAATTTCTTATTTACGCTGACAGCCTAGAAAGAGTGTGTTAACTGCCTTGTTCAGGGGCCGAATGACAGATGTTTACCTTGTCAGCTCGGGGATCTAGCAACCTTTCTGTTACTGGCCCAACGCTCTAACCACTAGGCTACCTGCCACCCCAACTGCACTGTCGGAGCTAGAAGCATAAGCATTTCGCTACACCTGCAATAACATCTGCTAATCACATGTATGTGACCAATAAAATTTGATTTGATTCACTATTGTTTTACAATGTAGAAAATAGTAAAAATAAAGAAAAACCCTTGAATGAGTAGGTGTCCAAACTTCTGACTGGTATTGTACATACAGAGTTAACCACATCACCCTGAGGACACTGACAGGCATCCACAGTTCAAGACGTGGGCACAAACCGAGAAAGTGAAGGCCTCCAATTAGTAGCCGTTCCCATAAGCCTCTGCATTATCTCCTTACTGAACAGCTTGTACGTAATTACAGACACTGAACTGGGACTGATGTCAGTAAATCTGACTTTAATTGAGACCCAGAAGATTGGATCTTGGCAGCTTTTCAGGATGGGTCAATCCTTCTTTCCTCGTGATGGCTGTTAGAGACTTGAGAGCCCAGCCACGGCTTATATTAACCTTGGGTGGTGGAGATAGATGGAGAGGAGATTTTAAGAAATGCAGACAAAACAATATTTTGACATTTGAATAGACTTTATAACAGTTCTAGTGATGCTAATTGATATTTGCCTATAATATCAAAAGATGACATTATGAGTCATGCCATGAGGACTTCATTATCAGATGGAGGTAGAAAAGAATGAGATACAAAATATGCACCAGCAAGACACACCAAAGCCATACTCAAGGAACATGGTTCTTAAAAGTAACAGCAGTCATAAAAAAAAGCTACGACCGACTGGTAGTTAGTTACTCTAGTGATACACCAAGGTTGGGACTTACTGTGGTTCCACGCTTCAGTACACATCTCAAATCTGGAGAAATTAACATATCTAGGTTAAACCAGCACTGTACCATAACCACTGCTTTAATTGCTTGAGCTGGACATGTGAAAAGAAGGAAATGATGCTGTCTGCCTAATCCAACATGTTTGTTTATAATCTCTGCTAATCTGCTTTAACTGTTGCAGTATAACTAATCTGTCTTCACAGTGTTTACATCCCAAGAGGAGAGAGTAGGCTGGGGACGTCATGGGAATGCCACCCTGAGGCTTTATCTATTTAGTTCTAGACCCTGTACTAATACAACTGTGAGACACACTGAAGATGGATAGAACATTTACCATGGATTTAGTGAGTTCTTATGTCATGACGTCATATTGCCAACATACAGAGAAGCAGTGGCCACTGGCATGTCTCGGTCTGTCTATCCAAGCTGCATTCAAGGATTCGACCACAACACTATCTACGATGGCATTTTATTGCCTGTGGTTTGATAGATCACAGTCTGTGAATTTACTGGAGCATTGTCTGATACGTAGAATGGTTACCCGCAACTGCTGCATTTCATACAAATGAAATCAAACATGCATACATATCAAAGTACATGTACTGTGGGTTCTAATCATTTCCTGTGTTCAGTGAGAACTGGGGAAGCGTAGACTGTGTGTTACCCAAGGAAATCCCTAGAGGGCAGACTAAATCAAATGAACCAGTAAACCACAAAACTCAATACATATTTTCTGTCAACAGATTTCCTGCCATTTGCTCTCCATCTGGGGGGAGAGTTTTCCAAAAATAATAAAATACCCATATGCATGTCCAGGTGGAAATAGTTGCATTAAGTAAAATTGGGTGGTAAGCAACATCGAGGTTGAAGAAACCACTGGAATACTTAGCCTATAATTCAACTTTGTGGAGGTGCTACATGTTTGAACCCAGCATCATACATAGTAGTGTTTGAGTGTCTCTTCTCTCCTGAAAGACCATCCCTGTTTCCTGCTTCAGTACCCTGGGTGTAGTCATGCAGAAGCTTGTGTATTCTGCTATCAGAGGGAATTTGTTTGAACCCAGACAAAAGAGGGACTCGAAACATCAAACATTCATACACTACACTACTCAATTATGAAAGAAGTTGAGAGGCCATGCAAAAGAAGACAAAATGAATTCATGGTGTTTCCTGTAATCAACATGCTGTGAAACACAAATCTCCAAACTAAGCCATTGCAACATGGTTTTTTATGCTTTTGCCAGCCATTTTGTCTGAGACATTATAAATTATCATCCAAACTCACATTTACCATGCCTTTTACAGGTCATATTGCTGGGTCCCTGACTGACATTACTAATATGTAATTGAAAATATACTGAACAAAAATATAAACGTAACATGTAACAATTTCTAAGATTTTACTGAGGTACAGTTCATAGGAAATCAGTCAATTGAACTGAATTCATGAGGCCCTACTCTATGGATTTCACATGACTGGGAATACAGATATTCATCTGTTGGTCACAGATACCTTAAAAAAATGGGCCTCACAATGAGCCTCAGGATCTCAACACGGTATTTCATGGTATTTCTGTGCACTCAAATTGCCATCGATAAAATGCAATTGTGTTCATTGTCCGTAGCTTATGCCTGCCCATACCATAACCCTACCGCCACCATGGGGCACTCTGTTCACAATGTTGACATCAGCAAACCGCTCGCTCACACGGTTGTGAGGCTGGTTGGATTATGAGGCTGGTTGGACTTACTAATTCTCTAAAATTACATTGGAGGCAGCATATGGTAGAGAAATGAACATTAAATTCTCTGGCAACAGCTCTGGTGGACATTCCTGGAGTCACCATGCCAATTGCACGTTCCCTCAAAAGCTCAGACATCTGTGGCACTGTGTTGTGTGACAAAACTGCATATATAAGAGTTGCCTTTTATTGTCCCCAGCACAAAGTGTGCCTGTGTAATGATCATGCTATTAAATTATGAGCTTCTTGATATGACACACCTGTCAGGTGGATGGATTATTTTAGCCAAAGAAAAATGCTCACTAACAGGGAAGTAAACCAATTTGTGAACAAAATTTGAGAGAAATAAGCTTTTTGTGCATATGGAACATTTCTGGGATCTTTTATTTCAGCTTATGAACCATGGGACCCAACATTTTCTATGTTGCGTTTATGTTTTTGTTCAGTATATTTACTCAGCAAAAAAAGAAACAGCCCTTTTTCAGGACCCTGTCTTTCAAAGATAATTAGTAAAAATCCAAATAACTTCACAGATCTTCATTGTAAAGGGTTTAAACACTGTTTCCCATACTTGTTCAATGAACCATAAACAATTAATAAACATGCACTAACAGCTTACAGACAGTAGGTAATTAAGGTCACAGTTATGAAAACTTAGGACACTAAAGAGGCCTTTCTACTGACTCTGAAAAATACCAAAAGAAAGATGCCCAGGTTCTCTGCTCATCTGGTGGACGTGCCTTGGGCATGCTGGAAGGAGGCATGAGGACTGCAGATAAATTGCAATGTCCGTACTGTGAGACACCTAAGACAGCGATACAGGGAGACAGGACGGACAGCTGATCATCTTCGCAGTGGCAGAGTACATGTAACAGCACCTGCCCAGGATCGGTACATCAGAACATCACACCTGCGGGACAGGTACAGGATGGCAACAACAACTGCCCGAGTTACACCAGGAACGCACAATCACTCCATCAGTGCTCAGACTGTCTGCAATAGGCTGAGAGAGGCTGGACTGAGGACTTGTAGGTCTGTTGTAAGGCAGGTCCTCACCAGACAACACAGGCAACAACGTCGCCTTTGGGCACAAACCCACCGTCGCTGGACCAGACAGGACTGGCAAAAAGTGCTCTTCACTGACGAGTCGCGGTTTTGTCTCACCAGGGGTGATGGTCGGATTCGAGTTTATTGTCGACGGGATGAGCGTTACACCGAGGCCTGTACTCTGGAGCGGGATCAATTTGGAGGTGGAGGATCCGTCATGGTCTGGGGCGGTGTGTCACAGCACCATCGGACGGAGCTTGTTGTCAAGGCAGGCAATTTCAACGCTGTGCATTACAGGGAAGACGTCCTCCTCCCTCATGTGGTACCCTTCCTGCAGGCTCATCCTGACATGACCCTCCAGCATGACAATGCCACCAGCCATACTGCTTGTTCTGTGCGTGATTTCCTGCAAGACAGGAACGTCAGTGTTCTGCCATGGGCAGCGAAGAGCCCGGATCTCAATCCCATCGAGCACGTCTGGGACCTGTTGGATCGGAGGGTGAGGGCTAGTGCCATTCCCCCCAGAAATGTCCGGGAACATGCAGGTGCCTTGGTGGAAGAGTGGGGTAACATTTCACAGCAAGAACTGGCAAATCTGGTGCAGTCCATGAGGAGGAGATGCACTGCAGTACTTAATGCAGCTAATGGCCACACCAGATACTGACGGTTACTTTTGATTTTGACCCCCCCTTTGTTCATGGACACATTTTTCCATTTCTGTTAGTCACATGTCTGTGGATCTTGTTCAGTTTATGTCTCAGTTGTTGAATCTTGTTATGTTCATACAAATATTTACACATGTTAAGTTTGCTGAAAATAAACACAGTTGACAGTGAGAGGACATTTATTTTTTGTTGAGTTTATATTCCCCCCTCTTACTCTTCCTCTCTCTCACAAACAAACTAGAGAGTAGAGAGAGATAATGGAGAGAGGGAGATCTAATCTGAAACATAGCATGGTCCAACTACTGTAGGAGACGCGCCATCACCTTTATCAGGGGAACACAATCGTGAGGGGCAATTCGACCTGAGAGATAACATTGTACTATTTCATTCAATTTGTTACTCTTAATTTGGAGAAATTGTATCCAATCTAAGATGGTAGTTCCCAATCCCCATTTTCACAGATATAGCTATATAGCTGTTCCAGTGTAATGTCCTCTGGGAGAAAGAAGCAGGCCTGAGCTACCATTGTCTATTCCCTTTAAGGTGCTCTACTTTTCACCAGGGGCCATAGGGCTTTAGTAAAAAAGAAGTGCACTATATAGGGAATTGGGTGTCGTTTGGGACACATGAGGTGGAGGGTTGGGATTGGGCATGGAAAAGGGAGAGGAGCAGAAATAATTACCAGAACAACTGAGGCATGACGGTTTGTCCTTGCCCCAAAGTGAAAAGCAGGATGAGGCACGATGAGCTCCATACACCAATCTCAGACCTAACATCTGTGTCATTACATATCAAGAAACATTGTAATGTCTGGACTGCTGCTGGTCCATTCTGACATATACATGGTCTCTGAATTGTGGACCAGTTTATCCGTTGTGATGAGTCAACGTGCCAGTGGATACACTATTTGGAAATATATGATGGATACCAGGGTTGGGTAGGTTACTTTCTAAATGTAATCCGTTACAGTTACTAGTTACTTGTCCACAATTCTAATCAGTAATGTAACTTTGGGATTACCCAAACTCGGTAACATAATCTGATTACTCTGTTACTTTTAGATTACTTTTCTCTTAAGAAGCATTAGAAGACAAAACAGATCCATTAAATGCATTTGGTGTGCAATCATAGTGGTCTCTTACTTGTGGTCAGACTCACTCAGGTGGAACAAACTTAAACTTGCACCTTTTTCCAACACTGAATTGAATGTCATTGAGAAAAAAGAAAGGTATCATCATTTATTTTTCATCTCGCTAACATTCTTTCTGAATTTAAAAGTAATCCAAGAAGTAATCATCTATTTTTTCAAAAGTATCTGTAATCTGATTACCATATCTATGTTGGTTGTGTACCTGATTACAGTTTGTTTTTTTGTAATCAGATTACATGTAAAATCCAACTCTGATGGATACAGTGGGTATTATAAGTATTCAGGCCTCTTGTACTACTTCACGTTTTATTTTGTTACAAAATGCGATTAAAATTGATTTAAATGTCTTTTTTTGTCAACAATCAACACAAAATACTCTGTCAAAGTGGAAGAGGAATTACTTTTTTTAAAGATGAATGAAAAATTAAACAAATATTCTTTGTAATGCAAGAAGAAATATTATACCTATATACACGGTAGTTCCCAATCCCCATTTTCACAGATATAGCTATATAGCTGTTCCAGTGTAATGTCCTCTGGGAGAGAAGCAGGCCTGAGCTACCATTGTCTATTCCCTTTAAAGTGCTCTACTTTTCACCAGGGCCCATAGGGCTTTAGTAAAAAAGAAGTGCACTATATAGGGAATTGGGTGTCGTTTGGGACACATGACGTGGAGGGTTGGGATTGGGCATGGAAAAGGGAGAGGAGCAGAAATAATTACCAGAACAACTGAGGCATGACGGTTTGTCCTTGCCCCAAAGTGAAAAGCAGGATGAGGCATGATGAGCTCCATACACCAATCTCAGACCTAACATCTGTGTCATTACATATCAAGAAACATTGTAATGTCTGGACTGCTGCTGGTCCATTCTGACATATACATGGTCTCCGAATTGTGGCCCAGTTTATCCGTTGTGATGAGTCAACGTGCCAGTGGATACACTATTTGGAAATATATGATGGATACCAGGGTTGGGTAGGTTACTTTCTAAATGTAATCCGTTAGTTACTATTTACCTGTCCAAAATTGTAATCAGTAACACAACTTTTGGATTACCCAAACTCAGTAAGGTAATCTGATTACACTCAGTTACTTTTGGATTACTTTCCTTTAAGAAACATTAGAAGACAAAAAGGAGCCGTCAAACGTATTTGATGTTTCATCATAGTGGTCTCTGACTTGTGGTCAGACTCACTCAGGTGGAACAAACTTAAACTTGCTCCTTTTTTCAATGCTGAATTGAGAATTGAGAAAACAGAAATAGTATTTTTTCCAAAACATCCTTTCTGAATTTAAAAGTAATCCAAGAAGTAACCATCAAGTTTTCAAACGTATCTGTAATCTGATTACAATATTTTAGCTGGTAATGTATCTGATAACAGTTCATTTTTTTGTAATCAGATTACGTGTAAACCCCAATTCTGATGGATACAGTGTGTATTATAAGTATTCACCCCTGTTAGATTTATTCACATTTTATTTTGTTACAAGCTGCGATTAAAATGAATAAATTGTCATTTTTTTGTCAACGATCTGTACAAAATACTCTAATGTCAAAGTGGAAGAAATAGTCCAACATTTTTAAAGATGAATGAAAAATAAACACTAATATAAAACACTCAAATAAAACCATGATTCAGCCATCACCATGCTTGAAAATAAGGAGGCAAATACTCAGTGATGTGTTGTGATGAATTTACTCCAAACATAAGGCTTTTCATTCCATGCTAAGAAGTGTATTTCTTTGCTGTGTAGTTTTTCTTCAGTATTACTTTAGTGCCTTGTTGCATGTTCTGTATATTTTTATTCTGTATTTTGAAAATTCTTTTCACTCTTATCATTTAGGTCATTATTGTGAAGTAACTACAATGTTGTTGATCCATCCTCAGTTTTCTCCTTCCATTGAACTATCACAGCCATTTTTGCTGTATTCAAATCACCAATGGCCTAATGGTGACATCCCTGAGCAATGTCCTTCCTGTCCTGCATCTCACTTTAGAAGGACTGATGTACACTCTCTTTGATGTGTTTTGTTGTTTTGTACATCATCCACATCATAATTATTAACTTGACTATGCTTAAAGAGATGTCCAATGTCGGATTTGTTATTGTTTCCCATCTACTGACCTTCTTTATGAGGCTTTTGAAAAACTCCCTGAATCTGTGCTTGAAATACTTAACTGAAGGACTCATCCCATATTATTTCACACAGCATGAGTCCATGAAATGTATTATGTGATTTGTTAAGTCAAATGTTACTCCTGAACTAATTTAATCTTGCCTAAATAAAGGGGGTGAATATTGTACACACACTATATTTTAGTCTTTTTTTAACCTTTATTTATCTAGGCAAGTCAGTTAAGAACACTCTAAAGTCAGTTAAGAACACTCTAAATTCCAAGCATCTGCCTCTAACCCTAGGAAGCTCTTTGCCACCTTCTCCTCCCTCTTGAATCCTCCTCCCCCCTCCTCCCTCTCTGCAGATGACTTCGTCAACCATTTTGAAAAGAAGGTCGACGACATCCGATCCTCGTTTGCTAAGTCAAACGACACCGCTGGTTCTGCTCACACTGCCCTACCCTGTGCTCTGACCTCTTTCTCCCCTCTCTCTCCAGATGACATCTCGCGTCTTGTGACGGCCGGCCGCCCAACAACCTGCCCGCTTGACCCTATCCCCTCCTCTCTTCTCCAGACCATCTCCGGTGACCTTCTCCCTTACCTCACCTCGCTCATCAACTCATCCCTGACCGCTGGCTATGTCCCTCCCGTCTTCAAGAGAGCGAGAGTTGCACCCCTTCTGAAAAAACCTACACTCGATCCCTCCGATGTCAACAACTACAGACCAGTATCCCTTCTTTCTTTTCTCTCCAAAACTCTTGAACGTGCCGTCCTTGGCCAGCTCTCCCGCTATCTCTCTCAGAATGACCTTCTTGATCCAAATCAGTCAGGTTTCAAGACTAGTCATTCAACTGAGACTGCTCTTCTCTGTATCACGGAGGCGCTCCGCACTGCTAAAGCTAACTCTCTCTCCTCTGCTCTCATCCTTCTAGACCTATCGGCTGCCTTCGATACTGTGAACCATCAGATCCTCCTCTCCACCCTCTCCGAGTTGGGCATCTCCGGCGCGGCCCACGCTTGGATTGCGTCCTACCTGACAGGTCGCTCCTACCAGGTGGCGTGGCGAGAATCCGTCTCCTCACCACGTGCTCTCACCACTGGTGTCCCCCAGGGCTCTGTTCTAGGCCCTCTCCTATTCTCGCTATACACCAAGTCACTTGGCTCTGTCATAACCTCACATGGTCTCTCCTATCATTGCTATGCAGACGACACACAATTAATCTTCTCCTTTCCCCTTCTGACGACCAGGTGGCGAATCGCATCTCTGCATGTCTGGCAGACATATCAGTGTGGATGACGGATCATCACCTCAAGCTGAACCTCGGCAAGACGGAGCTGCTCTTCCTCCCGGGGAAGGACTGCCCGTTCCATGATCTCGCCATCACGGTTGACAACTCCATTGTGTCCTCCTCCCAGAGCGCTAAGAACCTTGGCGTGATCCTGGACAACACCCTGTCGTTCTCAAATAACATCAAGGCGGTGGCCCGTTCCTGTAGGTTCATGCTCTACAACATCCGCAGAGTACGACCCTGCCTCACACAGGAAGCGGCGCAGGTCCTAATCCAGGCACTTGTCATCTCCCGTCTGGATTACTGCAACTCGCTGTTGGCTGGGCTCCCTGCCTGTGCCATTAAACCCCTACAACTCATCCAGAACGCCGCAGCCCGTCTGGTGTTCAACCTTCCCAAGTTCTCTCACGTCACCCCGCTCCTCCGCTCTCTCCACTGGCTTCCAGTTGAAGCTCGCATCCGCTACAAGACCATGGTGCTTGCCTACGGAGCTGTGAGGGGAACGGCACCTCAGTACCTCCAGGCTCTGATCAGGCCCTACACCCAAACAAGGGCACTGCGTTCATCCACCTCTGGCCTGCTCGCCTCCCTACCACTGAGGAAGTACAGTTCCCGCTCAGCCCAGTCAAAACTGTTCGCTGCTCTGGCCCCCAATGGTGGAACAAACTCCCTCACGACGCCAGGACAGCGGAGTCAATCACCACCTTCCGGAGACACCTGAAACCCCACCTCTTTAAGGAATACCTAGGATAGGATAAAGTAATCCTTCTCCCCCCCCCTAAAAGACCTAGATGCACTATTGTAAAGTGGCTGTTCCACTGGATGTCATAAGGTGAAAGCACCAATTTGTAAGTCGCTCTGGATAAGAGCGTCTGCTAAATGACTTAAATGTAATGTAATGTAACAAATTCTTATTTACAATAACGGCCTAGGAACAGTGGGTTAACTGCCTCGTTCAGGGGTAGAACAACAGATTTTTACCTTGTCAGCTCGGGGATTTGATCTAGCAACCTTCCGGTTACTAGTCCAATGCTTTAGCCACTAGGATATTTAATTTGTATTAATTTAAATTTTAAAAAAATTATTTGACATTATGGAGTATCATGTGTAGAATAATGACAAAAAAAATCGACATTTAAATCTATTTAAATCCAACTATGTAACGCAACAAAACTACTTATGGTACCCACTGTAAATACGTCATACTCTAGATGGGTCTCTGTTGCAACTTTCCTTTCCACTGACACCTCAGGTACAGTTTACGTGGACATAGTGTTCAAAAACAAGACTCCTAATCTGAATGTAAACAAAAAGTGTGTCTATATAGGTCGGCTAGCAATGGTCTGGTGAAGTTACTCAAAGCGGATCAACACTCAGTGGTTCTTTCAGTTTCAAGGGCAGTGTGTCTCTCTATGACAGGCATCATGACGTTCCTAATGGTGACAGCTGCCTTTTAAGGCTTGGCTGCTATATAGATGTGTGATTAAGACTCTTATTCTCCTCCCAAGGAGAAGCAACACATTTTCTAGAACACATGAACACAAGCCATATGGCCAAGACAATAAAACGTCTTCATCGCCTCTTGGAGAAGTTGGCTGGTCTGTCCCTACAGACCGTTCCCGAGGCCCTTGACGACGATATTTGAAGCTGCGTTCCCTCACAGGAATGTGTGTTTGTGCAGTGTTGCATTTCTGTTAGCTTGACATTTAAAAGCATTTTTTGATTCATACATTAGCAAAACAATTTCGAGAGAAGAAAGGGGTGAAAAACAGTACAGCCATGGTACAGTACATGCATCTTGCCTTCCACATACAGTATCCAGTACATCACTGAAGAAGTATTTGTGTCCTAATCTAACAAACAATCTCTCATCATAAAGGATTCATCAAAGCTGGAGGCAAGGCTGAGGCATACATACAGTAGATGGTATATGGAGATCATTAGCAGGGATGTCTCGGTGTGAGGCCCTGCCCTGGAGAAAGCCTCTGTCTGTCCCAAATGGCACCCTGTATTCCCTATAGAGTGCATTACTTTTCACCAGGGCCCATAGTGCTCTGGTCAAATGTAGTGCATTATTATATAGGGAATAGTGTACTCACAGACCCAGCAGCTTTGGTTTCAGCCTGCTTCAACAACCAAAAACCTCACTGCTATCTTTAAATATGACTGTATTACTGATGTAGTGGGAGAGCTTCCCTCGTGCAAATGGCCGTTATGCTTCAGAGTTTGTTAGGAAATATTACTCTCTGGTGTGCACTCTCACTATATAGGCATGCATCTACAAAGGGTATATGTTTATTATCATATATATTATTTTTATTTCAAACATTGTGTGGTAGTCAACCATATTGAGTAGAAGAGGATCCTCATCTCCTGAAAATGGACTGTATCGTTCAGATTTATGTCATACTACTGGAATGGTAAAGGTTTGTGGGTAAAAATGTACTAAAATAAATTACGTTTATACATTTATATGGAGATATACATTTATAATGAAGACTTGACAAATAATAAAAAATGAAGAATTGCACACTTATTTATGTCGTTACTGTACAAGAATGCTCTTTATACCTGCTCACTTTTCCCAATCCCAAGGTAATAGGATATTTTCTAATCACTCAACAATGTGCAACTTTACATTCCCGTGTCGAGGGCTTAGTTTAGCATAATTTAAACTATTTTTGAGAAGACTATCTTTCCACTCCACTTAAAATCAATGAATTTCATGCAAGCATTTGCAGTAGACTCAAGCTGCCATTTTGAAATGAGCAAAAGTTCCTATTACCACAGAATAGTATGCATAATCATCTCAGGGACTTGATGCAACAAACTAGCACTGAATACAAACCACACATATCCCTTCATGACTCCACACAGCCAATCAAATGTAATTTATTGTAATGTATTCTAAAGGTGGGTCAGTAGTAAAGAAATTATTCTGACTGAAAAGGATCTTATCTAAGAAGCCAATGAGCCATGAAAAGGGCATCTGTTTAGTTTTTTTCGTTTCCTCTTTGTTTTGATCAATCTCTCTGATAAAGTTGTACAATATTGTGAAGACATTCTTTCCAGGAAAAACATGGGTCCTTCCTGAAATACGGCATCACTAACTTTGAAATGTAAGTGTTACATACGGGTAGTGTAGTAATGACTTAGGTAAAATATACATGATAGTAAGTATAGACAGCGGATGCAAACCAACTCAAAGAACAAATCAGACAACTGCAAACATCAAAATCCACCTTATCGTTTCGGGTAATAATTGCAGGCTTTGGCAATACAAATCTAGCAAAGAACCCTATTACACAAAGCACTCTGTTCAGCTGTCTCAATAGGATGATTACAGCAGATTTGAAAGGTCCTTTAGAGTGAGAAGCTTGGGTAAGAGAGAGAACAGATTATCACACACATGTGGGTGGGGCTGAACCTGGTGTGAGCAACCCTGAACAGCCTGGGAGGACTTATCCCACACCTGACAGTGAGTCAGAACACACACACACACAGAGTGAGCAAGGGTGTGTGTACGTGCCTGTGCATGTGTGTGTGCGTGTGTGTGTGTGAGTGTGTGTGTTGAATTCACCAACCACTCAGATATATTCTGTCTACCTATTCATTTTACCCAGTGCAGTGTGTTTATTGAAAAGCCATTCTCATTTGCAACAATGGCCTGGGGAGTGTTGCAGTGGAGCAAAATAATGATGGTGGGAAGACCCTCCATTGCCTACTCATTCTCATTCTGACAAAATAAAAAAAGAGTACACTCCCACACTGGAGTACACTGGAAATGTTGTTCATGTTCTAGCTGAGGATATACTCACTCCAGTAAACCGGTGAAAATAGTCAAGCCACAGTAAGGAGAGTCTGGAGACTAGGAGAACTTCATTAGTACAATGGTTGTAGCCGTCAATGGTTTTGAATCGGCATCCTTGCACTTATCAAGCTTTTCACAATCTGACAATCTAATTATCCCCTCACATACACTGCCTTCAGAAAGTATTCACACCGCTTGATTTTTCCCCACATTTTGTTGTGTTACAAAGTGGGATTAAAATATTATTATTTTTGTCAACAATCTACACAAAATACTCTAACGTCAAAGTGAAAATATTCTTACATTTGTAAAAAAAAAAAAAAAAGAGATCTTGATTACATAAGTATTCAACCACCTGAGACAATATGTTAGAATGACCTTTCTGGTAAATCTAAAAGCCTTGCACACCTGGAATATAATTTTTTTAATTCTTCAAGCTTTGTCAAGGTGGTTGTTGATGATTGCTAGACAGCCATTTTAAGTCTTGCCATAGATTTTCAAACAGATTTAAGTCAAAACTATAATTAGGCCACTCAGAAACATTCAATCTTGTCTTAGTAAGCAACTCCAGTGTATATTTGGCCTTGTGTTTTAGGTAATTGTCCTGCTGAATGGTGAATTTGTCTCCCATGACCTGTTGGAAAGCAGACAGAATAAAGCTAAGCACAGAATTTTACCTGTGCTTAGCTTTATTCCATTTATTTTTATGCTAAAAACTGCCTAGTCCTTGCTGATGACAAGCATACCCAAAACATGATGCAGCCACCATCATGCTTGAAAATATGAAAAGTGGTACTCAGTGATGTGTTGTGTTGGATTTGCTTCAAACATAACGCTTTGTATTCAGGACATAAAATTATGTTGTATCCACATTTTTGCAGTTTTGCTTTAGTGACAGTTTTACAGGATGCATGTTTTGGAATATTTGTATTCTGTACAGGCTTCGTTCTTTTCACTCTATCCATTAAGTTAGTATTGTGGAGTAACTACAATGTTGTTGATCCATCCTCAGATGTTCTCCTATCACAGCCATTAAACTGTAACTATTTTAAAGTCACAATTGGCCTGATGGTGAAATCCCTGAGCAGTTTCCTTCCTCTCCGGCAACTGAGTTAGGATGGACAACTGTATCTTTGTAGTGACTGGGTGTATGATTGTGTGATTGTGTTATTCCCCATGCTCAAAGGGATATTCAATCAATGTCAGATTTTTTTTTTACCCATCTACCAATAAGTGCCCTTCTTTGCGAGGCATTGGAAAACCTCCCTGGTCTTAGTGTTTGAAATTCACTGCTCGACTGGAGGGACCTTACAGGTATTTGTGGGGTACAGAGATGAGGTAATCATTCAAAAATCATGTTTAACATTGTTATTGCACACAGAGTCCATGCAACCTATTATGCGACTTGTTAAGCAAATGTTTACTCCTGAACGTACTCAGGCTTGCCATAAAAAAAGGGGTTGAATATGCTTTTCGGTTTTTCATTATTTATTCATTTGTAAAAATGTCTAAAAACCACAAGTCCTATTTGCCATTATGCGGTATCGTGGGACCGAAACATCTAAATACATTTGAAATTCAAGCTGTAACACAACAAAATGTCAAGGGGTGTGAATACTTTCTGAAGGCACTGTAATTGGCTAATTAGGAACAAATTACTACCATCCATCTACTAATAGCTCTACAAGGTAATGGAGGCACCCTTAGACGATAAAACAAATGCTCCATAATCTCGTACTCTTCATCTCTTGTTCAAGAGCTGTTGTCAGAATGGGAAATGGCTCTACGCAAGTTGACATCTATTGAGATGACTCATGTACTGGAGACAGCTCTGCAGAGTGGTCACTAGCTGGCACAGTCACAGTCATACAATCTGATTTTAAACCCAACCAGAACCACAGTGCTAACCCTAATGCCTTACACTAACCTTAAATTAAGACAAAAAAGCACATGTTTGTTTCAATTTTGACTTTGCAGCTGGCCTATCTAGTGGAAACCACTCAGTTTTGCCTCCAGGGCTGGCTCTACCATGGAGCCATGCGGATGCAGCTGTTGCCTTCTCAAAGCATTTGTTACAGACTGTTAGCTGATGAAAGCTAGGATTACAACTTATGACAATCCTTCTAAGGATATTAGTCTTATACACGGAGTGTACCAAACATTAGGGACACCTTCCTAATGTTGAGTTGCACCCCTTTTTGCCCTCAGAACAGCCTCAATTTGCCGGGTCATGGACTACACAAGGTGTCAAAAGCATTCCACAGGGATGCTGGCCCATGTTGACTCCAATGCTTCGCAGAATTGTGTCAAGTTGTCTGGATGTCCTTTGCGTGGTGAACCATCCTTGATACACACGGAAAACTGTTGAGCATGAAAAACCCAGCAGCGTTGCAGTTTTTGACACACTCAAACCAGGCACTTCAATATTTTGTCTTGCCCATTCACCCTCTGAATGGCACACATACACAATCCATGTCTCAATTGTTTCAAGGCTTAAAAATCTTTATTTAACCTGTCTCCTCCCCTTCATCTACACTGATTGAAGTGGATTTAACAAGTGCCATCAATAAGGGATCGTAGCTTTCACCTTTGTTGGATACGGTCATTTGTGTAAGCGCAGTACATGTTGAATGCCCTTCCCTATAAGTGTGCTAAATATATGTTGTTCATTTGTTTATTGTGAAATAGCATTGTATCTGGTCAAACACAATGTTTCCCAAAAGTTTGCTAAGGGTTGGTAACAGGCTGATTGGTCGACTGTTTGAGCCAGTAAAGGGTGCTTTGCCATTCTTGAGTAGCGGAATTACTTTTGCTTCCCTCCAGGCCTGAGTGCTCACACTTTCCTGTAGGCTTAGATGGAAGAGATGAGAAATAGGAGTGGTAATATTGTCCACTATCATCCTCAGTAATTTTCCATCCAAGTTGTCAGACCCAGGTGGCTTGTCATTATTGAGAGACAACAATACATTTTTTCCACCTCTTCCACACTCACATTATGAAATTCAAAATTACAATGCATGTTTATTTTTTTAACCTTTATTTAACTAGGCAAGTCAGTTAAGAACAAATTCTTATTTTCAAGACGGCCTAGGAACAGTTTGTTAACTGCCTGTTCTGGGAAAGAACGACTGATTTTTAGTCCAACGCTCTAACCACTAGGCTACCCTGCCGCCCCATGTCACATAATTTGGTCAGTTATGCATGGATGTGTCGGTTCAGCATTTGTTGCTGGCATGTCATGCCTAAATTTGCTAATCTTGCCAATGAAAAAAGCATTAAAGTAGTTGGCAATATCAGTGAGTTTTGTGATGAAGGAGCCATCTGATACAATGTTCAGAGTTGGACTTTTTGCCAAGTCATTTCATTTAAGGTGCTCCAAAGCTTTTTACTATCATTCATCTTTGTTTCATAGTACAGTTTCTTCTTCATTTTGTTCAGTTTAGTCACAAGATTTCTCAATTTATAGTACGTTTGCCAATCCGCTGTTCAGCCAGACTTATATCCCATTCCCTTTTTCTCATCCCTTTCAACCACACAACTTTGAAATTCCTCCTCAATCTCCAGGGATTTAACAGTTTTTACAGTTGTTTTCTTGCTGGGTGAATGTTTATTAGTAACTGGAATAGACAATTTCATAAATGTGTTAAGTGCAGCATCTGGTTGTTCCTCATTACACACCACAGACCAGACAATATTCTTTACATCTTCAACATAGGACGAACTACAAAACATATTCTATCAGCTCTTATACACTATAATATGCACAGCCTTTGGAACTTTGGATTTCCTAGGTATGGCTACTATATTATGATCACTACATCCAATGGATTTGGATACGGCTTAAGAGGAGATTTCTGCAGCATTAGTAAGCATGTGATCAATACGTGTGGATGATGTCATTCCTGTGCTGTTTGCAAATACCCTCGTAGGTTGACTGATAACCTGAACCAGGTTGCAGGCACAAGTTATAGATTGTCCCTTTTTTCAATTTTTGCCTAAAATGACATACCCAAATATACCTGCCTGTAGCTCAGGCCCTGAAGCAAGGATATGCATATTCTTGATATCATTTAAAAGGAAACACTTTGAAGTTTTTGGAAATTTGAAAGGAATGTAGGACAATATAACACATTAGATCTGGTAGAAGATAGTACAAAGAAAAAAAACTGATTTTTTTTTGTATTTTTTTTGTACCATCATTTTTACAATGGAAGAGAAAGGCCATAATGGGTTATTCTAGCCCAGGCACAATTTAGACATTGGCCACTAATGGCAGAACTGTATTTGAAATCTTGCACATCTATTCAAAATGTTGTATCAAGACTACCCAAATGTGCCCAATTGGTTTATTCATACATTTTCAAGTTCATACTTGTGCACTCTCCTCAAACAATAGCATGGCATTCTTTCACTCTAATAGCTACTGTACATTGGACAGTGCAGTTAGATTAACAATAATTTAAGCGTTCTGCCCATATATGTCTATGTCCTGGGAATATTTTTTGTTTCTTACAACCTCATGCTGATCGCATTAGCCTATGTTAGCTCAACAGTCCTGCGGACAGGACACCGATTCTGAGGAAGTTTTTAATATTTTCTGGCTGACATAAATACTGACTGGCTTTCAGTCAGTATTTATGTCAGCCAGAAAATATATGTCTCTGTTGATAGCACATATAGTGGCTTGCAAAAGTATTCACCCCCCTTGGCATTTTTCCTTTTTGTTGCCTTACAACCTGAAAATAAAATTCACTTTTTGGATGTTTGTATCATTTGATTTACACCACATGCCTACCACTTTGAAGATGCAAAATATTGAGCGTGCATGACTATTCACCCCCGCAAGGTCAATACTTTGTAGAGCCACCTTTTGCAGCAATTACAGCTGCAAGTCTCTTGGGGTATGTCTCTATAAGCTTGGCACATCTAGCCACTGGGATTTTTGCCCATTCTTCAAGGCATAATTGCTCCAGCTCCTTCAAGTTGGATGGGTTCTGCTGGTGAACAGCAATCTTTAAGTCACTATAATAAGCATTACGGTCTGGGCTTTGACTAGGCCATTCCAAGACATTTAAATGTTCCCCTTAAACCACTCGAGTGTTGCTTTAGCAGTATGCTTAGGGTCATTGTCCTGCTGGAAGGTGAACCTCCGCCCCAGTCTCAAATCTCTGGAAGACTGAAACAGGTTTCCCTCAAGAATTTCTGTATTTAGCACCATCCATCATTCCTTAAATTCTGACCAGTTTCCCAGTCCCTGGTGATGAGAAACATCCCCACAGCATGATGCTGCCACCACCATGCTTCACTGTGGGGATGGTGTTCTCGTGGTGTTGGGTGGTGTTGGGTTTGCGCCAGTGTTTTCCTTGATGACCAAAAAGCTACATTTTAGTCTCATCTGACCAGAGTACCTTCTTCCATATGTTTGGTGTTACGCACGCCTTTGAAGTGAAAGCGTTATGAACTGTAGGTGCGAGTAAGGATGACAAAAGGCAGAATGTGGTACCGTTTACAAGGAATTTATTCCTTCACACGGTAATATGGAGAAAAGGGGCTGGACGGAACCAAAGCAAAGAAAGTAAATATCAAAGCCCTCTCTCCTATCTTACCTGTCTAACCACTACTTACCTAATTTAGCACCACCTGGTGCCCTAACCAAAATACAAGGGGGTGGTCCGCCCAGGTCTTACCTAGTGTGCCTAGACAATGAATATACTATGGGTATATGTATGCCCGCAGGCCTCTTGCCTAAACACTCCCTAGGTGTCTTCCCCTTCCCCCCTGGGAACAAATTAAACAGGAGAACAAACCATTTCTCAAACAAACTAAGAAACAAAAGACATCCAATAAGCTCTATCTGAGCATTAAACTCACACAGAACATACCAACTGCTCCCAGCAACAACTAACATACTACATACCAACGACCAACATGCTATAACCCTGCGCCATCAACCGCCTCTCTCAGCAATGATCTATATCACATTCAATCTCTCCCCTGAACAACAGAACACTGGCTTTTATAGCTTCAGAAGGCATTGGAAATTGGAGACAGCTGCGTCCTGACGGGGTCAGCTCTACAATTAATCGTGGAGTTGACCAATCAGCTGCTGGGGGATTTCAGGAAGCCATCTCCTGAAAAACACTCAAATACACAAACTACAACACAAGAATTGGGGAACATAACATTTGGAGAGTCTCCCACATTACTTTTGGCGAACACCAAACGTGTTTGCTTGTTTTTTTCTTCAAGCAATGGCTTTTTTATGGCCACTCTTCCGTAAAGCCCAGCTCGGTGGAGTGTACGGCTTAAAGTGGTCCTATGGACAGATACTCCAATCTCAGCTGTGGAACTTTGCAGCTCCTTCACAGTTTCTTTGTTGCCTCTCTGATTAATGCCCTCCATGTCTGGTCCGTGAGTTTTGGTGGGCGGACCTTACTTGGCAGGTTTGTTGTGGTGCCATATTCTTTCCATTTTTTTTAATAATGGATTTAATGGTGCTCCGTGGGATGTTTTAAAGATTCAGATATTTTTTTATAACCCAAACCTGATCTGTACTTCTCCACCACTTTGTCCCTGACCTGTTTGGAGAGCTCTTTGGTCTTCATGGTGCTGCTTGCATGGTGGTGCCCCTTTCTTAGTGGTGCTGCAGACTCTGGGGCCTTTCAGAACAGGTGTATATATATATACTGAGATCATGTGACACTTAGATGTCACATACAGTGGGGCAAAAAAGTATTTAGTCAGCCACCAATTGTGCAAGTTCTCCCACTTAAAAAGATGAGAGGCCTGTCATTTTCATCATAGGTACACTTCAACTATGACAGACAAAATGAGGGAAGAAAATCCAGAAAATCACATTGTAGGATTTTTAATGAATTTATTTGCAAATTATGGTGGAAAACAAGTATTTGGTCAATAACAAAAGTTTATCTCAATACTTTGTTATATACCCTTTGTTGGCAAGGACAGAGGTCAAACATTTTCTGCAAGTCTTCACAAGGTTTTCACACACTGTTGCTGGTATTTTGGCCCATTCCTCCATGCAGATCTCCTCTAGAGCAGTGATGTTTTGGGGCTGTTGCAGGGCAACACAGACTTTCAACTCCCTCCAATGATTTTCTATGGGGTTGAGATCTGGAGACTGGCTAGGCCACTCCAGGACCTTGAAATGCTTCTTACGAAGAAACTCCTTCGTTGCCCGGGCGGTGTGTTTGGGATCATTGTCATGCTGAAAGACCCAGCCACCGTTTCATCCTCAATGCCCTTGCTGATGGAAGGAGGTTTTCACTCAAAATCTCACGATACATGGCCCCATTAATTCTTTCCTTTACACGGATCAGTCGTCCTGGTCCCTTTGCAGAAAAACAGCCCCAAAGCATGATGTTTCCACCCCCATGCTTCACAGTAGGTGCAGTGTTCTTTGGATGCAACTCAGCATTCTTTGTCCTCCAAACACGATGAGTTGAGTTTTTACCAAAAAGTTATATTTTGGTTTCATCTGACCATATGACATTCTCCCAATCTTCTTCTGGATCACCCAAATTCTCTCTAGCAAAATTCAGACGAGCCTGGACATGTACTGGCTTAAGCAGGGGGACACGTCTGGCACTGCAGGATTTGAGTCCCTGGCGGCGTAGTGTGTTACTGATGGTAGGCGTTTGTTACTTTGGTCCCAGCTCTCTGCAGGTCATTCACTAGGTCCCCTTGTGTGGTTCTGGGATTTTTGCTCACCGTTCTTGTGATCATTTTGACCCCACGGGTGAGATCTTGCGTGGAGCCCCAGATCGAGGGAGATTATCAGTGGTCTTGTATGTCTTCCATTTCCTAATAATTGCTCCCACAGTTGATTTCTTCAAACCAAGCTGCTTACCTATTGCAGATTCAGTCTTCCCAGCCTGGTGCAGGTCTACAATTTTGTTTCTGGTGTCCTTTGACAGCTCTTTGGTCTTGGCCATAGTGGAGTTTGGAGTGTGACTGTTTGAGGTTTTGGACAGGTGTCTTTGATACTGATAACAAGTTCAAACAGGTGCCATTAATACAGGTAACGAGTGGAGGACAGAGGAGCCTCTTAAAGAAGAAATCTTGCTTGTTTGTAGGTGACCAAATACTTATTTTCCACCATAATTTGCTTGTAAATTCATAAAAAATCCTTCAATGTGATTTTCTGTATTTTTTTTCCTCATTTTGTCTGTCATAGTTGAAGTGTACATATGATGAAAATTACAGGCCTCTCTCATCTTTTTAAGTGGAAGAACTTGCACAAATGGTGGCTGACTAAATACTTTTTTGCCCCACTCTAGGTGGAATTTATTTAAATAATTATGTGAATTCTGAAGGTAATTGGTTTCACCGGATCTTATTTAGGGGCTTCATAGCAAAAGCGGTGATTACATATGCACGCACCACTTTTTCATTGAATATTTATTTTATTTCCCTTCACCAATTTGGACTATTTTGTGTATGTCCATTACATGAAATCCAAATAAAAATCCATTCAAATTACAGGTTGTAATGCAACAAAATAGGAAGAAAGCCCAGGGGGATGAATACTTTTGCAAGGCACTGTACCATATCATGCATTTCACACATATTATCCAGATACTCACTGTTAGCACTTGGTGGTCTATAGCAGCTTCGGTCAAGAATGGCCTTTAGGTGTGGCAAGTGAACCTGTTGCCATATTATTATTTTTAAATTTTACCTTTATTTAACCAGGCAAGTCAGTTAAGAACAAATTCTTATTTTCAATGACAGCCTAGGAACAGTGGGTTAACTGCCTGTTCAGGGGCAGAACGACAGATTTGTACCTTGTCAGCTCGGGGATTCGAACTTGCAACCTTTCGTTTCCTAGTCCAACGTTCTAACCACTAGGCTACCCTGCCGCTTACTTCAACAGCATTTGACAGAGGAAGACATGACAGTGATATTTATGTTTGAGCTGACAGTGCAGGATGAGCTGCACTCAGTGGACTTCCTAGTAGGGCCAACTGCCTCAGTGCTATCAATGTAACTCAGGTTCATGGGCACATGATTACTGCATACTGTCACACCCTGATCTGTTTGACCTGTCTTTGTGCTTGTCTCTACCCCCCTCCAGGTGTCGCCCATTTGCCCCATTATCCCCTATGTGTTTATACCTGTGTTCTCTGTTTGTTGCCAGTTCGTCTTGTCTCGTCTACCAGTGTTTTTCCCATACTCCTGTTTTTTTTGTCTAGTCCCTGTTTCCCCAGTTTTGATCATTCTGCCTGCACTGAGCTTGCCTGCCGTTCTGTACCTTGTGACACTGCCCTGGATTATTGACCTCTACCTGTCCTGAGTCTGCCTACCGTTCTGTACCATTCGGACTCTGCTTTGGATTACTGACCTTGATCTGTCATTTGCCTGCCCCCTGTTTTGTAATAAACTTTTGTTACTTCGAACTGTCTGCATCTGGGTCTTATCCTGAGGTCTGATACATGCAATAGCTGTAGGATTGACAGAGACATTCAGAGGAGTTAGAGGGACATAAATTAGGTTACTTACATTGTGACTGCCAACGCCCCTAGGGCAATGTACATTTGCAGCAGCACTACGACAACTCAGCAACACAATGGTAGAGATTTACCGAGCAGGGCTTGGGTCACTGATAAGCCATTGTCTCAATGCAGCCTTGAAATGCAGGACAGGGTCCAGGAGTGAAGATGATTTTGATGTACTTTGCATTCCTGTAGAGCATCTTCTGTTTCTTAAAGGTGTCAAAGTTATCTATAAAAGAGTTAGGCCAACAAAGCTACTGTTAAAAGCAAGAAAATAATATACTGTATAATTGAATATTTTCCGCACCTGGTTGCAGGAAGAGAATAATAGAGAGTTGTTATAGCAGATCTGGGGAGAAGCAGAGGCACTTACTGAGATGGAACGTTGAGGCCCTGGGCCAGAAGGCAAAGCATCTGCTCTCCCAAGAGACTGTCATCAGCAGTTTGGGATAAAAGAATGGTGAGTTATGAACAAATGCATCTGTATGTCCTTTATTTTCTGCCTAAGATTGCACTACTGTATTAATCCCTTTCAAAATTGCATGTGCATGCATTGATGTAACTACTTAGGTGTAAAAGGGTAAAGGTGTAAAAATGGGGGAAATTGACCCGCAATGATCTCAAAAAGATGACTTATACAGAGAGGCTTTGCATTTTGCTCAGTCTTTTTATAGACCTGGGCCCTACTAGAAACCAAAAACCAGAGCGTATATTATGTAAACATCTTAAAGAGCGACTCCCCCTATAAAACAACTAATCCCTTTGAAAATGGCATCGATATGAGTCAGAAACATTTAAGATGAGGGAATACGTTATTTATAAGGATTGCCTGCTGCAGTTGTTTGAGAGATGTCCAGTTTGCAGCCAAACATGCAACATAGAGAAGTCCAGCAAGAAGACCCTCTGCATCACACAGACATGCCCTCGCTGTGAGCATTCCTATATATTGAGCAGGGAGGACACTTTAATCAGGTTGGTGACATTTAACCTAGTCAAAGGTCAAAAAAGTTTAGACTTTTTGTCCCAATTCACCTTCATAACCTAGCCTGGAGGAACCAGCCTGATTTCTGCGTTTACCATTATATTTCACTTCACATATCACGATATCTGAACTGAACTAGAAAGGTGAATACAGCGATCAGGTCGGTTCCACCATGCTAATCATAACCATCATTGATAATGTAATCAGTGCTCTGTGTGTGTGACCTACCAGGATCTTTGATGAGGGGCCAGGAGCTGATCTATGCTGTCCTGCCCATAAATGGGGCACTGGCAAAGACCTTACCTTCAGCCTCACCTCTTGCCTGCTCACCAAGGTCGTCGATAGGGAGACCAGAATTAGGTAGGTTTGGTCTGACTTGTTCAAACTTAAACCTAGTATATGATTGTTTGTCAGATATCACCTATCCTAACTTCCATTGGTAATTGAACATTGACTGTGTATGTGTTCACAGATGCATCTATGGAGCCAGCATTTGGAGACTTGCAAGATGCTGTGATGAACTCCAGACTGACAAGCTTGATATTGATATCTCTAAATTTGTGAGCGACCTAGCACGTGGCATTCCAATTTTACTAGACAGAACTTTTACTTAAATTGTCTTTTTTATTATTGAATTCAATGGTGCCAGTCAATATGGGGAGTGGGAAACCCTGTGTATTCTGCACCAGAATCAGGGAACTCCTGTTGTATACAGGACACTACACAGGAAGGTATGACCACTCTAACATGTTTGCCAGTGTAGCCCCATTACCACCAGACAAAATATTGATATGCACAGTATCTGTATCGGCTAGGAATGACAATGAAAGGTGAAAGGTGCACATTGTTACATTAGCAGAACACTGATGCTATGGTATTATGTAAAGGGTTGTTTATTCTATATGTGTCACGCCCTGACCTTAGAGAGCTTTTTATGTCTCTATTTTGGTTTGGTCAGGGTGTGATTTGGGTGGGCATTCTATGTTCATTTTTCTATATTTTGTATTTCTTTGTTTTGGCCGGGTGTGGGACAGCTGTCTATCGTTGTCTCTGATTGGGAACCATACTTAGGTAGCCTTTTCCCACTGTTGTTTTCTGTTTTGTGTCTCCACCAGACAGAACTGTTTCATTTTGTTCAACTTTGTTATTTTTGTTCTAGTGTTCAGATTTTAATAAACATCATGAACACATACCACGCTGCGCTTTGGTCCACTCCTTCTTCATTCAACAGCCGTTACAATAAGGATCTGTTACTACATTTGACATTTATCAAAACACTTAGTTTAGAATATCTAAATAAATTCCGCAATCTCATATTACTCTGTAGGCTACTGACCTATTCAAAGCTTCCTCCGGCATCTCACCATACATCTATCTGCCTGTAGCAATTGAACTCAACCTGCAGGAGGTTTGTTTGTTGTGATTGAGTGCGGGAAAACAGCTGCGGGCAAAGTTCTGACAGATGGGTGTGTCTTGGTGGTGGCAAGGACACACCCAAGAAACACCCACATCATATCACCTCCAAGCCAACTCACGTTTGGTTTCTGTCATGGCCACGAGCATTTCAAGGCCAAATCAGCAGGTGCAGTTCCCCTTTAAACTTCTGTGTCTCAGTTTTCAACTGAAATCACGTCGGGGTAAGAATAGTGAAGTTTGTGCCTGGTAAGTTAATGAAGTGTTTGCTGGGGGAAAGAGTACATCTGTGTCTCACTGTCATCCATAACAAAAATCTATTAAATGTTAAGATCATCAGGTGTAAAATGTGGCCACACTCAATTTCCATTAAACACGAGAAGGCAATACATTTAAAAATACCCAGCTTCCTCAAATCGAGACCAACATTATTCTAATAGTGGTTTGATGGGATCCTACCCAACATTAGCACACCACAATATAAGATACAAGGCCTTGGCTTTCAGACTAGGTCTCCCTTTAAAGATAATCATATTTCTTACTTGGCTGAACCCGCAAGAGGGCTCATGTAGATGGACCAGCCCCTAACTGTTTGCCATTGACCTAAGAAACAAGCCACGATTGCTGCTTAAAACAGAATCACTCAATGAAAATGCTAATGATTGGAAGTTGAAAAGAATCACTCATCGTCTCATGCTGTCTTGTGGTTTATTGGCACTGGTGATTGATATGCCTCTGAGAAAATGCATTCAGATCAAACAATAAAGGAAAGGCTTTTCCCCCTCTTTAAAAAGTATTGTGTTTTCTCAACATTAAAACAGCTTTTAAATGATACTCTTTATTAATGACAGTTGAGGAAATGATAATTAGATTATGAATAGCAGAGCCTGGTAAGGTGGCCGGCACATTCACAGCTCAAGACTGCAAACATGTCTGTGTCCGTCTCGGTGTCTGTCTCCATCTCTGTTTTCGTATCTGTCTGTCTCCATGGGCAGATTCGATTATGCTAAGCCGCGGGGAACCGGCCTATGGCCCGTTACATCATCGGGCGAAAGCAGGGAGGGTGGAGCTCCCTTCTCAAATGGAACAGCAATCTGACATTTTGTCTACAAGGCAGTATGGTGCATCGTCCAGAAACATCTCTTTTCCATAAAATAAATGTTAAAATGTTCTAACTATATTTTACATTGGGAAGGCAGATAAAGCATTTTGCATGGGAAAACATTGAATCCTAATCGTACTTAATTGCATCACTTCTGTTTTGAGCGGACTTCACCTTGGGCACCTGTTTCACACACGGGAGGCAGCCCGGTTCCAAATCGAATGCAATCAACTTTCAGCTGATACAAACGCGCCTACACGGGTACCCGGGGCAGGGTTAATCGAACCCCCTCCATCTGTCTTGGGAAAGACAGAGAAATGAATGTCCATTCCTGTTGCAAAAACAAAACACACACCATGAGGTTGGGAAAAGTTGGGTGTGCCCGAATACATAGGTGACAATGAGTAAAGCACACAACCAAGACTAAAAAAAACAAGTTCACAGAGCCCTCAGGCAAGTGGTGGTTGAAGATCCTACCCGTTTGGCTTGCCTTACTAAGGCAGCGTCTTGGCTTCTCCGGAAGTGTTAAAATAAGTTATCCTTCTGAGGAACCTACAGAGAGGGACCTAAACACAATTAGTGGTTCTGCTGTGGTTGTGTCCTTCCAACTGCACCACTGGTGTGGAACATTCATGCCACTGTGTTGATTAGAGAATGCCTTGCAGGTGTGTTGATTATTAATGCTATACAGGTATGTTGAGTGACAAAGCGCTGTCCTTTGCCAGCATGGTGCTGTAGTGATTGGGGCTGTAGCTGTCCAGGTTGCTGAAATTGGGTTTCTTCACTGTGATGCAGTGAACAGAGCTGTCCATGGAACTAAACTAGAGCATCTTGATAATGCTGTAGTGAGTAGACCTGTCTATGGTGCTGAAACTGGAGCTGTTCAGTCATGGCTATACCCCTCACTGAGCTACACATGTGGAATAGCAATACATTTAATGGTGAGAAGATTTACATTCGTGAAAGTGTTTATTTCAGTGTAAAGATATCAAGCTTTCCTACTATGAACTCTTTGTAGTAGGTTCGACATGTTGTATTGTTCTGAATGAACAACAATACTGGTATAATTAAGAATTTTGACACACTCCATGAAGTCTTTAAACAATGAGCCTTCAGGAGTAAATGTCAATGTCAGCATTAATATCATTTCCAAATGTCATGTGCGGTTTTTGGAACACCAAAACCTTTCAGAATTTTGGTCACTCACGACAGCAGTAGACATTCCTGCAGCTCACAATTGCATCACTGTATATGCACTGTTCACTTTAGACCCACGTGCATTACTGCCACCATCTCACGGAGAGGTTTTGAGATAGAGGTAACTGCCAAAATAATGGAAACACTTGAGTAAATGAGGGACACAAAGTATAATTAAAGCAGGTGCTTCCACACAGGTGTGGTTCCTGAGTTAATTAAGCAATTAACATCCCATAATGCTTAAGGGCATGTATAAAAATGTCCAGTTTCCCATTATTTTGGCTATCATGACTAGAAGAAGAGATCTCAGTGACTTTGCAAGAGGGGTGTCATAGGCGCATAGGGGGTTTAAAATGTGTGTGTGTGTGTGTCTCAACCCAATTCAACACTTATGAGAAATTCTGCAGCGGCGCCTGAGACTGTTTACCACCCCCAAATTATGGAAGAGGGGTGTCACATCCCTCCAATAGAGTTCCAGACCCTTGTCAAATCTATGCCAAGATGCATTTAAGCTGTTCTGGCATTTTATGTTGGTGTTTCCTTTATTTTGGAAGTTACCTGTATGTCATAAAGATATAGTCATATAAGTCATATAGTCACAATAAAGAAAAATAATAGCCCCTCGGAGACTAGAGAATTTACTAGCCTGGAGACTGAGCATTCAGATCTGCAGAAACTTAACGTGTGCTTGGTTGATGCCAGGACTTATTGTTTTTCAATGAGATCCTTGCATTTTTGCACTGCTTTGACAAAGTAGCTTAATTCAATGGAGCTTTGAAGCATATCGCTCGCTCCTAACGCTGTCAAAGACAAATCTCATTCATTCAATGTTAAAACAGCCCTGTTGTGGGCTGCATGCTGAAGATGTCTGAGGCTGGGAATGATTGTCTAACTCTGATTCTGCTCCAAGATATTTAAGTTGTCTCTGTTTGTTTCTCTGTTATCCTCTTCTTCACATCGTGTCTCCTCCATCCCCATCAGAGTGTTGATTATTACATAGCCTCGCAGCAGAGACGCTCATTCAAAGTGACATTATGCCCATAACCCCTGAGAGGAGTGTGTCACACTTTCTCCTCTTGCTCCATGTTTTTATTCACTCCTTGGCCTCCATGGGAATGAACCTCACCTTTCCAATCAAGCCGAAAATGTTTTCACCACTTTTCGAGCAGTGTGATTTCAGGGCCGGGGGCGTGTTCTGTATACCAGTGATAAAGATTCGAAACAATGCAGTGGAGGAGTGGAGCTGGCTTTCAGTCATACCGTGGGTATAGAGGAGGGAGGACAGCCTCTCTCAGCCTTATTGTCTTCCACACATACTGATCAGGGCTGACTTACTCCTTGTAATGGCACTTACCTCTCCCTTATTTCCTATGGTAGCCATTAAACCATCACTTGACTGATGAACTTGACTATTTGAATATCCCTCTCCGCCGTCCAGTTTATGAACAGCCTAGGGTTAATGATCCTTCCCCAGAAGGTTGATTTCAGCTCTCTTCTTTAAACCTCTTATTACTAATGAGTGGCGATTTGGTTATGAATATATATTATCTGCAGTCACCATGAAGAGGATCAAGCATATGAAATGTACAGGGCAATTAGATGGTAACAGAGTGATACTGAGATTTAGATTTTTCACAAAATGAATGCCAAACAAAAACCAATGATTACAAAGTTAAACAAAACAGCCAACTATGCAGATGCAAAGTTTGGTGACAAAATGACGGCACAACAACAGCACAAACCGGCACAGCACAACCTTGCATCTGCACCGTTCTTCAAGTAAATGTGTTTTGGTAAAATATTCAGTGGAAATTGTCAAAAGTAGCCCATGTGCATAGAGTTTTATTGTTTGTTTAACTTTTCAATCATTGTTTAACTTTTTTTTAACATACATAAAAAATTCAAAAATCTGAGTCTCAGCATCACTCTCTTTGCATGGAATTGCCCTACATGAAATGTAGCCTGGTTTGATTGCACCCACTTGCGTGTCATATTACCATGTTATGCTGTGGGGAGAAGTGCATCAAAAAATGTGTGTAAGATGTACTAGGTAAATATAATCTTTGTAAGTGTCTATAGGTGTTCTTAAGTGGATGTTCCTATGTGAGACCACCTGTGTTGATTTCCAATGGTAAGAGGCTGATAATCAGGACTGACCATAAGGTACCTTGCCGTTTCAGTGTGATACTGGGGAAATCTTGCTTTAAGACCTGATAGTCTTTACACTCAGGCAGGCTGTAGAGGAACAGTCATTACTTAGTGCTCGCTGAGGGGGACAGAGCTAGAACGTGTGCTCAGAGACTGCCTGTCAATGGGAGGAGGACGCAGACGGACAGAGCGAGAGAGAAAGCGAAAGAGAGAAAGAGAGAGCGAGAGGGGAGATTCTACAGCAGTTAATTAAGGATCACTCTGTATGTGCCTGTAAACGCAAAGAGGCAAATCTATTCTGTGTCAGTGCCAGGGTCTCCTTGAGGGAATACAGTGATATTTCAAAGGAGGAAATGGCAAGGCTCTAAATCTGTTTCAGTCTCTGTGCTCATTGTTGGTCGTCCTCAGACAAAGTGAAGGAGGGCAAGCCGTGAAGTGTCAGAGGAGTTTGGGAGTCTCGACACCTAAATCAAGGATAAAGTTGTGGGGGGATTCACATCAGCTTCGGGATGGATGGATTTAAGATAATGTGATAGAATAATAATTTACTGTACCAGGATTACCAGGATCTTTACTCAGGTAGGAGATTTACTGTATAAAGGAGGAGAGATGTTTAGTGTTTCGATGGAAGTATAAATAAAACTGTACCCAAGGGATTTTACATGAACAAATATGGAGACCGTTTCATAAAATCGGCATCACTTAGATTTAAGTGAGTTTGTACGTAGTTATGCATTAAGCAAATTCCTTAAAAGTACTGTGCTCTGTTTTTATGACATACATTTGCTTGCAATTTGTAGTAACATTACTTTTACAATATTTACTGTTTGCATAATCTTGTGGATTTCATGTTCCTCTTTTATTCCAAGGCTGATTTATTCCAAAGGTTACATCCAGTCTGTTGAAATACATAATGTTTGAACTATCAAATGTACTGACAGTTTTTGGACATTTTCTGGGCCAATTATGTTATGTACATGAACACATATGAGAACATCGATAGTGCATTAGAAAGAAAATACATGTCATGTGTTTTGCAGACTATGCCACCTTTTTACAGATGTAAGGTCCTTTAAACAGGGAAAACAGAGACTTTAATATCTAGGCTGAACTACGATAGGATCTTAATGTGATCACCCTGTTGTTTCTCCTGCAATGTAGGAAATGTAACACTTGTAATGTATTTAAGCTTTAAAAAGGCTTGTGAAGTTTTTCATTTGGATTTAGACATTTCAGTCAGTTGATTTTCACTTACGAAAAATGTATCAACCCCAACAAAAATGTTCATTAATTATAATCCACATAATAATTCAATTTCCTGTTACTGCAGGAAGGTTTTATTGCTGTAGCAAACTGGCTCAAATGAAGATCCTATATCTATACTGTAGGATATGTGGAATGAATAGCAAAAGGCCAGCTAAATTTTTTCTCTGAAGCACTATCATTGAAATCCAAGGCGGAAGCACACTCTACTCAAATTTCACACAAACACAGTAGGCTACATTCAAAAAAATATCTAAAACCTAATCCAATACAAAATCTCATTACCTATTAAAGACACCTGCATAAAAGCAGATTTTACTTTGACATGCTCCCTGAAAAAAAATCACATTTTGTAATGTGTTGAACCGAAACACTGCTTGCAGGCAACACCTCTAGTTTGTTGATGTAAAGATGACAGTGGTAATTATTTAGATTATAACTGAGAAAAAAACAACACTGAAACTGAATCTAATAAAAAATCGTACTACATGACAAAGGCACCTGCCCAAAAGCTATTATCTCTTTCACAAGCTTCACTAAAAATGAATCATTTTGTAATCTGTTGAATACAATCACAATGTAATGCTATCACCACGTTTGTTGATGTCAATATATTTTTACAGAGGCAATTATTTACAATATTGAATCATTCTCAACCCAACCCTAACCTTAACCTGGGATCTGTATGTGTCTTGAAGAAGCCCCTTATCTAAACAGCTTTGTGAGAGACATTACATAATTGTTGATTCCCATTATGGTTCTATCACTTTCACAGCCTTGTGACATCCAAAAGACACCCATAGAAAAGAGATGGCAGCTAACTGCCTGCAAACCAGGAGAGAAATCTTCTTTTTTATTTCTAATTTTGGTTTAAAGGCAGGCAAGAAGAGATAGTCAGGTTGAAGAGGGGGATTTAGCCTGTCAGGGGAAATCTCAGCTGCATGGAATAAGTCTCCAGGGACCATTCCACATTTGCTGCTGCGCTGTGGCTCAGGGACAAAATAGGGCAGGAATAAAAAGATCACAAACGAACAGTTGATTATCACGCTGAATGATACACTGTTTATTATGAGGTTTATGTGGAAGTTCATTGGGTCAATGTGCCAGGACATGGTTTTGTGTGTTTTTGTGTGTGTGCATGCGCACGTGTGTGCTTTCATTTGGTCATGAAGGCATCTGTGCTTGCGTGTGTGTTTCTGTGTGTGACATGATGACCTTTGACTGTGCCCCCCGCTATAGCAGATGTGTGCTGTCATGTCCTGGCTGCTTTGCCTGGTTCTCTGGGTCAGTGGGACAGCCATCCAGCTCTGCCAGGCCACCTTCTATGAGACCATACAGCTACAGCCGCACCATGTGACACGGCCTGGAAGGACTTCCATTCACATGATTGGTGAGTCATCAACAACACCCTCCTCCACTTCTACCTCTGCTTTGTTCCACTTTTGAGCTGTGTAAATGTAGGTCTAATGGAACATTGCAAAAGGTTTTGTCCCTTTTTATAGCCTTTGTATGGATAATTGCGGTACAGAGTAATGGTTGTTTACTGGAACAAAACAAGATAGGGAGGAAGGCTTGGGCAATATACGTATATTCTATGTATAACTTTGTTCTTTGTAAATAGTCACTGAAAAAAATGACCAACTTTCCCTAACCTCTTGCAGGTTAATATTTCATCATGAGTCTTGTTCTAGAGGCAGCTCTTGTAATGCCCAGAGTATAGTGGAGGAAGAAGTCAGGCGCAGGAAACAGAGAATTCAGGGTAGCAGTACTTTTAATTCACCACACAGGTGAAACCGACGCCAACCCAAACAAATGCCCCAAAACACGGGGAACTAAACAGTCCAGAAAATACACACATCCACGGACAACCGTGACCTACAGTCGTGCACAAAATGTACACAGAGAATAATCCCGCACACCCAGTAGGCGGGCCGGCTGGATAATAAAGCCCCACCAATAAACCTAATTAAACACAGGTGTAACTAATAAACAGACAAGGAGGAAAAAAGGATCAGTGGCAGCTAGTAGGCCGGTGACGACGACCGCCGAGCGCCACCCGAACAGGAAGGGGAGCCACCTTTGGTAGGAGTCGTGACAGCTCTGCAGAGTGGTCACTAGCTGGCATAGCCACTAAGTCATACAATCTGATTTTAACCCTAACTTTAACCTTAAACCCTAACCTTAACCACATTGGTAACCCTAGTACCTAACCCTGACCTTAAATTAAGGCCAAAAAGTGAACTTCTGTTGTCATACATTCTTACAATTTAGCCAATTTTCACTTTGCAGCTGGCCCATCTAGCTGAAGTCGCTACGTTCTGCCTCCAGGACAAGACATCCCAATAAACTTCAACCTGTTAACCACTTTAGAAAAGGTTATGGTGTGTGTGGTGTCACTGGGGGCTTCTTTTGACAAAGCCATTATTTTCTAATGGATGACAGGCTAATTAGCTAGGACTAATCACCCATTAGCTATCTAGCATGCACATTGCACTGTGTTACATTTGTCTTTTGTGTACAGAGGGTTTGCTTCAAAAGTCCAAACCAACGTGGCAAGACTGTGTGTTTATTCATTTTGAGCTACAGTTTGCAGGATCTGGCGGAAATATTTACTCTTGGGTCCACTTCAGCCCCAATAACTCTCATGCTGATATATGAGTTAATTTACCAACAAACAATTCTCCTCCTTTTGGTTCGGGTGATTACAATCTCTATGAAATTGTGCTGAATTGAAATTGGACCAGCGGTACTTTTGTTTTCAGGAAGCCTAAGTTATGGATATTGTGAATGGAAGTATACATAGGAGAGAATCATTCAAAAGCTGCATAGTGAATCTTGTCAAGGCTTTGCAAAGAGAGCTGTGCCAGTGCTTTTAACTGAGCGTGCAGCACTCCTCAGTGGCTGTTCTATTTCCAACGCCTGAGTAGTGGTAAAGCAGGTCAACTGCTTCTTGTATTCAACATTTGATGTCAGTGTCAGGACAGTAATTCTCGCTACAGCACCTTTGTTTCATCGCTCAGTCACACGCGAGTATAATATAGTATGTGCTATCATATGTGGACAAATACAGCCCAAACATATTCCAGGGTATAATAACTTTTGGACAAATGCAGCCCAACCAAATGCCAGGCCATTATAACATGTGGACAAATGCAGCCCAACCAAATGCCAGGGCATTATAACATGTGGACAAATGCAGCCCAACCAAATGCCAGGGCATTATAACATGTGGACAAATGCAGCCCAACCAAATGCCAGGGCATTATAACATGTGGACAAATGCAGCCCAACCAAATGCCAGGGCATTATAACATGTGGACAAATGCAGCCCAACCAAATGCCAGGGCATTATAACATGTGGACAAATGCAGCCCAACCAAATGCCAGGGCATTATAACATGTGGACAAATGCAGCCCAACCAAAACCCAGGGTATAATAACATGTGGACAAATGCAGCCCAACCAAATGCCAGGGCATTATAACATGTGGACAAATGCAGCCCAACCAAATGCCAGGGCATTATAACATGTGGACAAATGCAGCCTAACCAAATGCCAGGGCCTTATAACATGTGGACAAATGCAGCCCAACCAAATGCCAGGGCATTATAACATGTGGACAAATGCAGCCCAACCAAAACCCAGGGTATAATAACATGTGGACAAATGCAGCCCAACCAAATGCCAGGGCATTATAACATGTGGACAAATGCAGCCCAACCAAATGCCAGGGCATTATAACATGTGGACAAATGCAGCCCAACCAAAACCCAGGGTATAATAACATGTGGACAAATGCAGCCCAACCAAATGCCAGGGCATTATAACATGTGGACAAATGCAGCCCAACCAAATGCCAGGGCCTTATAACATGTGGACAAATGCAGCCCAACCAAATGCCAGGGCATTATAACATGTGGACAAATGCAGCCCAACCAAATGCCAGGGCATTATAACATGTGGACAAATGCAGCCCAACCAAATGCCAGGGCATTATAACATGTGGACAAATGCAGCCCAACCAAATGCCAGGGCATTATAACATGTGGACAAATGCAGCCCAACCAAATGCCAGGGCATTATAACATGTGGACAAATGCAGCCCAACCAAATGCCAGGGCATTATAACATGTGGACAAATGCAGCCCAACCAAATGCCAGGGCCTTATAACATGTGGACAAATGCAGCCCAACCAAATGCCAGGGCATTATAACATGTGGACAAATGCAGCCCAACCAATCCCAGGGTATTAGAAGATTCCATGTTTGTGTCCTGATGTCTACAGAGGCTATTGAGGCAGCAATAATGACAGGTTCTAGAAACACTGTCACAATATAGCCTCGAATGCACAATTTCAAAGGTTTTATACAGTACATCCTCCTACTGTATTTTTAGACTACTAAAAGTACATTTTGTGTGTTAATTATATGTTTTTCTTTGGTGAATGTAATGTCAGCACAACATACAGTGGACTAAATGCTTATTGGGTTCTGTTCTTTCCATGTCAAATCTCCACTTTAGTGAGATTTATTTGGAGAAAGCTGTGAGCCTGATTGGAGTTACTGCTCTCTCGTGAGTCTTTGTTGTTTAGACGTCCCTGATCATAGGTTTTCCTGACAAGATTGATTGCGCCGGTACTGAAAGCAGCTAACTGGCCTAGCTGGTCCAATCATAAAGCAATGACGGAGGAGTAACCCAACATGGATGTCATGTTAGTACAGTGGCTTGCGAAGGTATTCATCCCCCTTGGTATTTTTCCTAATTTGTTGCCTTACAACCTGGAATTAAAATGCATTTTTTGGAGGTTTGTATCATTTGATTTACACAACATGCCTACCACTTTGAAGATGCAAAATATTTTTTCTTGTGAAACAAGCAAGAAATAAGACAAAAAAAACTGAAAACTTGAATGTGCATAACTATTCACCACCCCAAAGTCAATACTTTGTCGAGCTGTCTTTTGCAGCAATTACAGCTGCAAGTCTCTTGGGGTATGTCTCTATAAGCTTGGCACATCTAGCCACTGGGATTTTTGCCCATTCTTCAAGGCAAAACTGCTCCAGCTCCTTCAAGTTGGATGGGTTCCGCTGGTGTACAGCAATCTTTAAGTCATACCACAGATTCTTAATTGGATTACGGTCTGGGCTTTGACCAGGACATTCCAAGACATTTAAATGTTTCCCCTTAAACCACTCGAGTGTTGCTTTAGCACTATGCTTAGGGTCATTGTCCTGCTGGAAGGTGAACCTCCGTCCCAGTCTCAAATCTCTGGAAGACTGAAACAGGTTTCCCTCAAGAATTTTCCTGTATTTAGCACCCTCCATCATTCCTTCAATTCTGACCAGTTTCCCAGTCCCTGCTGATGAAAAACATCCCCACAGCATGATGCTGCCACCACCATGCTTAACTGTGGGGATGGTGTTCTCGTGTTGATGGGTGGTGTTGGGTTTGCGCCAGTGTTTTCCTTGACGGCCAAAAAGCGAAATTTTAGTCTCATCTGACCAGAGTACTTTCTTCCATATGTTTGGGGAGTCTCCCACATACCTTTTGGCTAACACCAAACGTGTTTGCTTATTTTTTCTCTAATCAATGTTTTTTTCTGGCCACTCTTCCGTAAAGTCTAGCTCTGTGGAGTGTACTGCTTAAAATGGTCCTATGGACAGATACTCAAATCTCCGCAACGGAGCTTTGCAGCGCCTTCAGGATTATCTTTGGTCTCTTTGTTGCCTCTCTGATTAATGCCCTCCTTGCCTGGTCCATGAGTTTTGGTGGGTGGCCCTCTCTTGGTAGGTTTGTTGTGGTGCCATATTCTTTCGATTATTTTATAATGGATTTAATGGTGCTCCGTAGGATGTTCAAAGTTCCTGATATTTTTTTTTTTTTTTTCATTTCACTTCACCAATTTTGACTATTTTGTGTATGTCCATTACATGCAAAAATCAATTTAAATTACAGGTTGTAATGCAACAAAATAGGAAGAACGCCAAGGGGGATGAATACTTTTGCAAGGCACTGTAGCTCTAGTCCTTGAGAGTAAAAACTAAACAGAACGCCACTTAAAACTACACAGGGTGCCATATAAAACTAATCACTACACCATTTAAAACTATACAGAGCGCCATTTAAACCTACACAGAGCGCCATTTAAACCTACACAGAGCACCATTTAAACCTACACAGAGCGCCATTTAAACCTACACAGAGTGCCATTTAAACCTACACAGAGTGCCATTTAAAACTAAACACGGCACCATTTAAACATACACAGAGCTCCATTTAAAACTAAACAGGGCACCATTAAAAACTACACAGAGCACCATTTAAAACTAAACAGGGCACCATTTAAACCTACACAGAGCGCCATTTAAAACTAAACAGGGCACCATTAAAAACTATACAGAAGCCATTTAAAACTACAGAGAGTGTTATTTAAAACTACACAGAACACCATTTAAAACTACACAGAGCACCATTTAAAACTTAACAGAGCGCCATTTAAAACTAAACAGGGCACCATTTAAACCTACACAGAGCGCCATTTAAAACTAAACAGGGCACCATTAAAAACTACACAGAGCACCATTTAAAACTAAACAGTGCACCATTAAAAACTACACAGAGCGCCATTTAAACCTACACAGAGCACCATTTAAACCTACACAGAGCGCCATTTAAACCTACACAGAGTGCCATTTAAACGTACACAGAGTGCCATTTAAAACTAAACACGGCACCATTTAAAACTACACAGAGCACCATTTAAAACTAAACAGGGCACCATTTAAACATACACAGAGCTCCATTTAAAACTAAACAGGGCACCATTAAAAACTACACAGAGCACCATTTAAAACTAAACAGGGCACCATTTAAACCTACACAGAGCGCCATTTAAAACTAAACAGGGCACCATTAAAAACTATACAGAAGCCATTTAAAACTACAGAGAGTGTTATTTAAAACTACACAGAGCACCATTTAAAACTACACAGAGCACCATTTAAAACTACACAGAGCACCATTTAAACCATTTAAAACTAAACAGGGCACCATTTAAACCTACACAGAGTGCCATTTTAAAAACATTAAAAACTACACAGAGCACCATTTAAAACTAAACAGGGCACCATTTAAAACTAAACCTACACAGAGCACCATTTAAAACATTTAAACAGAGGCACCATTTAAAACTAAACACGGCACCATTTAAAACTACACAGCACCATTTAAAACTAAACACGGCACCATTTAAAACTACACAGAGCACCATTTAAAACTAAACAGGGCACCATTTAAACATACACAGAGCACCATTTAAAACTAAACAGGGCACCATTTAAAACTACACAGAGCACCATTTAAAACTAAACAGGGCACCATTTAAACATACACAGAGCACCATTTAAAACTAAACAGGGCACCATTAAAAACTACACAGGGCACCATTAAAAACTATACAGAAGCCATTTAAAACTACAGAGAGTGTTATTTAAAACTACACAGAGCACCATTTAAAACTACACAGAGCACCATTTAAAATTTAACAGAGCGCCATTTAAAACTAAACAGGGCCCCATTTAAACCTACACAGAGCGCCATTTAAAACTAAACAGGGCACCATTAAAAACTATACAGAAGCCATTTAAAACTACAGAGAGTGTTATTTAAAACTACACAAAACCCAATTTAATGTGATGGCCTTGTACACAGATACACAATGCATAGACTTATTTTTCTACTGTATTATTGACTGTATGTTTGTTTTACTCCATGTGTAACTCTGTGTTGTTGTATGTGTCGAACTGCTTTGCTTTATCTTGGCAAGGTCGCAATTGTAAATGAGAACTTGTTCTCAACTTGCCTACCTGGTTAAATAAAGATGAAAGATTTTTTTTTTAAATAGATACACACATTAGATGGGACTAATATAGGACTGTAATGCTGAATGTTTCAGTTGTGTGTCTGTCCCATAAACATTTCTAAACAACAATGAAGGGGAACATGTTTTCTGAGCTTGAGATTCCCAGCTATCGAGTAATGGCCTTATGAAATCTCCTCTGAGACATCAGTGCTGCTGTTCTATGAGCTTTGTGATGGTACAGACCATAATTACATTCTCCCTCTGAAGAATCAATCACTTGGGATGTTGGCATACAGCTGTAAAGACAATACACTCGACAAACACACATTTCCGACAAGGATTTGAGAGAGATTTCAAATTCAACCAAAAATATGAATAGTGGTTAGTTAATCTTGTAGAAAGCATACCATCATTAATTTTCTGGATCAGGGGAAAGAGTAAAAACCTTGTTATTCCTGAATACCATAATTTGTCTTGTCCTCATGCCAGGATAAATGGGATGCCAGTGTTATGAGAGCAGAATGGGATGCCTGGATTGACTGTGACATCAGGGCATTTGTTCTGCGTTGTGTGTTGTGTGGCTGTTGGATTGGTAGCAGTATTGGGGTTGACGGGTCATGAATTGGTGGCAGGAAGGACATTGGCTGTGGACCGTTGGGCCAATCATTGAAGCCGGTGACATGTCTTAAATTCTCAGTGACTGGTACTACCACAGGAAATTGAGATCACAAGGGGCTGGAGATCAGTTTTTTCCTTGCCAATGAAAAGTGTTGGGCTGTAGTGGTAAACAGGTTCTCTAAGCAGGATAAATGGTAGGCATAGTGCAATGAAAGGTTTTAATATGCTGATTACGGCTAAATGCAACTCACATGGTCCAATATGAACACGAACAACGCCTTATTCCAAACAACAGACAATTGATTTTGAAAGCCTTGAACAAAGGTAGGTCTATGTGTATAATTGCCTTGAGCCAATTTTAAATGTATTGCAAAAACAACACAAAGCATCCCAAGGGTTCCAGTGTCCCAGGCCCAGCACGCACTAACTCTAGCTGGAGGTAGGATTCCTGAATAGATGATTATGTATGTCCAGTGAATCAGGAGGAGGTAGTGTACTCCTCTCCACCCTTCAGCTGTACTTATAGGATGCAGCAGCAGCCGGAGCTTCACTCTCAGACGTGCGAGCCACGGGTTGCATGATTCACAAGGTGCCGTATTTATTCCGTGCAATGAGCGTGAACAGCAGCAGGAACAGATTGTGGTTGTCGTGCATGCAAAAGGGGCGTCGGCTTTGTTTTTAGGGTCCTGAGTTGACATGCCACCATCCACCCCCAACAGGGATCACAGGAAACACACTAGAGCACTCAAACGTAAAGCACTCTTGCCACTGTTACAAAGTTGTATTGTGTTTTTCTGATCACACATTATCTCTAGAACTCATACACTTTAACTCATACATAAGGCTTTGTCCCATGGTTTGAACTTACTTTACAAACTGAACCATATTGCTCAAAACAAACAAGCAATGCCACCTACAATTAATCTGTAGTGATATGGTTATATAAATGATAAGGTTATATAGTATTTAAGTGTATGAAAGGGGTGTGTTGACAGGGACTTTTAAATGCTTAATGCTATCTGTCAGACAGTCCATTTTCCCATGTGGTGTGTGTGCACTTAAGAGTAATGTATATAGAGAAGAGGGAAACATAATGCTATCTTAAAATAATCTGCAGTGATTGTATTGTAATGTTGTACTATCTTCAAATAGGAGGAAAGAATTGTTTTTAAATGGTAAGAATTCTATTGAGTGGTTGGCCTGAATCTCAGTTCCATCTGAAGGTGTCAACAGAGCTGCCTCTTCCTATAAGCAGACTAGGCGCTGCGTGTAGGGCCCCACACACTCTAGGGGGGCCCAACTCCCCACACACAAAAAAATGAACTCAGTCAAGGTCTCAACTTACTGTTGAGAGTTAGAAAAGTAGAATACATGAGGTGCAATTTCGAAATTTGGTAGTGCATCAGCAGTTTTCCACTTGTTATGTCAGTCCCTCAATTAGCCCATGGCAGCTACATTTTGTGGGGATTGCTAGGTAATTGCTAGCCCCGGCCAAATCTCGCTTGGGGCCCCCAAAAGGCTAGAAGCGGCACTGGGTGTCCACAGAGAGACAACAAATAAGAATTAGGAGGACACAGAAGCCTGAGGTGGTCTCACTCATTAACTCCCTCTCATCTACACTACGACTGGCAGGGTTTGAACTCAGACAATACTGGATTGAACTTCACTCGGCTGAATGTTTTTTCCCCAATTGCCCTGAAAAAACATCAACATTGGGTTTGTGTTCTCGACTCCCAGTATGTTCATTTGAATTCTCAGTGCAAATAAGTACTTAAATTGACAGACACCCAAACATTACACCCCAAATGATATAGAAATTAGACACACACAATATATAGGTAAGGGGCAGTGGTTATACGTAGGCTATTCCATTTTAATGTTGCTTGCAAGCTACATGTTTTTCATTGTGTATCTTTCTGTAAAAGAGTGCGAGAGAAAAAAAAGGAGCAAAAACATTTCCCCATGCTCTCTAACAAAGGAGAGACATAGTACAGTGCTACTTCCTCGCCAGAAACAAACATGAAAAATTGATTTTCAGCGGTCGCAAACAAAGGTTGCATCCTTCTAGACAGTGACAGTTTAATAGCCTTATATAATGCCTCTTGCAGGCACATTCTTTTGACTTACATGTCGCTCACCCTCCCCTCAGACCTCCTCTAAAGGAGGCTTGGGTTCAAATACTATTTGAAATCTGTCATATACTTTGAGCGTTTGATTCAGTTTGCATGGAGCGCCAGGTGTTATAGGTTTACACTTTTGAGACTTTGCATTCCAACAGGAAAGGTTAATCAAGCACAGGTACAATATTTGAAAAAAAAAATCCAATATTATTTGAACCCAGGTCTGCCTCAGAGCCAGGAAGCCATGCCTTCACTAGGTCTCATCCCAGCCTACCTGCAGTGTCTATGGGAAGTGGCATGCAGCCTGAGCCTACTACATCTGGTGCCTGCCAGGCCCACTTTGTCCCAATATTCTCCATACATGCCAGGGGACCAACACTCCATACAATTCCATTATGCAGTGGTGGAAAAAGTACTCAATTGTCATACTGGAGTAAAATTAAAGATATCTTCATAGAAAATGACTGAAGTCAATCAATCAATAAATCAATCAAATGTATTTATAGCCTGGTTCCTCTCTAGGGTTCTTCCTAGGTTTTGGCCTTTCTAGGGAGTTTTTCCTAGCCACCGTGCTTCTACACCTGCATTGCTTTCTGTTTGGGGTTTTAGGCTGGGTTTCTGTACAGCACTTTGAGATATCAACTGATGTACGAAGGGCTATATAAATACATTTGATTTGATTTGATATTTATAAAGCCCTTTTTACATCAGCCGATGTCACAAAGTGCTATACAGAAACCCAGCCTAAAACCCCAAACAGCAAGCAATGCAGATGTAGAAGCACGGTGGCTAGGAAAAACTCCCTAGAAAGGCAGGAACCTAGGAAGAAACCTAGAGAGGAACCAGGCTCTGAAGGGTGGAGATTATAACAGTACATTGCCAAGATGTTCAAACGTTCATAGATGACCATCAGGGTCAAATAATAATAATCACAGTGGTTGTAGAGGGTGCAACAGGTCAGCATGTCAGGAGTAAATGTCAGTTGGCTTTTCATAGCCGAGCATTCAGAGTTAGAGACAGCAGGTGCGGTAGAGAGAGAGCAGCAGGTCCGGGACAAGGTAGCACGTCCGGTGAACAGGTCAGGGTTCCATAGCCGCAGGCAGAACAGTTGAAACTGGAGCAGCAGCATGACCAGGTGGACTGGGGACAGCAAGGAGACTTCAGGCCAGGTAGTCCTGAGGCATGGTCCTAGGGCTCAGGTCCTCCGAGAGAAGAAAGAGAAAAAGAGAAAAAGAGAGAATTAGAGGGAGCATACAGACACCAGATAAGACAGGAGAAATACTCCAGATATAACAGCTCCCCGACACATAAACTATTGCAGCATAAATACTGGAGGCTGAGAAAAGTGAAAGTCACCCAGTAAAATACTACTTGAGTAAAAGTATTTGGTTTTAAATATACTTAAGTATCAAACGTAAATCCAAGGGAGGCTTGTTGCTGTGGGGGGTACAGGGCTGTTGACCGGGGTAGGGGTACCCAGCTGGAAAGCATGGCCAGCCATAGAAAATGCTTATTGAAATTCTCAATTATCACGGATTTATCGGTGGTGACAGTGTTTCCTAGCCTCAGTGCAGTGGGCGGCTGGGAGGAGGTGCTAATATTCTCCATGGACTTTACAGTGTCCCATAACTTTTTGGAGTTTGTGCTACAGGATGCAAATTTCTGTTTGTAAAAGCTAGCCTTTGCTTTCCTAACTGCCTGTGTATATTGGTTCCTAACTTCCCTGAAAAGTTGCATATCGCAGGGGCTATTCGATGCTAATGCAGTACGCCACAGGATGTTTTTGTGCTGGTCAAGGGCAGTCAGGTCTGGAGTGAACCAAGGGCTATATCTGTTCCTGGTTCTAAATGTTTTTAATGGGGCATGCTCATTTAACATGGTGAGGAAAGCACTTTTAAAGAATAATGGGTTTCTGACAAGACATCAAGGTCTCTTTCAGGGGAGAACTAATGTGCCAGTTTTGGATTTTGGATCTGGGCCACATTTTGTCAGTTATTTTGTGTGAGCAGTAATCATATTTTGATACAACACCTTGCACATGCCTGATTATGTTCAGAATTGGTGTGATATTGGATTTTACAACACTAAATACTACATGTTCTCTCTTGGACTCCATTGATAATTCCATTCACGAGACCCACATGTACTTAGTGCTTGTAGATATTGGTTTATACAGCATGTTTATAGAAAACGTACATGCAGCAGCATTGTGCAATGGGCTATGGTTTTGTGTGTGCAAAATGAAGGAGGCCTAAAGCTTAATTAATTACACAGCACTGACTCTCCTCTGACTCTGCCAGCTGTTATCAGCCTTAGATACTCTGTATGAGGATCCTCATGCATTAATAACCATGCTACATCACTCCCACCAGGCTCAGTGGCTGCTGGCACAGGGGGTTCTCCAAGAACACACACTTGCACACACACACATACACAATCACACACATACATTCACAAACACACACATAAATAGTGTAGAGTGGAGGGGAATTGTTTTGTTTTGCATGTTGGAGTCAAGGCCATCAGCCGCAGAGAATAGCAATCCATCAACACTGTGTCAAACAGCCCCCACATTCAATTTGATCATTTTCTATTCACTTTTCACAATTTCTTCTCCACAACATACTGTGTGAGGATGTCGGGCAGAAGAATACTGTTCATCCTAACCTTGGATAAGATCTGATTCTGAAACAGAGTAAAGTGATAATCCTTCCATTGAATTGATCATGCCTCAATGACTGATCCATTAGCCACAACATCCACATGACATTTACATTTACATTTAAGTCATTTAGCAGACGCTCTTATCCAGAGCGACTTACAAATTGGTGCATTCACCTTATGACATCCAGTGGAACAGCCACTTTACAATAGTGCATCTAAATCTTTTAAGGGGGGGGGGTGAGAAGGATTACTTTATCCTATGTCAACAACAACAACAAGCTATAGCAAATTCAGTACACAGTGGTTGATGTGATTGGATAAAAAAGAATGCAGCCCTTGCACCAACAAAAAATCACAAAAAAACTTTACACATGTGACCTTATATCAAACATATTTACATTTTCACAAGTCAGATGTGGTTTTCAGACACGTGTGAAGTTTCACGTAATATAATTTTTTACGTTTTTCCCTTCACATGTTTTTCCCTCACTTCCAGCTACATCTAGTCTCCCATCCAGGGATTGACCAGGGCCAACCATGCACTCAGGCTCCTGAGTGGCGCAGCGGTCTAAGGCACTGCATCTCAGTGCTAGACGTGTCACTACAGACACCCTGGTTCGAATACAGGCTGTTCACAACCGCCCGTGATTGGAAGTCCCATAGGGTGGCGCACAATTGGCCCAGTGTGATCTGGGTTTGGCCGGTGTAGGCCATCATTGTAAATAACATTTTGTTCTTTAACTGACATCCCTAGTTAAATAAAGGTTCAATTAAAAATAAATAAAATGGAGGCATCGACGACGTTGTCACCACATTGACCGTACATCCGTACATATCCAAACCAGAAGCCATGGATTACAGGCAACAACCGCACTGAGTTAAAGGCTTGAGCTGCCGCTTTCAAGGATGAGACACTAATCCAAACGCGTATAAGAAATCTCGCTACGCCCTCTGACGAACCATCAAACGGACAAAGCGTCAATACAGGACAAAGATCGACTCCTACTAAACCGGCTCCAATGGGAGAAAAACCTTTAAACAGGTTAACATTCACAAGGACGCAGGGCCAGATGGATTACCAAGACGCATACTCAGAAAATATGCTGACCGGCTGACATTTTCAACCTCTCCCTGACCCAGTCTGTAATACGTACATGTACATGTTTCAAGCAGACCACCATAGTCCCTGTATCCAAGAACACCAAGGTTACCTGTCTAAATGACTATTGCCCCATAGCACTCACATCTGTAGCCATGAAAGACTGGTCATGGCTCACATCAACACCATCATCCCAGACACCCTGGACTCACTCCAATTCGCACACCGCCCCAACAGATTCACAGATTACGTACTCTCAATTGGACTCCACACTGCCCTCTCCCACCTGGACAAGAGGGACACCTACAGTAAGCTCCAAAAGTATTGGAACTGAGGCACATTTTTGTTGAGGTTAAAGTGCAGATTATCCATATCGGATGAACCGTTTAGAAATTACAGCACTTTTTGTACTTAGTCACCCCTATTTTAAGGGACCAAGAGTATTAGGACAAATTAATTTATTTGTTTTAAATTAGTCAGAAGTTTAGTATTTGGTCCCATATTCCTAGCACACAATGATTAGATCACTCTACAAACTTGGTTGATGCATTTGCTGTTTGTTTTGGTTGTGTTTGAGATTATTTTGTGCCCAATAGAACTTAATGGAAAATAACGTATTGTGTCATTTTGGAGTCACTTTTATTGTAAATAAGAATAGAATGTGTTTGTAAACAGTTCTACATTAATGTGGATGTTATCATGATTACGGATAATCCTGAATGAATCGTGTATAATGATGATAGAGAAAGTTACAGAAGTATAAATACCATACCCCAAAACAAATGCTAACCTCCCCCATTACTATAATGATGAGAGGTTAGCATGTCTGTGTGTCTGTAACATTTGTGCGTCTGTCACCTTCTCACCGTGGAAAGGCGAGACTCTCACGAACACCATGGTGTTCTCCATTTTGCTCTATGGCCCCCACAAGTGTCACGGGACTCGTCTCAAGTAACCCATACAAATGAATGGAAGTACATAGGTAGTTTTTTGCCAACAAAAATAAGGGAACATGGACAAGTGCAAACAGTCCAGCTATATCCTCCGTAAGGCAATCAAACAGGCAAAACGTAAGTACAGAAACAAAGCCGCAATTCAACGGCTCAGACACTAGACGTATGTGGCAGGGACTCCAGACAATCACGGATTATAGAGGGAAAACCAGCCACGTCACAGACACTGATGCTTTGCTCCCGGACAAGTTTAAAACCTTCTTTGCCTGCTTCAAGGAAACCAGTGCCTTCCAATGCGGGTCGCTGCCACTCACAAGGACTCTGAGCTCTTGTTTTCCATGGCCGCTATGAGTATGACATTTAAGCGTATTAACCCTCGCAAGGCTGCTGGACCAGACATCCCTAGGCATCCCTGATTTTCAATGACGGCCGGTGTCGTGTCTCTGACTTATCATTAAATGTGAAGACTGTTATTTTATCAAATTAATTATCTGTAATTATTATTACGTGATAAACTAATCATGTAAATTGAATTAGCTAGAATACATAATAACATTATACAGTAAATACCATCCGTAGTGGACTAAACAAAACAGCTTGGTTATAACACTATAGATTCAGAGAGAAGAGAAAGGGGTTTTGGAAGGAAGACTAAGGAACATGGGTCTCTATTGGACCTGGGAAGCTATTCTCACGTAAATACATATGCCACTAACGATCGCTCATTCAGAAAATAACGTATCGTATTTACGTGACGCTGGCTTCAATAGTTGAGCTGGTGATGTGAGGCGCTGGTTTGCCCAGTCGATGTCGCCATTTTCCTTTGTAGATTCTTCCGCATTGTCATGTGAGAGGTTCACGTGGTCTGAAAGGTTCATCTCACTGTTGAGATTCTTCCGGTTCGGTCAGTGTTCTCGTACTAGATTTGCTACCTTTCCAGCTGCAGTCTGTTAGGCTGTCATCTAGGACTCACTTCTTCTTGAGTGATCAATAGTTCACAGTTCATACCATTTCACATGTGGAGCAAGCACTCTCGTTTCCTGGCCTGTAGAGTTGAAATTAGCCCTTTTCAAAGTGGAGGACAAGTCCTCCCGTTATTTGGAACTGAGTTGATTTTTCGTCACGGAGGCTTTTAATTCAAGAGTAGAAAAGGGGTTGGTTCATAATTTCTAACCAATGTCTATTCACTTGGGCGTTGCTACTGACTTAGTTAAACTTTACATTGGAGGCCAATTCTCTCATTTTAAAGGTTAACATCACATTACATCATTTCGCAAATAGTTAATTAATTTTATACAAGAATTAGATGCAAGCCTCACAACTGAGGAACCTATGTAAACAGAGTTAGGGTAATGTGGCTGTATTGTCTTTCATGAGGTCACAAACATGAAACAAAACAGACCAGGTCATAGCTGGCTTCTCCACCGAACGTTTACACATTCTCCAAAATAGGAATATTGTTCAATTCTCAAGTAGAATTTGGCAGGAAAGTTCCTTTGTTCTACTGTGACCCTCTCTCTCTCATACAGCATGGTCAGGGAGACAAGAGTCTCTGCCACCCCTCTCCTAACCTCTCCTAACAGGAGAGGGGGGGGGGGGTTGTTCACATTTCTGCTAGCTAATTCACTGAAAGGGCTAGCGTCATGACACCGGCCAAACCCGAACAATGCTGGGCAAATTCTGCGCCTCCCTATGGGACTCCCAATCATGGCCAGTTGTGATACAGCCTACATATCGCCCAAACAGATCCACGGATGATGTAATCGCCATTGCACTGCACACTGCCCTTTCCCATCTGGACAAAAGGATTACCTATGTAAGAATGCTGTTCATTGACTACAGCTTAGCCTTCAACACCATAGTTCCGCACAAGGGTGTGTGCTTAGTTCCCTCGTGTACTCCCTGTTCACCCATGACTGTGTGGCCATGCACGTCTCCAACTTAATCATCAAGTTTGCAGATGACACAACAGTGGTAGGCCTGATCACAGATGACGATGAGACAGTCTATAGGGAGGAGGTCAGAGACGTGGCAGTGTGGTGCCAGGAGAACAACCTCTCCCTCAACATCAGCAAGAGAAATAAAATGATTGTGGGGAACAGGAAAAGAAGGGCCGAGCATGCCCCCATTCACATCAACAGGGTTGTAGGGGAGCGGGTCAAGAGCTTCAAGTTCCTCAGTGTCCACATCACTAGCTATCTATCATGGTCCAAACACACCAAGACAATCGTGAAAAGGGCACAGCAACCCCTCTTCCCCCTCAGGAGGCTGAAAAGATCCTCAAAACATTATACAGCTGCACCATTGAGAGCATCTTGACTGGCTGCATCACCACTTGGTATGGCAGCCGCTTGACATTTGACCACAAAGCACAACAGAAGGTAGTGCATGCGGCCCAGTACATCACTGGGGCTAAGCTCCCTGCCATCCATGACCTCTATACCAGGCGGTGTCCCTAAAACTGTCAAAGACTCCAGCTACCCAAGTCATAGACTGTTCTCTCTGCTACTGCACAGAAAGCGGTATCCATGCACCAAGTCTGGAACCAACAGGACCCTTTAACAGCTTCTATCCCCAAAACTACTAAATAATTCATCTGTGTAGCTATTGGTGAACTATTTAGCTATCTGCATTGACCTTTTTTGCACTAACTTTTATGACTCATCATACACTTCTTCTACTGTTTATTATCTCACTTTATTCCTAGTGATATGTACATACACTATATATACAAAAGTATGTGGACACGCCTTCAAATTAGTGGAATTGGCTATTTACACAACAGGATGACATGGAGAAGGGTACGAGTAATGGAGGATTGGAAACACCCTGTATGGCTCACCAGCATACTCTTAGCTACTGATGAGCCTGGTCTTTTAATGGACAGGTAGATATGTAATGACCTGTAGTTCCACAATACAGGCAGCTCTTCAAATCAAATCAAATTTTATTTGTCACATACACATGGTTAGCAGATGTTAATTTCGAGTGTAGCGAAATGCTTGTGCTTCTAGTTCCGACAATGCAGTAATAACCAACAAGAAATCTAACTAACAATTCCAAAACTACTGTCTTATACACACAAGTGTAAGGGGATAAAGAATATGTACATAAAGATATATGAATGAGTGATGGTACAGAGCGGCATAGGCAAGATACAGTAGATGGTATCGAGTACAGTATATACATATGAGATGAGTATGTAAACAAAGTGGCATAGTTAAAGTGGCTAGTGATACATGTATTACATAAAGATGCAGTAGATGATATAGAGTACAGTATATACGTATACATATGAGATGAATAATGTAGGGTATGTAAACATTATATTAGGTAGCATTGTTTAAAGTGGCTAGTGATATATTTTTACATAATTTCCCATCAATTCCCATTATTAAAGTGGCTGGAGTTGAGTCAGTGTCAGTGTGTTGGCAGCAGCCACTCAATGTTAGTGGTGGCTGTTTAACAGTCTGATGGCCTTGAGATAGAAGCTGTTTTTCAGTCTCTCGGTCCCAGTTTTGATGCACCTGTACTGACCTTGCCTTCTGGATGATAGCGGGGTGAACAGGCAGTGGCTCGGGTGGTTGTTGTCCTTGATGATCTTTATGGCCTTCCTGTAACATCGGGTGGTGTAGGTGTCCTGGAGGGCAGGTAGTTTGCCCCCAGTGATGCGTTGTGCAGACCTCACTACCCTCTGGAGAGCCTTACGGTTGTGGGCGGAGCAGTTGCCGTACCAGGCGGTGATACAGCCCGCCAGGATGCTCTCGATTGTGCATCTGTAGAAGTTTGTGAGGGCTTTTGGTGACAAGCCGAATTTCTTCAGCCTCCTGAGGTTGAAGAGGCGCTGCTGCGCCTTCTTCACGATGCTGTCTGTGTGGGTGAACCAATTCAGTTTGTCTGTGATGTGTATGCCGAGGAACTTAAAACTTGCTACCCTCTCCACTACTGTTCCATCGATGTGGATAGGGGGGTGTTCCCTCTGCTGTTTCCTGAAGTCCACAATCATCTCCTTAGTTTTGTTGACGTTGAGTGTGAGGTCATTTTCCTGACACCACACTCCGAGGGCCCTCACCTCCTCCCAGTAGGCCGTCTCGTCGTTGTTGGTAATCAAGCCTACCACTGTTGTGTCGTCCGCAAACTTGATGATTGAGTTGGAGGCGTGCGTGGCCACGCAGTCGTGGGTGAACAGGGAGTACAGGAGAGGGCTCAGAACGCACCCTTGTGGGGCCCCAGTGTTGAGGATCAGCGGGGTGGAGATGTTGTTGCCTACCCTCACCACCTGGGGGCGGCCCGTCAGGAAGTCCAGTACCCAGTTGCACAGAGCGGGGTCGAGACCCAGGGTCTCGAGCTTGATGACGAGCTTGGAGGGTACTATGATGTTAAATGCCGAGCTGTAGTCGATGAACAGCATTCTCACATAGGTATTCCTCTTGTCCAGATGGGTTAGGGCAGTGTGCAGTGTGGTTGAGATTGCATCGTCTGTGGACCTATTTGGGCGGTAAGCAAATTGGAGTGGGTCTAGGCTGTCAGGTAGGGTGGAGGTGATATGGTCCTTGACTAGTCTCTCAAAGCACTTCATGATGACAGAAGTGAGTGCTACGGGGCGCTCTTGGCGCACAGTCTGCGTAAACGTTCAGCAGGAGACAATTTAGCCCTGCCCAGTTGCATCGGCTCCGGAGAAGGCAAGTTGACAGCCCTCATTGACTCCCAAGGGAACTCGGGTGACATCGGATTCTCTTTAACCACCTCTGATAATCCATGAAGGAAAATGTCAAACAGAGACTCCGGATTCCAGCCACTCTCGGCAGTCAAAGTGCGAAAATCCACTGCGTATTCTGCCACACTACTTGACTCTTGACACAGTTGAAGTATCTTCCGAGCAGCCTCTCTCCTGGAAAACAGAGAATTGGATACCCTTCTAACCTCCGCAATGAACTCCACCAGACTGAGGCAAATGGTGGATTGTTGCTCCCACACCTCCGTAGCCTAGGCGAGTGCCCTCCCGGACATCAGCGTTATCAGTTACGCTATCTTTGAGCGATCTGAGGGAAACGAAGAGGGCTGCAGCTCGAAAATGAGGGAGCATTGGGAGAGAAACGCCAGGCAGGTTCCTGGATCTCCAATGTAGCGTTCCGGAGGAGTTAAGCAGGGTTCTCTGGAAGCCGGGGTAGGCTAGGGAGAAGCGCCGCAGGTAGCAAGGTTACTGAGAGTCTGGGGGGTTACCGTAGTGACTTGCTGCCTATTAGATAATCTGCGGAATTGCTCCAGCAATGTATTGCAAGTGTGATCTTGGCGTTCCGCCAAGGTCGGGAGTCCTATCATAAGGTTTTGAAGTAGCCCCTCATGCCTTCCAATGCTGGCTCCTTGGGAGTTGCGAAGCTGGTCTAAGTCTGCTGGGTCAGTCATGGCCAGTTCGTACAATCACACCTCAGGATAATACTCAGATGCAGACACAAGAGGCGGATAGTTTGATTCTCAGAATATTTAAAATAACAAAAGTGGCAGGCAGAACGGTTATAACCAGGAAGACTAGAAAACAAAAATTTGAGAACAGAAGAAACGGGAAACATGCTGGTAAGACCTGACAAAACAAGACAAACTGGCAACAGACAAACAGAAAACGCAGGTATAAATGCACAGGGGACAATGGGGGAAAATGGGAAATACTTGGTGGGGGTGGAGACAAGCACAAGACAGGTGAAAAAGATCAGTGTGTGACACTAGGGCTGTTTTTCATGGTCTCGCAGCCAGCCGCGACTGGGAGACCCATGAGGCAGCGCACAATTGTCCCAGCGTCGTCCAGGATGTCCTTGTCCAATCGCACTCTAGTGACTTCTGTGGCTGGCCAGGCGCATGCACGCTGACTTCGGTTGCTAGCTGGACGATGTTTCCTCCGAGACATTGGTGCGACTGGCCTCCGGGATAAGTGAGCAGTGTGTCAAGAAGAAGTGCAGCTTGGCGATGTCGTGTTTCGGAGGACGCATGGCTCTCGACCTTCGCCTCTCCCAAGTCTGTATGGGAGCTGCAGCAATGAGACAAGACTGTACTAACAATTCAATATAACAAAATTGTGGAGAAAAAGGGGTAAAAAGTACAAAAAAATAAATAAAGAATTGAATAATGGTTTGCCGAAATTGGTGTGGAGGGACTTGACTGGCCTGCACAGAGCCCTGACCTCAACCCCATCAAACACCTTTGGGATGAATTGGAATGTCGACTTTGAGCCAGGCCTAATCTTCTGTGGCGCAATGGATGTCCCCGCAGCAATGTTTCAACATCTAGTGGAAAGCCTTCCCAGAAGAGTGGAGGCTGTTATAGCAGCAAAGGGGGGACCAACTCCATATTAATGCCATGATTTTGGAATGAGATGTTTGACAGGAAGGAATCCACATACTTTAGGAATCCACATACATACTTTAGGTCTACCTCAATTACCTCGTACCCCTGCACATCGACTCGGTACTGGTACCCATGTATATATTCAAGTTATTGTTAGTCATTGTGTATTTATTATAACTTTTACAATTATGTTTTACTTTTCTACTATTTCTGTAAATTTTTGGTAAGTGCCTGTAAGTAAGCATTTCACTGTCTACACACCAAATTTTTTAAAATTTCAATTTGGGATACAGAGTACTATGTTGCTGGAATGAATGTGCCAAAACGTGCACCTGGAAAATGGTAGTGAAAGAAAAGTCCAGGGTAACATAACCAAAGATGTGGAAAATTGAAGGAAGTGGGAGGCGTTTCCTTTATTTGCGTTATTGTAACATATACCATAAGAATCGGGAAACAAGTACAGGGAGTGAATTTAGTAAATAACGGAACATGGAACAAAACAAGAAACACAAGTAGCGTACAGACAGGAAACACAGGAACAGAGTCAATAACGCCTGGGGAAAGAACCAAAGGTAGTGACAGATATTGGGGAGGTAATCAGGAAGGTGATGGAGTCCAAGTGATCTCATGAGGCGCAGGTGTGCGTAACGATGGTGGCAGTGTGCTTAACAATGAGTAAACTTTCGAGCGCCGGAGAGCGGGAGTGGGAGTAGACGTGACGGTTATCGTTAAATAAAATCACTGAAAAGTCCATTTACAATTAATTTGCTCTCACATAAAAAAATATTTAGTTTTTCTATCAATACTTTTGAGTCTGTTTTGCTTTCAATTTCATTCAAATGTAATTTCCACATGTGAAAGTGAGATTTTCACATGTAGTTTTCTTACATGTGAATCTGCAAATTTCACGTGATTGATTTTCTGGTCACACTTTATTTGGATAGTCCAGATAGTCCATACTATCAACAAACTATCTGTTGTTAAACAACTACTTACTACGGTTAGGGTTAGGGTTAGGTTTTGAATAAGGGTTAGGATAACGGTTAAAGTTAAGGTAAGGGTTAGGGTTATGTCTAGGGTTAGGGTTGAACCGTCGTGTGGACATGAAGCGAGGGTTAGGGTTATGGCAATGGTTGGGGTTGAGCCGGGGTCTGGACATGAAGCTAGGTTAGGGTTGGGGATAAGGGTTAAATAGCGTAACACCTTTTTTTGCAAGGGATAGGCAGGATAAGGACAAGGGCAAGAAAATACACAGCAGATTTAAAAATACACAAGAAAATCCCAAATTCTGTATTTTTTTAATATCCCAAACAGAATCTGATTGGGGGAGGGGTCTTTTTTGAGGAAGGCCTAAGGGTCCTGACTTCTCACTGAGATAAACACCAGACAAACAACACTAAAATTGGAATACTGATGGTGGTGAGGGTAGGCAACAACACATCTGCCACGCTGACCCTCAACACAGGGGCTCCTCAGGGGTGCGTGCTTAGTCTCCTCCTATACTCTCTATTCACCCACGACTGCGTCGCCGCGCAGGACTCCAACACCGTCATTTTTGCAGATGACACGGCGGTGGTAGGCCTGATCACTGATGATGATGAGACAGCCTACAGGGAGGAGGTCAGAGACCTGGCAGTGTGGTGCCAGGACAACAACTTCTCCCTCAACATCAGTAAGACCAAGGAGCTGATTGTGGACAACAGGAAATAGAGGGCCAAACACGCCCCCATCCACAACGACGGGGCTGTAGTGGAGCAGGTCGACAGCTTCAAAATTCCTCGGTGTCCACATCACTCTGGAACTATCATGGTTCACACACATAAACACAGTCATGAAGAGGGCACAACAACGCATCTTCCCCCTCAGGAGGCATGGGCCCTCAGATCCTCAAAACATTCTACAGCTGCACCATTGAGAGCATGTTGACTGGCTGCACCACCACTTGGTATGGCAACTGCTTGGCAACTGCAAGGCGCTACAGAGGGTAGTGTATACGGCCCAGTACATCACTGGGGCCGAGCTCTATGCCAGGCGGTCAGAGGAAGGCCCTAAAAATTGTCAAAGACTCCAGCCATCCAAGTCAGAGACTGTTCTCTCTGCTACCGCATGGCAAGTGGTACCTATGCCCCAAGTCTGGAACCAATAGGACCCTGAACAGCTTTTACCCCAAGCTGAAAGGCTGCTAAATAGTTAGTTAAATAGTTAACCAATATCTACTCGGAATATCTCTATTGACCCTTTTTTGACTCACATACGCTGCTGTTACTGTTTATTATCTGTCCCATTGCCTAGTCACTTTATTACTACCTATATGTACATATCCACCTCAATTACCTTGTACACCTGCACATCGACTCTGTGCTGATACCCAGTGTGTCTAGACAATTTATCGTTACTCATTGTGTATTTATTCTTTGTGATATAATGTTTCTATTTATTATTTGTGTTATTATTTTTTAAATGTTCTTCTATTTCTAATTGTTCTTTCGTTTTTTGGGGGGAAGGGCCCATAAGTACGTCTACACCTGTTGTTTACGAAGCATGTAACAAACATCATTTGATTTGATTTAGAGCTGATGCTGGTATAATGATAAATTAATGTTACTCAGAAACTCGCATCAACTGGTCAGGTGGTGTGAAAGGTATCACTGTTAATATGCCACTTTAGTAGCAGTTTATCAGATATTCAAATGAACATGGTGTACGTGTCAATCATTCATGCAGTTTTACATATAAAAATTGCATTTTCACATATGAAACCATAGTTCACATGTTAACATTAACACCACCTTTTCACATGTGAGGAGAATAACATGTTTTCACCTCATATTTGAATTGCAGTTTCACATGTGACATTTTTGGCTTCATATGTTAAAAACTTTCTCGTGAAATTCAGATGTGCAGTTTCACATGTAAAAATGTTCACGTGAAAATCTAACTCACACGTGGAATTGCATTTTCAAATCAGAAAAACATTCACATGTGAAAATCACATTTCACGTTTCACGTGTAAGAACATTCCAAATGTGAAAATCCCACTTTCACATGTGGAATTGTGTTTTCACGTGGAAATCAATCACATCTAAGGAAACTCTGTAACACTTTATTTGGATTGTCCATCTGTAGATGCTCTACTGACAATCAGTAACACTTCAACTTCATATCTACTTCCTAACCCTAGTCCTAGCCCTAATCCTAACCCTAGCTTCATGTCCAGACCACGGTTAAACCCTAACCCTAGACATAACTCTAACCCTTACCCTTTTTTTATTTGTACTTTTATTTAACTAGGAAAGTCAATTGAGAACAAATTCTTATTTACAATGGCACCCTACAAAAAGGGCCTCCTGCGGGGACGGGGGCTGGGATTAAAAATGAAAAAAATATAGGGCAAAACACATCACGACAAGAGAGACACCACAACACTACATAAAGAGAGACCTAAAACAACAACATAGCATGGCAGCAACACATGACAACACAGCATGGTAGCAACACAACATGACAACAACATGTTAGCAACACAACATGGCAGCAGCACAACATGGTAGCAGCACAAAACATGGTACACACATTATTGGGCACAGAAAACAGCACAAAGGGCAAGAAGGTAGAGACAACAATACATCACACGAAGCAGCCACAACTGTAAATAAGAGTGTCCATGATTGAGTCTTTGAATGAAGAGATGGAGATAAAACGGTCCAGTTTGGGTGTTTTTTGCAGCTCCCTCCAGTCGCTAGCTGCAGCATACTGAAAAAAGGAGCGACCCAGGGATGTGTGTGCTTTGGGTACCTTTAACAGAATGTGACTGGCAGAACGGGTGTTGTATGTGGAGTATGAGGGCTGCAATAGGTATTTCAGATAGGGGGGAGTGAGGCCTAAGAGGGTTTTATAAATAAGCATCAACCAGTGGGTCTTGTGACAGACATACAGAGATGACCAGTTTTTCAGAGGGTTATAGAGTGCAGTGATGTGTCCTATAAGGAACATTGGTGGCAAATCTGATGGCTGAATGGTAAAGAACATCTAGCCGCTCGAGAGCACCCTTACCTGCCGATCTATAAATTACGTCTCCGTAATCTAGCAAGGGTTGGATGGTCATCTGAATCAGGGTTAGTTTGGCAGCTGAGGTGAAAGAGGAGCGATGACAACAGAGGAAACCAAGTCTAGATTTAACCTTAGTCTGCAGCTTTGATATGTGCTGAGAGAAGGATAGTGTACCATCTAGCCATACTCCCAAGTACTTGTATGAGGTGACTACCTCAATCTCTAAACCCTCAGAGGTAGTAATCACACCGGTTGGGAGGGGGTCATTCTTCTTTACAAACCACATGAACTTTGTTTTGGAGGTGTTCTGAAAAAGGGTACGGGCAGAGAAAGCTAGTTGGACTCGAAGAAAGCTTTGTTGTAGAGTGTTTAAAAACCTCTTTTAATCTTGTAACTAGGGGGAAGTATTTTCATTTTTGGAAAAATAACGTTCCCAAAGTAAACGGGATATTTTGTCAGGACAAGAATATGCATATAATTGACAGCTTAGGATAGAAAACACTCTAAAGTTTCCAAAATTGTGAAAATATTGTCTGTGAGTATAACAGAACTGATATTGCAGGCGAAAGCCTGAGAAAAATCCAATCCGGAAGTGACTCATGTTTTGAAAGCTCTGCGTACCAATGCGTCCCTATTGAGCAGTGAATGGGCTATCAACCAGATTACTTTTTCTACATATTCCCCAAGGTGTCTACAGCATTGTGACGTAGTTTTACGCCTTTATGTTGAAGAATACCCGTAAGCAGCTACATTCTGTAAGTGGTCACCTGATGGCTCGCAGAGTGATTCTCGCGTAAAATACTGAGGTAGCCATTTTTCCTTTCCCTCCTACTGAAAAACCAATTGTCCCGGTGGATATATTATCGAATAGATATTTGAAAAACACCTTGAGGATTGATTATAAACAACGTTTGCCATGTTTCTATCGATATTATGGAGCTAATTTGGAATATTTTTCGGTGTTTTCGTGACCGCAATTTCCCGTCGATTTCTCAGCCAAACGTGAAGAACAAACAGAGCTATTTCGCCTACAAAAATAATATTTTTTGGAAAAAATGAACATTTGCTATCTAACTGGGAGTCTCGTGAGTGAAAAGATCTGAAGCTCATCAAAGGTAAACGATTTAATTTGATTGCTTTTCTGATTTTCGTGACCAAGTTACCTGCTGCTAGCTGGACATAATGCTATGCTAGGCTATCGATAAACTTATACAAATGCTTGTCTTGCTTTGGCTGTAAATCATATTTTGAAAATCTGAGATGACAGGGTGATTAACAAAAGGCTAAGCTGTGTTTCAATATATTTCACTTGTGATTTTCATGAATAGGAATATTTTCTAGCAATATTTATGTCCGTTGCGTTATGCTAATTAGTGTCAGTCAATGATTACGCTCCCGGATCCGGGATGGGTAGTATCGGATCCGTCCCTTTTTTCAATTTTCACCTAAATGTCATATGTCATACCCAAATCTAACTGCCTGTAGCTTAGGACCTGAAGCAAGGATATGCATATTCTTGATACCATTTGAAAGGAAACACTTTGAAGTTTGTGGAAATGTTAAATTAATGTAGGATAATATAACACATTAGATCTAAAAAAGATAATACAAAAAAAACATGCGTTTAAAAAAAATTGTACCATCATCTTTGAAATGCAAGAGAAAGGCCCTAATGTATTATGCCAAGTTCATAACTGTGCACTCTCCTCAAACAATAGCATGGTATTATTTTACTGTAATAGCTACTGTAAAGTGGACAGTGCAGTTTGATTAACAAGAATTTCAGCTTTCTGCCAATATCAGATATGTCTATGTCCTGAAATCTTTTTTTGTTACTTACAACCTCATGCTAATCACATTAGCCTACGTTAGCTCAACCGTCCCGTGGGGGACCCACCGATCCGGTAGAGGTTTTAACAACTTGGGGCTAGCCATTGTAAGTTCAGAGTCACTCGCCCCAACAGAGCGGAGAGGGGTGGGGGTACCTGTAACAGACAGGGGGAGACAGGACAGGGTAGACGGTGAACAGATCGCCAGGTGGAATCCAAGCAGCAGTGCAGCAGGCAACGGGAGTAGGTATCACACCCACTTGGGAGAAGCCTTTTCGGGAGGCAGATTCCTTGTAGAATATCCCAGCTAGCTAGCTAACGTAGCTATCAAGTCTCTGTCCACCATTTTTTCCCACATGGAAAAGGAGGTCATTAGTTGGCTATATCTCTTCAGTTTTGGCAAATGGTCCTTTACGACATCCAAACAAAGTTGTCCTGTGGCTGTTGTATTTTGGAGTTTGTGAGGAGTATATCTTCTGATGTGATCAAAGCCACAATATTGTTTCTTATTGAGGTCATTTACAATTGAAGCGTCATTGCTGCATATCAGTTCAAAATAGAGATGAATCCAGGGGGTACTGTATTGTAACGACCCCTGCACCAATGGGGGGGCTTCAAAGACCTCTGCATTTGGGTGGGAGAGGCTGTGAAACTCTCCTGCCATTGTTGGGCTCAAGGGCTTTGACATCTCTCACTTCACACCTCAGTGCTAATCGAAGTTGCAGCCAGATCTGTGCTGTCCTTAACTTAGCATTCTGTCCTTATCAAGTAATATATATCATTGTAATTTATTTTTCTTCTTGGCTTTAAAACTAGCTTCAGACTAACATTACTCACTCAGTTCCAGGTTGAATGGTATTTTCAGGGTTCTTGTGCTTCTTTTAGTGGTTGTTTGTTTGCCAGAGCATTTGCTGTATAGACATTGGAAATAAGAATCTTTGGTAGTAGGAATCCTTCAAAGTAATTTTGTCCAAAATCAGGTTGTAGGTTTAGAGGTTTGATTTGGAGTGAAGGTTATGTTGTACCCTAACTCTAGCTTCATGTCCACATCCCAGTTCAACTCTAACCCTAGCTTCATGTCCACATCCTGGTTCAACCCTAACCCTAGCTTCATGTCCACATCCTGGTTCAACCCTAACCCTAGAAATATATATTTTTATTTATTTAACCAGGCAAGTCAGTTAAGGACAAATTGTAATTTACAATGAAGTCCTACCCCGGCCAAACCCGGATGGCGCTGGGCCACTTGGGCGCCCAATAACACTAACCCTTACATAAAAATGAATGACTTGTCAATAAGGGAAATTATATGTCCAGTACACCTACAGTATTTCTGCAGGATGATCCCTTACTGAGTTGTTACCCTTCATTCTTACTTATTTCAAATGCCCGACAGGGATTTTCAATTCATTATCATGACTTAAACCTCATTAGCTAGTAAAATAGCATCTTGAATTCCTAATTGGGTCCAAGGGGGAGAGTTGGTATTATAAATAAGCAAGGTAATTAATACTGTGAGAATCAGGCTCTATTGCAGATTTCAGCTTCTTATGCCTCTAATACCTCCTTGGTTTGCCACAAATCACTTTACATATTTAAACCACAGATCCAATTACAGCAGATTCAGAGTTGGTGATAAGCATACAGCATGCCGATGTCATGACGTTGGCCTCTTTGGGTAGAGCAACCCCCCCCCCCCCCCCCTTGCCTCCTTCAACTAGGCTGCTGTGGTCAGAGGTCGTAAATTCCTGAGAAGACCCTGCCACATAGTAGAGAGAGGGTAAACTTTCATAGAGGACAAAGAACTTGAGGTACGAACAAATTTCATGTTCCGGAGAAAGTGTAAAAGATCATTGAAGAATCCAGCTACGAACTGTTCCGTTTGTCACAACTTGGGAAGCTCATGGGAGACGGTGTGGCCACATTACCATAACACTGTTTATATAATAGCCCCAGATATAAGGTTTACATCTAATTGTTGTATAAGATGACTGAGTGAGTATGATACTGTTTACACAATTTTACAATGTCATTTTGGACTGTTTAATGAAGGAAAAGTCAAAAAGGGAATTGGATTTGAACTAAATCAGAGGACCGCCCCTGAGCCCAGTTAGGGTCAGACATCCTGGGACAGCCCTTTTCTGCCATTCTGAATAAAACCCAATTTTGAGAAATTATCACCAGACCATGTTTCTCTCAATCACGGGAGTACAAAGGTTGTAGACCATTGCTGAATCTTTTAACCATACCACGTGGTTAAACTCTTAGACTATCGATACCGACAGAATGAGAACAAGTCTTTGATATGAATTACTAGTCTGCAGCTAGGAATTCGGTATCATTGAACGCGAAGAACGACAACCGCCAAAACATACATTCTACAACGAATGTCACTCTGAACAATCCCCTCTAACCACAACCGAGAGAGAGAGAGAGAGAGAGAGAGAGAGAGAGAGAGAGAGGGAGAGAGACGGACAATTCTACAAAAGACACTAACTTTTCACCAGCGATCAAGACGACACACTGAGCGTAAATATATATATTGATTGCAATTGTTCCCGAATGAGTGAGCGTTCATGTGTAAAGGATTAGCATTTCAATTGTTATAATTATTAACCCTGTAGTGACTTCTTAGTTGACCCCCACTTCCCTTTTGTCTAACAAGCCGCCATGCCGGTTTAGCCCACTAGAGCACATCCTCCTATCACCACATTTACCTTGTTTGTTTGTTTGTTTATGCATTTCTGTGAATTACTTAGTTGGTAATAAATACATTATTTAACGCAATTGATGTATGGATGACTCATAGTGAAGTCTGGGTTCGTGCAGATAACCAACCATTTACGACGTTTGGAATGAGACTAACATGAGGTAAAGTAAATCATTCATTAATTCGAAGACTAATTGATCAGATAAAATATCTGAAAAGTTATTTTAGGAAATGATAACTTTATAATCTGAATATTTTTCCTTGGTGCCCCGACTTCCTAGTTAATTAGCTACGTGATTAATCAGTTGATCGCATAGTAACTAATTACAGAGAATCTTTGATAAAAACTACCAGCCTTCAGTTAATGACAGTAAAGACACGACACTGAGGTAGAGTGGTGTGGTATGATAGAAATTACTTCTCTGTTGCAATAATGAGAACCCTACCATAGGATGAGTGATGGAGTTAGGCTGGAGAGCATTAATTGGGGTAGAGAATGAGTAGTGTGTGTTGTTCTCACATGGGACATGTGATAAGAAAACACCTACACAATGTTAATAAAGATGATAACTGGTGTACTGTCCCCTCACAGTAACCAAGTGGTATACTAATAGCAAGCATAAAGAGTGCAATTATTGTACTTTCATACAATAGGCTGCATACGTCACCAACACCCACATATCTAGTCTATTCACAATGCACAATAAAGATAATTGAAAGTGATTATTACCTAAGACATCTCTGCACAACACCAGCATATTGGATTAGTAATTAACCATTTCCTTCAACTCCCATTACCAGCCCTGTCACCCTGCAAAACTTAGGTAAATCATTACTACCCAACCCAGGAGAGTACATGTCTTATTGTATGACAGGTAATTTAAGCATTCTATTGTGCTGTACATTATTTATACAGAGCAAATGTTGCAGAAGAGTGCATTTACAGGGCAGCCAGACACACTCGTACCCTGTACCAGACTACTGCAGCGTCCGTCCGTTCAACCCTGAGAGGAGAGGACCGACACTCAAACTAAAAAAGTGATATCTAGAACCTAAAATGGTTCTTCGACTGTGCCTATAGGAGAACCCTTTGAAGAACTTGTTTGCGTTCAATGTAGAACCCTTTCCATAGAGGGTTCTACATGGAACCCAAAAGGATTTCCCTGCAACCAAAAAGGGGAACAGAAGAAGAACCCTTTTGGGACCTTTTTTTCTAAGATTGTAGCCACAGATACAAGCTCAGCAGCTTTCCACTGACAACTCTTTGAATAGTGCCCACCTTTCATCTTCCCTCTTTTTTTAAATGTCTTTTTTTTAATGCAGACTGGAAGTGTTTCATCTGGGAAGGCTATATACTGATATTGAATACCTGGAAATGTAGAAGGCAGCGAGAGCTAGGGAAAGATGGATAGATAGTCAGACAAAGCATTGACATTACATGTTTGGAAAAAGAATCAAGAAGAATAGAGACTCATGTTCCATGTTTTTTGTCCTATTTTGACCAAATGGAATGTTTTTGTTTCATTGCATGATTTCTGCTGTAGTTTGTTGTCACACCCAACAACACATTTAGTATATCCATAGCAAAACGAAATCACCATGGGCATTTTGTCACATAAGGGTCCTCCTCCTCAAGACTGAGAATATGATTTTATGCCCTTGATCAATACCAGTTTTACAGCAGCCTTTGCGTCCCTGTGTGACAGCTGTGGAGACAGGTTGAGGCTCAGATGCAAATAGAAAACCCATTCCCTTTCTCTCTCTGGTTCATCTCCTCCATTTCTCTCTCTGGTTCCTCTCCTCCCTTCCTCTCTGGTTCCTCCCCTCCCTTCCTCTCTGGTTCCTCTCCTCCCTTTCTCTCTCTGGTTCCTCTCCTCCCTTTCTCTCTCTGGTTCCCCTCCTCCCTTTCTCTCTCTGGTTCCTCTCCTCCCTTTCTCTCTCTGGTTCCTCTCGTCCTTTTCTCTCTCTGGTTCCTCTCCTCCTTTTCTCTCTCTGGTTCCTCTCCTCCCTTCCTCTTTGGTTCCCCTCCTCCCTTCCTCTCTGGTTCCCCTCCTCCCTTCCTCTCTGGTTCCTCTCCTCCATTTCTCGCTGGTTCCCCCTCCTCCCTTCCTCTCTCTGGTTCCTCTCATCCCTTCCTCTCCGGTTCCTTTCCTCCCTTCCTCTCCGGTTCCTCTTCTCCCTTTCTCTCTGGTTCCACTCCTCCCTTCCTCTCTGGTTCCACTCCTCCCTTTCTCTCTGGTTCCTATCCTCCCTTTCTCTCTGGTTCCTCTCCTCCCATTCTCTCTCTGGTTCCTCTCCTCCCTTCCTTTCTGGTTCCTCTCCTCCATTTCTCTCTGGTTTCTCTCCTCCCTTCCTCTCTGGTTCCTCTCATCCCTTTCTCTCTGGTTCCCCTCCTCACTTCCTCTCTGGTTCCTCTCCTCCATTTCTCTCTGGTTCCTCTCCTCCCTTCCTCTCTGGTTCCTCTCCTCCCTTTCTCTCTGGTTCCTCTCCTCCCTTTCTCTCTGGTTCCCCTCCTCACTTCCTCTCTGGTGCCTCTCCTCCCTTTCTCTCTGGTTCCTCTCCTCCCTTCCGCTCTCTGGTTCCTCTCCTCCCTTCCGCTCTCTGGTTCCTCTCCTCCCTTCCTCTCTGGTTCCTCTCCTCCCTTCCGCTCTGGTTCCATTCCTCCCTTCCTCTCTGGTTCCTCTCCTCCCTTTCTCTCTGGGTCCCCTCCTCACTTCCTCTCTGGATCCTCTCCTCCCTTCCTCTCTGGTTCTTCTCCTCCCTTCCTCTCTGGTTCCTCTCCTCCCTTTCTCTCTGGTTCCTTTCCGGTTCCTCTCCTCCCTTCCTCTCTCTGGTTCCTCTCCTCCCTTCCTCTCTGGTTCCTCTCCTCCCTTCCTCTCTAGTTCCTCTCCTCCCTACCTCTCTGGTTCCTCTGTTCCATGCATCTTCAACACATGGGGGTTAAAGATATGGTCAGGTGCAACAGGCCTCTGAGAATGGACAATACTTTATTGAAATGCAAAATAACTACTAAGAGGAGGGAGATGCTACTGCTGTTAAGTGACAGTGCTGCCAGTCATATATTTCATAAATGTCCTGGCTTATATTAATTTTCTCATGGGCCGTACTTTTTCTGAGTAGCAATTTATTTTTTTGTACAGCCATGTGTAAATTGTGCTTGCTATGAAAAAGTACTTTGCTGAATCCAATTCAGAGGGGGAGAGTAATTATTTCTGGTCTGGGAGGGTAAATGTAAACACACACACACACATGCACTTACACACCACACACACACTCAAGAAGGGACTGTCAAATCCCGATTTAGCTTTCTTGATCAGTGCATTATTAGGACTTCTTAGTGCTTTTCAAAGCCATGTTATTTGCTCTAAGAGAGAAAAGAAAACATTGATCTTACATTGTTCATAACATTCAGCTATTCCGTTTTTGTTTTCTCTCCCATGACTCACACAATTCATCTAGATGTAATTTTGTCTTTTGAATTGCAAAAGACAAACTTATGATTGGCATCATATCATGTTATCATCCATTTCTCTTTTTTGAAGAAACAAATTTGTCATGATTGGCACACAATTTATCATGCAATAGTTCTCTCCATGTTTTTCCCAAGCATTTCAGACTAGAATAACAACGGCCCTGCAAGGACTTTACTGTGTGGGAAAACCTAGTCTTTCAATTTGACACCATGCCGGCTTGTGTTTTGTGACTCTCACTGTCTTCCATCTGCATTAATTTGACATTCTCTAATCTGGTTGTCTCATTTCCTGCCAGTGACAGGGCTGTGATAGCCTGCTGGCATGGACACAGAGAATGAACTGTGAGCGCGGCCTATTACAGGTCACCTTGAGAGAATCTTCTATTTAATGGTGAGAGGCTGGCTACTTCCATTCCAAACATGGGCTATGGTTTGCCAGAACTTGTGGAGATGTGTGTGTATATGGGAAAGAACCATTCACAACGTAGTATGTGTGCATCCACAGAACCTCGGAAAAGAGCCATGTTACCTGCTAAATTGAGCGTCTAAAGCTTTCCAAGTGGATGGCAGTGTGAAACACAGCAAAGAGAACACAGTGCATTCAATTGCAGTTTCATATTTTGTTTTAGACTAGCATAGTGCACGCACGCACGCACACGCACACACACACACATTGCTTGAGAGGGAAAGAGTGTACCCACTACCCATTGAGATAGAATACATGCGGTCAGATCCTCTGGAGACTACTTCACACGTGTTTATTACAGTAGACAGCAAGTCTTGGCATGCTTACGGCATATTTCTAGAGATGTAGAGAACATTTGCGTCTGAGCAATAGCAGCTTCATCACTGGTGAATAGCCATTTATTGGTCCCATATGGCCCCTGTTCACATCCATTAGGCACAGAGAATCTTAGATCCACGCAATTGTAGAATGTCAATGTTGTGTGTAATTGTCATACATGGGTTGACACTACAGTAGGAACCTCTATTGCAGGGGTAATAAGTCCTAATTCCTCATTTCTCCTGGCTTTCATCGTTTTCCAGACTCCAAAGAAACTGATTTACTCCTCTGTTACTCCTCAGAAACTGATTTACTCCTCTGTTACTCCTCAGAAACTGATTTACTCCTCTGTTACCCCTCAGAAACTGATTTACTCCTCTTTTACTCCTTATAAACTGATTTATTGTGGACACCAGGTGTTGTGACCTGTCCAAATCATGGGTTCCTAAAATATTAAGAGCTCACACAACTGTCTTTCTCTGCAGGCCCCACGAACCAGGCCTCCCAAGCCCCTTTTACTCTGGTTTGAAGTGTTACAACCATCTCCCCTGAATGCCACAGAAAGTACATTGTCAAATATCAAGACAGTACCTTATCTTTCCTCAAAATGCAATGAAAAATAGTTTATAACCTCAGCAAACTTGCAGGCGCTTTCAAAAGGTCAATGTCTCTAGCTAAATAAATAAATGTGACCCAGACCTATCGGGTTGCAGGTTGTGTGGCACCTGTGTTCTGACAAACCCAATGTTTAGATTACTGTACAAGACAGGAAGAGGGCACTGGCAGAAACATGGCATGGTATGGCAACTAAAATAGTGCGTTATTAACAGAGCCCCTCCTGTTCCTGCCTGCATTACCCCTCTACCCCCTGGAACGACTGTCTCAGCAGGATTCCTGTTCTCTGCCAGTCAACACAATAGTGGGAGAAACAATAAAGAAAGAGATCAGGAACTGGCTCATGACCTGCTTAACATAATGTGCTTTTCAGGGAGAGATGGGATATTTTGTGCTTTTCAGAAAGCACACCATCCCACCCAACCTTTATACAATATCACAGCTTCCATGAGACACATAACTACACAAACACGCACACACAAGTTCTGAAGCCATTTGTCATTAGGGCAGCTGACTTTGTTCTCAGTGATTGATAATGGAAGAGGGAATGGAAATACAGAAAACAATTATATCCTGGCATGGCTCCAGCAGCCGTCACCTGATGAGACACTATTCATCTCCAGCCATGTTATTCTCCATCTCCCCCTGATATATTCATGACGCAGAGATGTGGTCTCTGAGCATGCAGCGTGTGTGCGTAGAGATGGAGTCTCGGAGCATTAAGAGTGTGGCAGTCACAAACTGAGCCACACCGACTGAGCTTAAAGAACGCTCATCAGTTTCACATTACTTTTGTTTAAAGCCACCGAAAACACCTACCAGCTGGAAATAACCAAGCCTATTTGCATTTTTATTTGATTTTAATATATTCTTCAGAGGTGACGATTTCCAAATATAGAGTATATCCAGACTCAAACTTCTCCTGTTCTCGTTGCTGCTCCTCTCAACAAGCAACGTAAGCAACGAACAAAGTGGATTCTGTTGAGTAGTGTGGTTTTTAATGGATCAAAGGATTAATCTGGGTCTTGTCTTATGCAATTAAGAAGATGCATTAACGAGAACAAACCCCTGTGGGCTGTTGTTGTTTTAGCTGATGGCCTACTGCTTCCACTGCTAAATAAAATCAGGATTATCATTGTGCAAACATGCCCCGTTGTCATACAGGTTCAGAGATAAAGTTTATGTCTCTCCTCAACTCCTGCCAAAGGCTGTTCTCAACCACCAGCCTTGAGTCACGAAAATCCCACTGAAACCACACGGTATTATTGAGAAATCTGGTCAGACAGAGAGATTTGGAAAGCGAAGGTCTTTAATTTGTTTCCTCCCATTCAATTAAACTTAGTCAATTACCATTGTTTAATTATTCTATTACAATTATTTCTGCCAATTAAACCTCTAGGCTGTCTCCAACGGAGCTTCCAATCTCTATTGCTGTTATTTGCAGTCACTTCTCAGTCAAGCTAGGCTGAAACAACACTTCAGATAGCTGACAGGGTGATGTACAATGCACACTCTGAAAAACACAATGTTATGCAAAAAGGCCGTGTGTGGGTGAAGTATATGAAAAATCCTAATTAAACCCTAACACACAATGGTAACAGTTGGCAGTCTCCACAATTCTTCCCATGTTGGATTGAAAATGTTTAAACTAAATCCTCTTGCTATTGAGATGAGGTGGTGGAATGATTGAGTCAGTCATTGGTAGAGGAGAATGGGCTGTGTCGTCTCCTTTCAATCAGGGGTCAGGAGGTCATCCAGGGTTCAGGAGAGGTCGTGTTAGATCATCTCTCCAGGCTTTAACATGATCGCTGAATTATAGCATGAAGCTGACACCGACCTCTTCTCCAACCTGAATTTAAACTTTTAAATGTCTTTCTGGGTTTTGCCTCTGAATATGGGTCTCACTTGAAATCTTATATGTTAGAAGACAAATCTAAATTTCTATCTAGTTGGGAAAAAGTCCATTGGCTGTATTTGACTAATCTTTGGATATTGCACAAGGTGATAGCAGTATTATTCAACCCAGTCTCATGGGTTATCTGTTCCATGGTATTACTTTCATCAGCTGGTGATATCCCCTGCTGCTCTGCAATTACATTCTCTAGTCGTAACACATTTTGAAAACATAATGGCATATACGTTTCTCTCTAAAAACACCACCAAATGGGGAACATTTCATATTTGCCTCCTGATTCACATATAAACTTTCCTTGTCTTTGGTCGACAGACAGACCTAATTATTGGATTGGTCATACTTGTTGTGTTGTTATTGTTAGTTGTAGGGGGGGCATCCTGATAGGGAGAAGTTCCGTAGGCAGAATAAGACAGCCAGCCTGATGAGGGGGATGGCGGGGGACGGTGTCCTGTAGGCAAAGTGAACCAACCTCCTGATAATTACTTGAAGGGACATTATTCAGACTAAGATGGAGGGAGGGCCCCTGGAGGCCTTCTCATCCTGATGATGTCTTTATCTAGTCTCTCACACAAGCTAGGGACCTCTGGGGCCTCACTCAATCAATGCGCAAAACGCACGACAGACATTACTCACATGTAATACACTTGTGATATCTTGCATAAAGAGATACCATCTACAGTATGTTGATATTGAGATAAAGCCTAGAACATACACAGGAATTTAACAGGCCAACAACGGGCCTACCAACATACAGTAGCTACATAAATCATTGTTGATTGTGCTAACTTTGCCATTGACTAACCTAAGAAGTTATTTTGAACAGTTTTTACTTGTTTGCTTTTGTTTATCTTTTCCTAGAAGGAGGAACGTGTGAAGTGATTGCGGCTCACAGATGTTGTAATAAGAACAAGATTGAGGAGCGGTCCCAGACGGTCAAGTGTTCCTGCCTACCAGGGAAGGTGGCAGGGACCACCAGGAACAGACCCTCCTGTGTTGATGGTGAGTAGAGTAAGACTAGCATCCCAACCCCCATTGGTATTGCAGGTGCAAGGGAAGTGTGTGCCCTATCACTGATTGGACTCGCACACACAGATGCTTCTTATAGAACCAGTTCTTGAATATTTTTTTATCAGGGTTGCATTAAAGTAGTACAATATAAAACTTGGATGGTATATAATGCTTCAGCCTTTCCCAATAGATCTGGGATGGCATTTCTCACAGCAGGTGGCAAGTAGAGACGGAGACGCACCATCCCTTTCTTTTGATTAGCTCACTGCAGAAGTATTAACCTGAGAGAATGTATAGAATGTATATAGAACACACGCATTCATCAATGGCATACAGTACATTCCCTAGAGAAGTTGCAATGGTTCTTTGTGTATTATGCATCCTGTATTGATTCGTGCCAGGTCTAAGACAGAGCAGCCTAAGGAGTTGTTGTTTAATAGATGCACTATAAACTTGGTTCGATCAGACTCCTGGCAAAACACCACGGTGACCCTCTTCACCGTAAGGAACAGGTCCAAGTGGAAAACCACCTAGACTAGGACAGCCAAGAACACTCAGACAAAACTTTTACTGAAGTTGTGGTCATACTCAACTACCTAATTTTGTACTGTGGAAATGTACTGTTGCTTTATGAATTGTATGTATTGGTTTTTTGACAGATGAGACACAATTTTAGCATCTCTAGTAAAGATCCAATAGAAGACAGTAGTAGCCTATATTACTGCCTATATACTGTATTTTTTCCTATGCTGTGGGGCAGAGAGAAAATGATAAAATTGTATACTCATTTTGCCATGTAGTGAAGCTACATTTTTGCAGTTTTAAAGCTAATCTCCTGCAATTCTGCACATTTCGCAATGACTTATACCATGTTAATGATCTCTGAGTGAAAGTGACTAACAAAATAGTATCCAGTCGGTATTCGGCTGTAATTACTATAGTTAAGTGATAACGCCTGAGAAGCCGGTTTTGGAGGATATATTGGCAGGGATGTTGTTTCATGTCAGGCTGGCAAACAATGCCAATATATCCTCCAAACACCAGCTTCAAGGGCATTATCACTTTTATACAACAGGTTACCAACATATTCAAATAATGATTGACATATTTTCATTAAAAACGTTATTTGGATACTATTTCAGATATAGTCCCGACACAAATCTAAGGTTTCTACCCAGATTCTTCACACTCAACAGTTTCTCATGTGTATCAAGAATGGTCCACCGCCTAAGGGACATCTAGCCAATTTGACACAACTGTGGGAAGCATTTGGAGTCAATGTGGGCCAGCATTCCTGCGGAAAGCTTTAGACACCTTGTAGACTCCATGCCCCAACATATTGAGTCTGTTCCGAGTGCAAAAGGGGGGGGGGGGGGGGGCAAGTCAATATTAGGAAGGTGTCCTTAATGTTTTGACCACTGTTTTACATTTTTTGGGGTCACTTATGTCGCTAATGCCTGGGGCCGGCCCTGACAACAAGCATCACTTCTCACCTGCTTGCATGCTTCTTTAGATTCTAACCATTAGGAAATGTTTCCACAATTACTGAGCAGAGTACACAGACAGAGTGAGGGAATTTGAGGTCTCTTTTGTCTGTCAGGACTGACAGGGTATTTTTCTCTGTCAGACGTCCAAGATGTGTTGGACATTTACCCTGTATTTAAGGCAATTTTCTCTTTCCAGAGCAAGAATATGTCCTGCATTAGTTACAGCTATGCCCCCTCTTTCAATTAACATGTCTAGACGTCTGTCTTTCTCTTTGATTTGAAATGCATGTAAGAAATGCTTTACTGTGCCTTGCAAAAGTATTCATCCCCCTTGGCATTTTTCCTATTTTGTTGCATTACAACCTGTAATTTAAATGGATTTTTATTTGGATTTCATGTAATGGACATACACAAAATAGTCCAAATTGGTGAAGTGAAATGAAAAGAAAAAGTGAAACGGAAAAGTGGTTTGTACATATGTATTCACCCCCTTTGCTATGAAGCCCCTAAATAAGATCTGGTGCAGCCAATTACCTTCTAAAGTCACATAATTAGTTAGATTGCACACAGGTGGACTTTATTTAAGTGTCACATGATCTGACACATAATCTCAGTATATATATATATATATATATATATATATATATATATATATATATATATATATATATATATATATACACACACCTGTTCTGAAAGGCCCCAGAGTCTGCAACATAACTAAGCAAGGGGCACCACCAAACAAGCGGCACCATGAAGACCAAGGAGCCCGCCAAACAGGTCCGGGACAAAGTTGTGGAGAAATACAGATCAGGTTTGGGTTATAAGAAAATATCAGAAACCTTGAACATCCAACAGAGCACCATTAAATCCATTATAAAAAAATTGAAAGAATATGGCACCACAACAAACCTGCCAAGAGAGGGCCACCCACCAAAACACACAGACCAGGCAAGAAGAGCATTAATCGGAGAGGCAACAGAGACCAACGATAACCCTGAAGGAGCTAAAACGCTCCACAGCAGAGATTGTAGTATCTGTCCATAGGACCACTTTAAGCCGTACACTCCACAGAGCTGCACTTTACGGAAGAGTGGACAGAAAAAAAGCCCATGCTTAAAGAAAAGAATAAGCAAAAATGTTTGGTGTTCGCCAAAAGGCATGTGGGAGACTCCCCGAACATATGGAAAAAGGTACTCTGGGCAGATGAGACTAAAATTGAGCTTTTTGGCCATCAAGAAAAACGTCATGTCTGGCGCAAACCCAACACCTCTCATCACCCTGAGAACACCAACCAGCATGGTGGTGGCAGCATCATGCTGTGGGGATGTTTTTCCTCGGCAGGGACTGGGAAACTGGTCAGAATTGAAGGAATGATGGAGGGTGCTAAATACAGGGAACTTCTTGAGGGAAACCTGTCAGTCTTCCAGAGATTTGAGACTGGGATGGAGGTTCACCTTCCAGCAGGGCAATGACCCTAAGCATAGGGCAATGACCCTGCTAAAGCAACACTTGAGTGGTTTAAGGGGAAACATTTAAATGTCTTGGAATGGCCTAGTCAAAGCCCAGATCTCAATCCAATTGAGAATCTGTGGTATGACTTAAAGATTGCTGTACACCAGCGGGACACATCCAACTTGAAGGAGCTGGAGAAGTTTTGCCTTGAAGAATGGGCAAAAATCCCAGTGGCTAGATGTACCAAGCTTATAGATACATAACACAAGAGACTTACAGCTGTAATTGCTTGTCATGATCGTCGTTGGAAGCATACTCGGACCAAAGCGCAGCGGGATCTGGGTTCCACATGTTTATTGACGTGAAACTTTGAACAAGACCAAATAAAGAAACAACGAAACGTCATGTCAAATGAAGTGCTCAAAGGCAACAACACAAAAACAAGATCCCACAAAACACAGTGGGGAAAAGGCTGCCTAAATATGATCCCCAATCAGAGACAACGATAAACAGCTGCCTCTGATTGGGAACCATACCAGGCCAACACAGAAATAAAACAACCTAGATTACCCACCCTAGTCACACCTCGACCTAGCCAAAATAGAGAATAAAAAGGCTCTCTGTGGTCAGGGCGTGACATTGCTGCAAAAGGTGACTCTACAAAGTATTGACTTTGCAGGGGTGAATAGTTATGCATGCTCAAGTTGTCCTTTTTTGTGTGTGTTTACAATCAAAAATATTTTGCATCTTCGAAGTGGTAGGCATGTTGTGTAAATCAATTGATTCACCCCCCAAAAAAATATTTTTTAATTCCAGGTTGTAAGGCAATAAAATAGGAAAAATGCCAAAGGGGGGTGAATACTTTCACAAGCCACTGTAAATACACCTAAGGTTGCTTCAGTGCTAGCCACCAATCCATCTTCAAGTCATATACTGCTCTCTCATATTGCCTCCATTTCCACTGGGTAAGACATACTCAGGTCACCTTATGGTTTTGTTGCCCGCAGCATCCATAGTGATTGGTAAGTGGTGGTGCGAGATGGAGCCCTGCCTGGAGGATGAAGAGTGCAAGACGCTGCCTGACAACTCAGGCTGGATGTGTTACGCTGGGAACAAGATCAAAACCACCCGGGTAAGATAACCTCTCATTACAATTTGAATCAGAGTTATATTGGAGGAGGGATAGGTACAGTCATGGGAGATTTGCACCAACAGACCAATACAGAGTTTTATATTGACAGACAAAGGCACAAGGTATTGACTCAAGAATATGAGAAAACGGTCTCTTTTCTTTTTTAGAACACCCAACAACCTGCAAGCAAAGAATACCTCTAACTGCAAAGGTCAGCTTTGACATGTTCCATCTTCCATGGAGCTGTTAATGTATACCATCTTACCATAAACCATCTAATAATCAATACAATTATATCTGCACTGTAATACACTGTATCACAATATCTGAGTGCACTCCCTTTTGTTTGTTTCAGATCAATCCAAGGACCCAGACATTCAGCTTACCTTACAGTTATACGTGTGAACATCCCTGTATGGAAAGGTGTGAATTCTCAAAGAAACTGCTGCTCAAGGGCACTGAGATGATGCAGCTGAAGCATAGCAATGGGGAACCCAGTGATTTCACAATGTTGTTTGATGGAACACTGCATTTGGATGTACAGCACATCTGAACTGTGTCTGATATTCGTCTGAGAATCTACTGCCGCCACTGTCCCAGCTCTTCGTTCTCTGGTATCAGCAAACTCAGACAGACTCGGCGAAAGAGAGACATTTATGGGTTACTTTGAGGAAAACTTGCCGTGGGGCCTCAGGATTCTGTATATACCATGTTTCAGTATTTTCATGTGAACAAGAACATTGTCTACAGTATGATGGTGGTGAGATGTAAATGATTCCAAACTCTGATCTGTTCTGTTCTTGTCCATGTGTTCCAGATTCCAGACCACAGCCAAAGGTCTAGTGTTTCTTAAACATACAATAACCTATAGGTGTATATCATGTGGGGATGCAACTGTACATTGGAATCATTTGGCCAATAACAAGACATGTTTCTTTTATCAAAACCGTTTTTGTACTTGAATTCCTTAGGTCATCTCTGTTGCTTCCTTTTATAGTTCAGTTATCCATCAAACGTTTACCAAAAAACACAGTAGGCCTATTTAGTTGTTTTTTACTTCTTTAGATGCCTTATGTGTGTCAAATTCTTCAACAACATATTAAAAGTCTACCATTGCTTTGTGCATAAATATTAAATTAAACTATGGTGTGTTATGAAATTAAATATCTATTTAGCATTGGCTGCTTGAAGTATCAACAAAATCAGCTTATCATAAGTGATGAAATCTAGATAATAATTGCCTCCACAGTGCACAGATGTCAGAAATCACAACGATCACAATCAACTAGCCTGCTAATTGGGTTAAGTAAGTAGAGGAAATCACATGACCAGAATGCCAATTTTTAATTTGTACATTCAGAGGTGAAAGTAGATTTATTTTCTTACCGCCCAAGTAGCAGTAAAATAAATGACACCACCTATACTTTCAATGCATTTTTCTGCAAAAGGTGGGTAAACTGTCCAGCCCCCTAAAAATGTGGGTAAGCTGCATTGTTTATCCTCCACTACACCACTGTGGTAATATTAAATAATGGTTTAATAGCCTATAGTTTTATTGGCATTTTGTGTAAATTATTGTGATAGACTCAAGTTTTACCGGTATAGCGTACCCCCATCATTTATTTTGCCGGGACGCCATAATGGACCGTACCGGCCTACTTTCACCCATGTACATGCATCTTTTGTATTGGGTAGCCTACTTGACCAGTTGAATCCATAAAACAGTAGCTACAGAACTGCAGCACTCTGGGAATTCTACCATAACAGACTGGGGTTTTGAAGTGTTCTGCTCACATTGTAAAGAAGAAATTAACTTGACAAATAAGGACAGTCAATAAAAAACAGATTTACTCTGAAGTCTTCCGCTCAACAAAGGATGCCCAATGGAGCACGAAGCAGATTATAGAAAATATTTTTATATTACAAAGCACCAGCAACCAAGCAGTCAGCAGGCAGATGTAAAACCACCAGACACCCTGAAGGGATCTTCTGAGTGTTGCTCTCTGGCACATGTTGTCTGGAATCTCCATCTGTGCTTGTGGGTCAAACACAGCATATAAACACACAGTGAAATCACATCGCACCAGCGGCAGGCAAGGCTAGTGACAGCAGAAAGTAACATGCAAGTAAAGGCACTGTATCCTAACTGTATTCTGAAATCTGTTCTAAAGTGTATTCCAATCTGAACAACTATTGATGAACTGCTAGTGTGCATACAGTACCAGTGTAAGCGCACAGCCTAAGAAAGCAAATGAATGACTAAAACACTGTTTAATGGAGGTGGTGCTTCCTTTAAAGGCTCCCTTTACAATCATGCTGCAGATGAAATGATTAAGCTGGTGGGACTGGGCTACTGGGATTCTGTGAAAAAGATAAATGAGACAGAGGTGAACAGTAGTTGAAGGTGAAACCACAGTATGCAGCATTGTGCCTCATGGAGGGAATCATCGGCTGAATTGAAGTACTCTGAAAAGTTATCATCTTCAATTATCTGTGGAGGAGCTGTTGAAACTGAGGTCTTGACTCAATGGTCATTAAAAATCTTGTGGCTAGAACAGGGGTGATAACCTCGGTGCCCTGGCCTGGATAGATTCCCAACATGGCTGCTCATCCTACCAATGGCTACTCAACCGCAGCTTCCAATTGTCTCATTCAGCTCTCCTCTCCCTCTTACCCAGAATCTGACATTCAGCCATATTCTGTTTCTAACTAAAGTCGTTTGTTTGACAGTAAAACAGATCCTCCATCACACTACCAAACACTATGACACTAATGATAATTTAATGTTAGCTAACTGCAGGAGATTCTGAAGAAGCACCAGCTCCATAAAATCAGACACACTCCCGGCTGCTCCCGCGGGGCCTGGTGGCTCACATTGTGGTGCAGAACTGTGACAAATACGTGACAACTGACGTTGATCCACCTTGACTTTCTGTCAGGACGTAAATGAGGCATCAGGGGACAACAGTGAGGTACCCATAGGACCCCTTCTCTGCTGGATCCCAAGGGGCCAGGGTTCTGGTCTGAAAGCAGTTTTGACTACTCCTACAGTTTTGCTTCGGTACTGCAGTTTAACTGATGCCCGCCCCAGAAAGACAATTTCCATAAACAGCCACATAGAAAAGTCAGATTTGAAAATTCCTAATAAGACACTTTAGTCATCACCTTCGTGCACAAATGCAGATTTTTTTTCACATCACTCACAGCCAATGATATTAACAAATTATATTCATCCAATGTCTGCCTTGTTTTTGGATGAAGTGATGATGTCGTCGCTACTCGCTCTGCTCCATGTGCGCTAGTGCACGTGATGTTGGTCGGTATAAACCGGATGCAACCCGGATGTAGACGGTCCATGAATCGACGTCTACGAACGTGAGTAGATTACCTTGAAAACAATAGTTCAACATCTTGGATGCAGTCTCCAGTTCTTATTACACCTCAGTGCTGGATCCCCATGGGATCCAGCAGTCAAATATCAGTCAAACTCAATATCATGATGAGTAGTGTCAGATATTAAGTCAATGATTGTACCAAGATCGAGTCAATTAATAAGTGTGTACCACCACTTCAGCCACCACTACATTAGGTGGTTGTGCAATGTACAGTAGTTTATATGGACAACTGGCAAGAAAATTAAGCACAGACCCCGTACATAGCCTACAGTAGAGTAAAACAAACTGCTCTAGTGTTTGCCATTCTCCCCAAGTACAACAGGCAGCAGCCAGCCACCAAGATATTACCAAGTCTAATCACATCCTCTCAAACCAGGCACTGTCTCCCTGTGGGATGCAGGGATTTCAAAGTCAAGGTAATGCGGACCAAACTCGATTCTAATTAAAGTTGACATCAGGTTCCTCTCCAGGCTCCTCCAGCGTTCATCTAAATCATTCATGCTGAGAACGCCGGTGCCGCCAAACCATTTGGGCTCCATCAATGATTAAAGACTTGATCAGACAAACAAAAACAATAACACATTTACAAACAGTGATAAATCTACAGGGTTAGTAGTGTGTCAGTGGTGACCTGCTTTGACATGTGTTGAAACTGACTGACTATAACCTCACTTATACCTAGTTCTAACATGAGTCATTTGTCCTGATCTTATCCACATTCTGATTGTACCCACATTGTAGCTGTTGCATCTACACATGGTATTAAAATGTGCCTCTTGGCCTCCCGAGTGACACAGTAGTCTATGGCACTGCAACGCAGTGTTGCGGCGTCACTACAGCCTGAGGTTCGAGCCCAGGCTATGTCACAATTGGCCCAGCGGCGTCCGGGCTAGGGGAGGGTTTGGCCAGGGGGCTTTACATTGCTCATCACGCTTTAGTGACTCCTTGTGGCAGGCCAGGCACCTGCAGGCTGACTTCGGTCATCAATCAAACAGTGTTTCCTCTGACACATTGGTGCAGCTGGCTTCCGGGTTAAGCGAGTGGGTGTTAAGAAACGTCGTTTGGCGAGTCATGTTTCAGGGGATGCATGACTCGACCTTCACCTCCCTAGCCCGTTGGGGAGTTGCAGCAATGAGACAAGATCGTAATCACGAAAAAGGGGTTAAAAGATATCATTTTAAAAACGGTCTCTTATCCGTCCACTGTATCCGCATTGTGACCAGATTTCCTGGGGCCACACTGTATGCAGATTATTTAACACATATCCTTTCAAAATAATATGCATTTATTTACTTTAAGACAATTATTGATGCCATAAGTCAATGGTGCTACCTGTCAATGATTTTAGAGACCAGTATAATTATGATTTAAATGGTTAGATCATCCAGATCTGTTTAAAATGTATTGATATCCAGATACAAATGGTCCCTGACAACCTCTGGAGGTGGTCGTCTACACTTGTTTAAATGTGGGCACATTCAGAATGTGGATCAAATCAAGACAAAGGATGCATGTTAGATCCAGGTATAAACGGGGCTAATATGTTGTGGGCCTGTCTTATTTACCTTGTAAACTCAGTATACCTTACATCAACATTACCCCGCTGATGTTCAGGAGGTAAAACGTTTAAACGTACAGTTTTCCCCTTGTAAAGTAAACCCACAAAAGACAAAAGGTTAATAATTGATTAACTGTAAAATGCATGTTGAGGGATTTTCTGGAGAAGATACATTTTTCTGTGGATAGCATACTCATGTTTAGGACATAACAACGTTACACCAATATTACTAATGAAAACAGGCAGTGCCTGAGTCTTTGTGTGCTCTCCCTATCTGTTGTGTCTTGCTGTGAGGTTATTTGATTTCCTCTGTTGTGAGCTCAACATGTTTACTTTAAAAGAGTGTGACAGTAAATTACAATATTCCACATGCAAGATACTTTGAAAATAGTTCAGGAAATTAGGCTGTACTAATAGGACGGTTGCTATATAAGTCAAAGTGTATTTTACATCATGCATTTGAAATATTAAATCATTAATACCCATGTTAACTGCAGAGAATGTCATAGTTACCATATGATATCATTAACATCACAGCACAATGAAAACAAGGAGAGACTAAACTATGGTTTCATGTATTTGATTACAAGTAGCTACAGTATGCATCAATCTGCCTACAGTACAACTATGACGCATGGCCATGCACGCACTATATATTCATTAAATACAGGCAGATGAACCAACATTGTTATTCCAATTAATATTATATTAATTAAAATATAATTGTTCAACTCTCTAATTATGTTAAATGCAATTTCAATTCTAGACATCATGCACATGACAAGACACATGGAACATATCTTTGAGCCATAACCAAATTACACTCAGTCTATCGCACTGAGTAAGTTGAAGGCATTTTAAAACCAGTTGGATTTTAATTCTTGTCTCCCCAGGCAAAACACGCACACCCATATGCATGCACACAAACACACAGCGTAATAATTGTTTGTATTTATCATGTTCACACTTTATTAATTAGCTGTGTCCTCTCTAGGTCATTAAGAGAAACTTGTGCTGAATAAATTAGGAAGATAAATATTTGTGTTGAGTAAAACTGTAGCTTAGGCATCATGTGCACTAGCATTACTTATTATGTCATAAACACAACATTACATCTGATCCTTTGTGACAGCTCAGAAGATATAATTGCCAAATCATTTTACAGGGTAATAATTTTGGCGGAGGTGAGCAAACGCCTCTTATGTTAGGTTTGACAAGCTGATTTTGAATGGCTGTTTGGCATGTTCTGATGGGATGTTGTTTTGGGAATAAGTAGGTTTTTATCAGTGAAGCTCTGTAACATTTCTGCATTGTCATGTTAAACTGTAAAAACTCTTCTGCTTTCTCAAACTACTTTAAAAGAATGAACAAAAGAATGGCAATTATTATGAGTAAGCATAGATGTACAAAAAGTGTTGAGAGGACAGAAACTGAGGAAAGTAAATGACAGTAGAGTGAATGTTCTATTTTGCTTGTAGCCACAATTTGCTTGAAGGCACGGGCAATTCTGCACCATTTCACATCATTACTATAACAGAGGTCCTCTCAACAGGAGACAGCAGTTAGAAAGACAAACAAATGCGTGATGTAAATACTGTCGCCATTGAAGAAGCCCCTTTTCTCTCTCCTCCTCTCCTAGTGATTAGCATTTCAAACAGCCGTTGTTTTGCATCCGAGTTTCATGTTCATTTCCATGCCATCACATCCTTGCATGTGTGTGTGTGTGTGTGGCTGAATCTGGAGTAGCTCGAGGAATAGCCCAGGTATATCCAACCCTTTCCTCCAAAATGTTGGACAGGACAAATCAAATGACAGTGTCTCTACACAAAAAGTATCGATAAGAATGCCCAAAACAAATGAAGACAGCATCTCTCCACAAAACATATTGATAAGAATGCCCAAATCAAAATGTGCTTCCATTCATCAATAGCAGGGTACATTGCTTCACTGAGACAGTCAAGACAAGAGCCTCTGTTCATACAGTCATTGGTCCAAGTTCACAATCTATTTCAAATGTCCAGTTGTCTCTCTGGGTGTGACTCATCCAAACAGACAATACATACAGCAATCACCAGCTCAGCATTTATCTCTCACTGAAAGACAATGTCCCTCTGACAGAACACAATATGGAATCCAACAGAGATGTGCGAAGCAATATTAATTTTTTTATCTGCCCCCCCCATCTCTGTCTCTCAGAGGACACAGGCAGGGGAGTAGGGATACATACTTTATTGCACAGGCTCCTTGAATTCCTCGAGTTCTCCTTTTCCTTCACACCAGTCACTTTATTTATCTGGTAGAGCTGCTCATTTGCATGTGTATTCCTAATTGTATCCCAGGAACTGAACAAGATCTTCACTTTGTTCAAAGAAAAAAACTAGTGAGATTTATCAGGGCACATTCAGGGTCTCAGTTGATTGGCTGAGATGGGTTTTTGCTACTGCGCTACCTGGAAAAGGTCAAAGTAGTACAGATGTAGAATCTAAATTAGAGCCAGTTTGCTACAGCAGGAAAATAATCCTGCAGCAACAGGAAAAGTTAATTGTGTGGATTCTAATTAATGGACATTTTTGTAAGGGTTGATACATTTTTCATAAGAAAAATTAAAGACTGACATTTTTAATTGGAATTTACAAACTGCAGAAGCCTTTTTAAACATAAAATACACTTAAAGCAACAACAACAACAAATCCTGCAACAGGGTGCAATCCAAGAACTTCTGAAAGGTCTATTAAATGCTGGGTGACCCTGTACCAACAGCCTTCACTAGAAATCATTATTTCTACTGCCTGATCCAAATCTTAGACATACTGTATGTAGTGGACAGGGAAATGGCAGAACAGAGTTTCTTCCTGAGGCAACTATAACATCAGATGGGTTTAGTATACCTATCCAGAAAGATTCATGTTGGAATGTTTGTTTCATTTTTTATTAATTCATTACTTTATGCAGTATATGTTCAGCTGTTTTTCTATTCTTTTCATGTTGACTCATGATAGGTTTCCCTACTGCATATATATTTCAAGCTGATAAAAGGCAAGACATCACAGATTTGCACATTCCTAAAGGCAGCAGTTTGTCCACTGGCATGAAAGGCTGTCAGATTGAATTACATCCCATTTAGATCTCTGTATCAGCTGGTTTACATGTATAAAACGGTCTCATTTCATGTTTGTCCTTTTGGCCCCATCTTCCACAGAATTACCAAATGAAGCTTGCTTAGCCCTCTGTGACTGACTGGGAGCAGTAATCATGTCAGATTGTGGGATATTTTATAATTAAAGCAAGGCTTATTGCAAGTACTGTAAACACGTGTGATGATTCTGCACAAATGCTGTCATTCAATCTTTGCATTAGCTAGATGTGCAAACATAATTAAGCTTCATGGGGAGGGGTGAGGGGGAGAGAGAGAGAGAGCGCGCGCTTACATTCCTTCTTACTTTTATCAAAACAATCAATCATTTCATTAGGTTATTTATCATCATCTTTACACAGGGACCACTTTGAAGCATGTATCATTGGTGCCATTTCCTTGATGTAATACTAGTTGAAACAGATGTATCGTTTGCTTGTCATTTAATGATTGTTTTCTGAATAGGTTGGTTTCATTGCCTTCCAACTGTACTGTAATAATGCATTAATTCAAGGTCCTTAATTTAATTTCCTTTGCTGTTCCTTCACACAAACTCACCTTGGTGGTCTTGACTTTGTTTCCAGAGCTACAGGACCAGCCATTGAGATCCGGCAGTACTTTACACTCCTCTCCCTTTAAGACAGGGCTGCATCTGGCACCACCACTTCTGAAGCATGATGGATGCTGAAACGAACAGGAGAGAACACAGCACAGTGGGCAGTCAGTCACTTGAAATGAGATGAGTTGCAGCGTGTTGTTTGGAGAGCACTTCAATAAACACTGATTTCCGCCTGGAAAAACGGGCAAGATAACTGTAACATTGACAATATGTTGGTGTAATAAAAACCCTTGAAGTACTGAAACTCTACCATCTTATATGAAGCATCCTACCTTCAACACAAGAGGGCATTGCTCTTGTTTTCCCGGCGACCTGGCCAGGGAAGCAGGAACACTTGACAGTTTGAGAGCGCTCCTCCATCTTGTTCTTATTGCAGCAGTGATGGGCATCCACCACTTCACAGGTACCTGTCTTTACCTGTGATGAACCTGAGACAAAGGGTTTAGGAAAGGTGGTAACCTGACTAGCATGCATAGACATGGATGAAAAAAATTAAATCTGCCAAAAAGAGGTGAAGTTTTTTGTGCACATCCCTGCCTTCACATACAGATGTAGGATCTTCATTTGATCACTCTTTTGTTGTTGAGCATTTTCTTGTAGTGTATTTGAACACTTGGTCATTAAAGGGAAGAGAATAAATTACTGACAATTACCTGTTTGTTATTTATGAATGTGTAGCTGATTATTGTAGTATTTTGAAGTCTCTTCCCACAGTCGCTGTAGGAGAACCATGTGTTTTGGCCTTTCTAGGGAGTTTTTCCTAGCCACCGTGCTTCCACACCTGCATTGCTTGCTGTTTGGGGTTTTAGGCTGGGTTTCTGTACAGCACTTTGAGATATCAGCTGATGTACGAAGAGCTATATAAATACATTTGATTTGATGAGTCTGGCAAGAGACTACATTAATTGTAGCATCAGCATATGCTGTGTTTAAATTCTACCATGCAGACCAGACCAAACACCTCTTTTCACCTCATTAGTATTGGCCGTGCTCAGTTCCCAGTAGAGCTAGGCATACTGGTGGCTAGGAGCCATAATGAGTCTTTTGGGGGCCAGGGGAGGGGCTGTTGTGGGCTGGCTCTGGTACATACCGACTGCCCCAAGGGGCTGTGGTTGCCGGTGGACACTGGTTGGCAGTAGAGGATCACTATGCAGAGCAGGAGGCCGCTCCAGTGTACCGGCCACGCCATCTCCCAGCTAATAACCTTCATCTCGTCAGCCTAGCAACAACAGAGAAATACGTAGTTAGTGGGAAGATATGATACATCAGCCATCGCACAGTATGGGGGATGAGGTCTGAAACCTCTGTTAGAATATTCAGTATTAGTTCAAATACTTTGCGTACAGCTACTTCAAATATTTGATTTCTTAAAATAGAAAAATGTTGGTTTAACACTTTTATATCTACATATTGTGTCTACATTCCATCATGAAGTTTTATGAAAGCTTGATGAAAGACACAATACGACATACAATTACTGCCACCCAGTGGTTAAAAAAAACAGTTATTGGGACAAAAGTTGAGAAGGGCTAAACTCATGAGGGGCATGGACCAAACATTTGTATTCAATCAACAGTTAGCCTGTGGAAGAAAATGGTGTCATACCCTCCTACTATCTGACTGCACCCATGAGTGGTGTTAGACCCAGCTTGCTGAGACCACCAACGGTCAGACTGAGCCACCAATTGGTATAGTGTTTACAGTGCTGCCATAGTATAGGCCCATTCGGCGCTGCAGGTCCTTGAACTTTTGATGTCTGATGGCCTGCTCTGTAGCCAATTCCGTTGTCTCTCTCGTTGATATATAGGGTATTTTAAAGTGATTCCACATTCAAACACCCTGTTACACGAGTTTTAAACTTTTATATATATCTTTATACAGTATGTAAGGATTTCCTGACCCAATAACCTAGGCCATACCACCCTTTCACAACTCTCTGAGAACGTTTACCTCACAAAACCCCTCACCCAGTCCACAACAATACCCCAGATAACCGCAAGTATTCCAACACAACCAAGTCGTCCCAGAAAAACTAGGGCAAGGATTTCTTCTTTTACATTTAATTACAGTGATGAATAATGCAGAGACCATTGGTAGAAAAACGTACCGCTGTTGCTCAGAGATTCTCCCAGAAGAAGGATATCAGGAGTATTAACTACTGTATTTTTAATCTGTTCTTCAACAAGGTCTTAAACCCATCACTGTGTCTGTATGCAGTAGGTAGCCTACCTCAGTGATGCAAACTACTAAGGTGATCACATTCTGTAACAAACACCACAGTGATCAGGCAGGTTATCACATTACCACTCTGTGACCAGATGGACAAGACTAGCATTAGATAGACAAGAATGCGTTTGAATTCATGTGGATTCATGGCAACCAAAACTAATAATTATTTCCCCCTTGGTCCATAGTGTATCTGCTACCTTTGTATAAAAAACAGTCTCGGCCACCTGTCAAACTCAATATTAAAGAGAAAATCTGCTTTGATATTAGGCCTACAGAATCTAAAAGAGTGTGTTGTTCAACACTGGTGGAAATAGAGTTATGCTACATGACCAAAAGTATGTGGACATATTCTCATCAAACATCTGATTCCAAAATCATGGGCATTAATATGGAGTTGGAAGGGGAAGGCTTTCCCCTAGATGTTGGAACATTGCTGCTGGGACATGCTTCCATTCAGCCACAAAAGCATTAGTGAGGTTGGGCACTAATGTTGGCGGATTAGGCCTGGTTCGCAGTCGGCATTCCAATTCATCCCAAAAGTGTCCGATGGGGTTGAGGTCAGGGCTTTGTGCAGGCCCGTCAAGTTCTTCCACACCAATCTCGACAAACCATTTCTGTTTGGACTTTGCTTTGTGCACGGGGACATTGTCATTACGAAACAGGAAAGGGCCTTCCCCAAACTGTTGCCACAAAGTTGGACGCACAGAATCATATAGAATTTCAATCTTTCAGTTTGTTTGGGGCATCCGGAAAAAAGCTTGTCCGGAGAAGACAAGGTGAGCCCTACCATCAGTCCTGTGTCATGCCAACAGTAAAGCATCCTGAGACCATTCATGTGTGGGGTTGCTTCTCAGCCAAAGGAGTGGGCTCACTCACAATTTTGCCTAAGAACACAGCCATGAATAAAGAATGGTACCAACACATCCTCCGAGAGCAACTTCTCCCAACCATCCAGGAACAGTTTGGTGACGAACAATTCATTTTCCAGCATGATGGAGCACCTTGCCATAAGGCAAAAGTGATAACTAAGTGGCTCGGGGAACAAAACATCGATATTTTGGGTCCATGGCCAGGAAACTCCCCAGACCTTAATCCCATTGAGAATTTGTGGTCAATCCTCAAGAGGCTCTGACAAACTCCAAGCATTGATTATGCAAGAATGGGCTGCCATCAGTCAGGGTGTGGCACAGAAGTTAATTGACAGCATGCCAGGGCGGATTGTAGAGGTCTTGAAAAAGAAGGGTCAACACTTCAAATATTGACTCTTTGCATCAACTTCATGTAATTGTCAATAAAATCCTTTGACACTTGTTATTATACTTCAGTATTCCATAGTAACATGTGACAAAAAAATCTAAAGACACTGAGGCAGCAGACTGTGAAAATTAATATTTGTGTCATTCTCAAACTTTTGGCCATGACTGTAGATATCCCTGTCACACCCTGACCTTAGAGATCCTTATTATTCTCTATGTTTGGTTTAGTTAGGTCAGGGTGTGACAATCTATGTTCTCTATTTCTTTGTTTTGGCCGAGTGTGTTCCCAATCAGAGGCAGCTGTCTATCGCTGTCTCTGAATGGGGATCACATATAAATTGTTATTTTCCTTTTGGGTTTTGTGGGATCTTGTTTTCTGTTTTGTGTCTGTACCTGACAGAACTGTGCGCGTTCGTTTTCACTTTGTTTATTTTGTTTTGAGTGTTTTTTTAAAAATAAAAATCATGAACACTTTCCACGCTGCGCTTTGGTCCACTCCTTTCGACTAGAGCCGTTATAATTCCATTACAAATCTGCCGTTTCCAGCTACAATAGTAATTTATAACATTAACAATGTCTACACTGTATTTCTGAACAATCTGATGTTTTTTAATGGACAAAAAAAATATTTTCTTTCAAAAACAAGGACATTTCTAAGTGACCCCAAACTTTTGAACGGTAGTGTGTATAAAACCATATACTTTCCAAGGTGTTTAGAATTTAATGAACAAACCTGCAGCTTCAGATGATTTGACTGACACTTGTTTGCAGATAAAGCAGTCTGTCAATTTCTGATCATGATAGTATTTAATCACATTCATGAAACAATGGATTCAATTTAGATATACTCACTTACCTATAGAGCCATATTTCATTGTGGTGACAGCTAGCACCTAGGCTACTTTCCTGATTGTTTCTTGAAGTTGCCGTCCATCAACCAGACAGTTTATCGGTCCAAGAATGCACTCACTATTGAGAGGAAAACATTCTCATGCATGATAAAGTATGCCTACACTTCACTCTGTTCGTATCTTTCTTTGCCTTTTACAGAGCTAATTTCGTATTAACCCCTAAAAACCGTGGTTCCTATGTCAAAAAATGTTGTCCACACCAATGCGCAATCGGCTAGAAATAATGCTGGAAATAATAGTTGAAACAGTCCCCTCCTCAATAATGATTGATTTCCTTGAGTTTGTTTCTGTTCAGTAGCCGCCTCACATTTGATCTGAAAACTGAGACGAAACCGCGTGATAAATCACTCCAAAACATGTGAATGGGTATGATGTACTTCCCCAGAGCTAAATGACTACATGAGGGCACAACACACCAGTTTTCACATGATACTGACTGTTTAGCATGCCATGAGGCTTTCTCATCATTAAATAACTTAATCAAGAAAACCAAATGTCTCCATACCACACCAAACCTCATTCAATAAGATAGTACGGACTAAGGAGCTTATGCTGATTGAACACAGTGATAGTGTGTGGGTACATTTGATCAGCTCACTCACTGCGGGGTATGAATCCTGTACCAGGGCTGCATTCAGTAATTGAACGGAAATGGTGCTGTACTGAAAGACAAGTTGAAAACGGGGATGGGTTGGGGAACGACCACATGACCACTGTCCTTTAAATACATCACTCATTGCTTCAAGCCAACCCACACCATCAAATGGGAGCAAACCAGTGGCGGTCAGTGCATTTAAGATGAGGGAGGATGATTATATTTTTTATGAGCATGGCCTTATTTCTATTACAGCATATTGGATGACTGTCATTCATATTCCATTCACCCAGCTCAAAGTAACAGTGATAGGTTTAGGCTACTACCTGATACTAAAATCATAGCAGCCACATATAAACAGCAGGATCCCTTTGATCGTTGGATAATTCTTTCTCGCATCTACGCACTCTCCTCCTCTCACCTTTTCCCATAGCTTCTAAACTAAAGTGCAGAACACAACAGTGGTCTGTGACCAGACGAAAAAACATTTCCCAGTCAAACCTAAATATCATAACCGCTACACACAGCCTACATCGTTTTCACCATGTTAGCTAATGTCAAGTCAACATAGCTACTAGAACTAACATGTTAGTAAACCCGCTACAATCATGGAATACAGTGTACAGTTATCAAGCAGTTTAGCAGTTACCGGTGGGTACCAAAAGCCTACTTGGAAGAGTTCCGGTGTTGGATAGCCATAGCCAGCTAAGTAACATAGCAACCCTCTGTTTGAGCTGGGTGTTAGCTAGCTGCATTCACTAGGTAAGTAAGTGGAAGTGAAAAAAATATAGCCATCTCTCTCGCTTCTCATTCATTTTTGAAGAAATTAATTTAAACTATTGTCTTTCTCTTTGTCAACTACTCTCCACATTTTATGCACTGCAGCGCTAGCTGTAGCTTCTGCTTTCATTACTACTACATTCTCTGATCCTTTGATTGGGTGGACAACATGACAGTTCATGCTGGAAGAGCTCTGATAGGTTGGACGAGGTCCTCCGGAATTTGTCATAATTACTGTGTATAGTCTGTAGCCCTATTTGGACAGGATTAGTTTTACTGGGGGATGTTGGGTAATGTAATTATGTGCATGAGCACAAAACACCACATCTGTAATTTTACTCCTGTCCGAATCTGCCATGGCAGTAATCTTTACATGGCAGGAGTATCTCAGCCAGAATAACCTAGTTTTTTGGCGAACTCCAATATCCTCTGATAATACTAGTCCTGTGTGAATTACCATCTCTGTGTTTTGAGAGAAATGTCTGAGTTTGACCCACTCTAATTTGCTTACCGCCCAAATAGGTCCACAGACGATGCAATCTCAACCACACTGCACACTGCCCTAACCCATCTGGACAAGAGGAATACCTATGTGAGAATGCTGTTCATCGACTACAGCTCGGCATTTAACACCATAGTGCCCTCCAAGCTCGTCATCAAGCTCGAGACCCTGGGTCTCGACCCCGCTCTGTGCAACTGGGTACTGGACTTCCTGACGGGCCGCCCCCAGGTGGTGAGGGTAGGTAACAACATCTCCACCCCGCTGATCCTCAACACTGGGGCCCCACAAGGGTGCGTTCTGAGCACTCTCCTGTACTCCCTGTTCACCCACGACCGCATGGCCACGCACGCCTCCAACTCAATCATCAAGTTTGCGGATGACACAACAGTGGTAGGCTTGATTACCAACAACGACGAGACGGCCTACAGGGAGGAGGTGAGGGCCCTCGGAGTGTGTTGTCAGGAAAATAACCTCACACTCAACGTCAACAAAACTAAGGAGATGATTGTGGACTTCAGGAAACAGCAGAGGGAACATCCCCCTATCCACATCGATGGAACAGTAGTGGAGAGGGTAGTAAGTTTTAAGTTCCTCGGCGTACACATCACAGACAAACTGAATTGGTCCACCCACACAGACAGCATTGTGAAGAAGACGCAGCAGCGCCTCTTCAACCTCAGGAGGCTGAAGAAATTCGGCTTGTCACCAAAAGCACTCACAAACTTCTACAGATGCACAATCGAGAGCATCCTGTCGGGCTGTATCACCGCCTGGTACGCCAACTGCTGCGCCCACAACCGTAAGGCTCTCCAAAGGGTAGTGAGGTCTGCACAACGCATCACCGGGGGCAAACTACCTGCCCTCCAGGACACCTACACCACCCGATGTCACAGGAAGGCCAAAAAGATCATCAAGGACAACAACCACCCGAGCCACTGCCTGTTCACCCCACTATCATCCAGAAGGCGAGGTCAGTACAGGTGCATCAAAGCTGGGACCGAGAGACTGAAAAACAGCTTCTATCTCAAGGCCATCAGACTGTTAAACAGCCACCACTAACATTGAGTGGCTGCTGCCAACACACTGACTCAACTCCAGCCACTTTAATAATGGGAATTGATGGGAATTGATGTAAAATATATCACTAGCCACTTTAAACAATGCTACTTAATATAATGTTTACATACCCTACATTATTCATCTCATATGTATACGTATATACTGTACTCTATATCATCTACTGCATCTTTATGTAATACATGTATCACTAGCCACTTTAAACTATGCCACTTTGTTTACATACTCATCTCATATGTATATACTGCACTCGATACCATCTACTGCATCTTGCCTATGCCGCTCTGTACCATCACTCATTCATATATCTTTATGTACATATTCTTTATCCCTTTACACTTGTGTGTATAAGGTAGTAGTTTTGGAATTGTTAGCTAGATTACTCGTTGGTTATTTCTGCATTGTCGGAACTAGAAGCACAAGCATTTCGCTACACTCGCATTAACATCTGCTAACCATGTGTATGTGACAAATAAAATTTGATTTGATGCTCACGGTTTAAGCAAGAAAACAATAATTGCTTAGATAAATTGAACATAGCCAATATATGAATGGCCTACATGTAGCAACTTTCACAGTGAATACTTTTGTTCATATGTTTTGTGCGAATTAATTTAATATTGTGAAATGTATCAGTAAAACATATTGTGCCGATTTAATCTAACCACCTAGTGGTTAGAACGTTGGACTAATAACGGAAAGGTTGCAAGATCGAATCCCCTAGCTGACAAGGTAAAAACCTGTCGTTCTGCCCCTGAACAAGGCACTTCCTCTGTTCTCAAGTGCACCATTTATCTTACATCTGAAGAATGCGGACATTTAGGACATGAAATATCACACTTCCTCAATTCAAATATTATGGTGACACTATACTAAAGATAGTTTAGTATGATTTAGAAACTTGGGAACCAAACTCTGTATGTAGCAAACCTGAATGCACCATTGAAGTATTTTACAGCCACTAACCTCATGTGCAGACCATGGTACTAGTCCTCCTATTGTGCTTAGTAAAATAGGTGTCAACTCGTAATTTCTTTAAGTCGACTACAAAATGCCCCATTTACAATTTATTTAATTGAAATCTGGGCTACAGTCTATGACTATGAAGTTTAGGCATAGAGTCCAGGAACTACTAAACCATATACAAAAAAAAATCTAATGATCAATATCCTAAAAAGTTAAACCACCTCTAATCAAATCATGCTATGTCAGTGGTGTGTTAGGTGTATAGCGTCGATCTAGTGCAGACGAAGGAAACCCTCTTTGCGACAACTTTCATTAACAAAACACTTTATTGCAGCACAGTTTGTCATAATTACAAACAGTACCAGCTAAACATTTGGACACACCTACTCATTTATTTTTTCCTATTTTCTACATTGTAGAATAATAGTGAAGACATCAAAACTATGAAATAACATTACGAATCATGTAGTAACCAAAAGTGGTAAACAAATTCAAATATATTTCAGATTCTTCAAAGTAGCCACCCTTTGCCTTGATGAAATCTTTGCAGACTCTTGGCATTCTCTCAACCAGCTTCATGAGGTAGTCATCTGGAATGCATTTCAATTAACAGGTGGGCCTTGTTAAATGTTAATTTGTGTCATTTCTTTCCTTCTTGATGTGTTTGAGGCAATCAGTTGTGTTGTGACGTGACAAGGTAGGGGTGGTATACAGAAGACAGCCCTATTTGGTAAAAGACCAAGTCCATATTATGGCAAGAACAGCTCAAATGAGCAAAGAGAAATGACAGTCCATCATTAGTTTAAGACATGTAGGTCAGTGATCTGAAAAATTTCAAGAACTTTGAAAGTTTCTTCAAGTGCAGATGAAACTGGCTCTCATGAGGACCGCCACAGGAATGGAAGACCCAGTTACCTCTGCTGCAGAGGATAATTTCATTAGAGTTACCAGCCTCAGAAATTGCAGCCCAAATAAATGCTTCAGAGTTCACACATCTCAACATCAACTGTTAAAAGGAGACTGTGTGAATCCGGCCTTCATGGTCAAATTGCTGCAAAGAAACCACTACTAAAGGACACCAATAAGAAGAGACTAGCTTGGGCCAAGAAACTTAACCAGCAAGGCTACCAAAGCATTCTACAGCGATACACCATCCCATCTGGTTTGCGCTTATTCGGACTATCATTTGTTTTTCAACAGGACAATGACCCAAACACACTTTGACCAAGGAGAGTGATGGGGTGCTGCATCAGATGACATAGCCTCCACAATCACCCAACCTCAACCCAACAGATGGTTTGCGATGAGTTGGACCGCAGCGTGAAGGAAAAGCAGCCAAGAAGTGCTCAGCATATGTTGGAACTCCTTCAAGACTGTTGGAAAAGCATTCCATGTGAAGCTGGTTGCAAAACTGTCATCAAGGCAAAGGGTGGCTACTTTGAAGAACCTAAAATATATTTTGATGTGTTTAACACTTTTTTGGTTACTACATGATTCCATGTGTATTATTTCATAGTTTTGATGTCTTCACTGTTATTCTACAATGTAGAAGAAAAGAAAGAAGAAAAAAACCCTGGAATGAATAGGTGTGTCCAAACTTTTGACTGGTACCCTATATAAACTACTGCTCTTTTGAGTGAGGGAAAGAAGACAGACGTTTGGAGCAAACATTTAGCAGTAAAACATTAAGAAACAATTTCACAGACTGATTCCACATATAGTGATAAAGAAGGTTGATGGCCATCAGCTACCTCCCACAATGGGCCAATACGACAGAGAAAATGATCTTATATACATTATCAGACTAAAATATATTAAAACCATGCCACCCTGTATCACTTGCTACTTTCTCCCCAAAGGTTGTCAAATGTCGACAGATTCTGCATTTAAAAAAAGGTCCAATGCAGTCGTGTTTTATCTCAATATCAAATTATTTCTGGGTAACAATTAGGTACCTTACTGTGATTTTAATTGAAAACAATGGTAAAAAAAAGAAACAAAAATAGCTTCTTGGCAAAAAGCTATTTCTCAAGCAATAATTTCATTAGGACTGTCTCGGAGTGGTAGCTAATTGGAGAAGCTTAATGGAAGGGATATGTAACCTGAAAACTAGCTGTTATTGGCAGAAGTTTGGAACTCTCTGTTATTGGTCTATTAACACCGCCCGGTAATGTCGCCAGGCAGGCCAAAACTCCACCCATGCAAAATTACCTGAAATTTCAGGCGTTCTTTTCAAACAACGCTTACACTAAAAGGGTATTATCATCATTTTCACAATTTCACAGAATTATTCCAACCTCAGTGTGGAAAAATAGATAAAACATAAGAAAACCACATTTATGACTGCACTAGCCCTTTAAGAGGTGAGTTTCAACTTGAAGAGGACAGTCTGAGGTGTGGTGACATCCGCCACTGCTAGTTCCTGTCCATCGGACAATCCCAGTTCTGCAACAACACAACATTACATTTACAAGATGGCCGAAATAAACACATAGCTTTATATGATCTACCACACACACGCAATGCACGCATCTTACCTTTCAAGGTTTTGCAAAGGTTTGGTCTAGTTCTTTCTTCAATTGAAGCTATAGTCTGTAAATACAGTGTCTTGTTTTTCCCGTCCAGGGTTGCTGTGATGGCTGGGGATTTCATTTGTCTGGAAAACAATAACTTTCTAAAGTTAACAATGACAACTTCACATTTACACTTCAGTAACCATAAAAAACAGCCTCTTCTGTGTGAAGACATGGCAGACATCAATATCAGTCGATCTGGTTACTAGGAGATGTACTCACAGGGAGGCATTCTCTGTCAAGTACTCCAGGACCTCCTGTAGCTTGGCAGAGGGTGGGAATTGTAGATCCTGGGGCACCTGGCTACAAGCTGAGCAGTTCTCCTGTCAGACCAAACAAGAGCATGAAGGCACAAGTAGCCTGAAACCACGCCATACCCTTATAGCCTTGTGTGTCAATAGCACCGTCAGTTACATTAATACAGTTCTCCTAAATAAAATGGGCAAATATATAGCCTTGTGTGTCAATAGCACCGTCAGTTACATTAATACAGTTCTCCTAATTAAAATGGGCAAATATATATCCATTAAGGACACTCATCTGGTTACATCAAAAACAGTACTAACCTTTCGCTCTGTCTCAAAGGTGTATGTGTACAGTCCGTCCACAATATTAAATACCAGATAATTATTCAGTGGAATATAAGTGCTGCAAAGTCAGAGAAAGGTAATATGAATGATACCTAGTATGGAATTGACCTACTCTCCAGTGAGTCCATCATGTGACAAAGGGATGAGTCATAGTACTAACCTTGAAGCTATTTTAAAAACTTCAGTGGAGCAGGCAGCTACAAAGCAACACAAATGGTGAAATATGTTACACTTTACTTTGGGATTCTTCAAGATAAAACCCAATGACAGTCATTAAAGGTTTCCTTACAGCATTAGTTGACGCCACAGCAGGGATGATCCTTTTCACGACTCCTGAGGCAAAACAATGTCAAAATAAATCTTTAACTCCACTGTTCAGATTTCAGCAACCAATACTTGTAAGCAGGGGAGTTGGTGTCAATACAACTTCAATAAAAACATTTTTTTTTTTTAAAAATCTAATTGAAAATGGAATTGATAGCAAATTGTTTGTCCTATACAGAATGTATGGCTGAAAGCTGGTAAAACATGAGTTTTATCATCTCCAGGACAGGGTGTTACAGTATGGTTCTCCTCACCTTGTGTGAGTCTGTATGTGACTCCTGTGATGCTGTAGTCAACAGCTCTCTCCTGGGCCCTCTGAAACACCCAATGGATGTGCTCAGGGTTATCCCCATCCAAACCAACACCATCTGAGGGACAGACAAGAGCCGGACTGTCATTAGCTGCCATTATCTGTTATAAATGGGTATTATGTTGATCTTTATGATAGTGTTATAAAGGAATTATGACCACCAAATGGCACATTGTGCAATACCAGTTTGGGGAGGGGTGGGTGGGAGAGGTTGAGGGTAGCTGAAGGCTGGGCCCATTTCCACACCACCTGCCATGCCACCCCCTACACCCCTTTTAAATCCAGAAAAAACCCTGACATATACACACAGTCCAAATAGCATATCGTTTATATTAAGACATACCAGCATGCCATTCATCCAACGCCTGGCGATGATGGAATCTAACCCACAAACAATAATATGGAATTCTACAAATAAGAGAAGAAAATGTGTGTCAGAACAATTATTTTACAGTGTCTTCAGAAAGCATTCAGACCCCTTGACTTTTTCCACATTTTGTTATGTTACAGCCTTATTCTAAAATGGATTAAATGTTTGTTTTTTCATCAATCTACACACAATACCACATAATGACAAAGCAAAAACAATTTTAGTAATTTTTGCTAAGTTATTCAAAATAAAAAGCTGAAATATCACAATAACATAAGTATTCAGACCCATTACTCAGTACCTTTGCCAGCGATTACAGCATCAAGTCTTCTTGGGTATGACGTTACAAGCTTGGCACACCTGTATTTGAGGAGTTTCTCCCATTCTTCGCTGCAGATCCTCTCAAGCTCTGTCATGTTGGGTGGGGAGCGTCGCTGCACAGCCATTTTCAGGTTGCTCCGGAGATGTTTGATCGAAGTCCAGGCTGGGCCACTCAAGAACATTCAGAGACTTGTCCCGAAGCAACTCCTATGTTAACTTGGCTGTGTGCTTAGTATCATTGTCCTGTTGGAAGGTAAACCTTTGCCCAAATCATAGGTCTTGAGGGCTCTCAAAAAGGTTTTGGTTTCATCAGACCAGAGAATCTTGTTTATCTTGGTCTGAGAGTCTTTAGGTGCCTTTTGGCAAACTCCAAGCGGGCTGTCATGTGCCTTTTACTGAGGAGTGGCATCCGTCTGGCTACTATACCAGAAAAAGCCTGATTGGTGGAGTGCTGCAGAGATGGTTGTCCTTCTGGAAGATTATCCCATCTCCACAGAGGAACTCTGGAGCTCCTTCAGAGTGACCATCGGATTCTTGGTCACCTTCCTGAGCAAGGCCCTTCTCCCCCAATTGCTCAGTTTAGCCGGGAAGCCAGCTCTAGGACAGGTATGGTGGTTCCAAACTTCTTCCATTTAAGAATGAATGCAGTGTTCTTTGGGGCCTTCTATCCTGCAGACATGTTTTTGTGTCCTTCCCCATATCTGTGCCTTGACACAATCCTATCTCGGAGCACTACAGACAAGTCCTTCGACCTCATGGCTTGGTTTTTACTCTGACATGCAATGTTAAGTGCGGGAGCTTACATAGACAGGTGTGTGCCTTTTCAAATCATGTCCAATCAATTGAATTTACCACAGTTGTACCCCAATCAAGTTGTAGAAACATCTACATCTCAAGGATGATCAATGGCAACAGGATGTAACTGAGCTCAAATTCGAGTCTCATAGCAAAGCGTCTGAATACTATTTAAACAAGGTATTTCCGTTTATTAATTTTGCAAACATTTCTAAAAAACAGTTTTCACTTTGTCATTATGAAGTATTGTGTGTAGATTGAGGGAAAGTATTTATTGAATCAATTTTAGAATAGGGCTGTAAAGTAACAAAATGTGGAAAAAGTAAAGGGGTCTGAATACTTTCCGAATGCACCATAGGTACAAAATATTTTTTAGAAAACTCCATAATGTACACAAAGTTTGCACTTACATCTGTAGAAAGATTCATCAAAGTCTTGGATTTTGTTGAAATGTCTGAGCAGGATACTATTTAAGAAAAATAAATCATAGAAGATACTTCTACAAATGTTCACATGCTCAAGCTTAGTAATGCAATCATTTGTATGGGGTAATCCTACATGCCGGTATTCATCACGTCAGTTGCAAAGGATACGGGACGACTTGACATCCAGGGACGCGACCATTGACAAAGTCAGCAGCCACATCTGCTTTTGGCCGTCCAACATCTTTGGTCCTAAACAGGGTATACAGATGAGATGTGTGTGTTTAACAATAAACTAAGTAAGACTCTTTCATTCAGTAGATTTTTTCTATCAACACACTAAGGTTGGTATCCAACATAGAAGGAATAGATTCATGGACATAGGAGAAGGTGGGAAAATGGCAAGCCAAACCTGAAAAGGAACTGCCTGTTGAGATTGGATATCAATGGTATCCATGTCAACAACATGAATGTGACGAAAACCTGACAGGGCCTAGAACAAGGCAAAACCAAACATTAAAGTGGAACTGACAGCATTTAGCAACCTGAAATTGTATTCATATACACCCACAGGAATAATATGAGGCCTTTTACTTTTTTCTGACAAGCTATGATTTTTTCATAAATGCATAGAATGTTTGGGAATGACGTATAGTAAGGGACATGTGAGAATTCAATAGCAATATAGAGTGGGAAAGCCACCGTGCTTTTGGACAATTAATAGACACTGCAGTCAATAAAACCTAATAAAATCATGTCTTGTCCAGACCAGTGCGCCATAGCCAATCAGAGCTACTGTAGGTCTATTTTCAAATATGCCATTTGCCACATGGGCCTGCCATTATTCACTTTGAACTGGACTGTGTGTTAACAGGCAGTAGATCATTAGAAAGCATTCGCCAAAAATCCATCTGAATGGATTTCTGCAAATACGTAAAAACCACAGGAGTCCTCTTAACATTTGAGAACTTGACAGTCCTATTGATCAAATAACCATGAAACGGTAGACTCTCTCCCTCAGTTGCCTATGCACATCAACAACTAATGCTAGCCAGAGCGAGGAATATTAACGTTAGATAAAACACTCAAACTTTTTCAGCAATTTGCCAGTCAAAATTGCACTGATAAACGATGGGGAATAGTAGCCTGCTCGTCCTTCTGCAGCTTACCTGCTAATGCATGCTTGTCACAACCCATGTTTTGCAAACTGAATAGGAACTTCCCTGCCTACCCGCCCATTTGATCAATGCCAAATACATTTGATCACAACTAAGAGATATAGTAACCGTGGATAACAGTCGTTCAAGTTTAGCATAGCGAGCTAGCAAAGCAATTCACATTTCTTGCTAGCTAACCAAATGACAACTGCATCTCTAGCTGTAGCCACAGAAAAACGATCAGGGGAAAAAGTCGGTCACTGACAAACTCGTTCAATGACATGATATCCTCCTAGCAGCTAGCTAACTAACGATGGGCCCTGTGTTTTTAGCTTGCTAAATAAATACGCTAGCCCAAGGGTGTCAAACTCAATCAGTGCACGGGACATATTGAAATAAACTACGAATTTGCGGGTCAGATATATCCTACTTATTTTTAAAACACATTTTTTTTAAACGTTAAACTGGGACGCAAACTGGCCATTGTTTTATCAGAAAAAATGTCCCTTTATAAAATGTCCACTTATGTACATAGAATACTGTATACAGAATTGTTACATATTAAAACAAAAAAATATAAATCATATTTGTACAGCCTTTGCTGCTATGCATAATATGCTGCGACCCTAATCAAAAAAGTACTTAACTCTAAATAACAAAAACGTAGCAATAAATTGATTGTAACATTTAAACACTTAAAACATGTTTTTTGTTTTTTTGCACTGCATGGATCACGGGTGCAGTTGAATACAGCATTGCTGTATGGTGACATACACATGCATTGTAGTCAGTAGCCAACCTAGCCTACTGCGATTATTGTGGATAGTCACGGCAATATAATAGTTTGTTAAAAAAGTTGACATGCTTTGCAAGAAGAATGATTTCCCTAATTATCCTTTTTACATGGACACATCTGAAATCAGGCTACTGAAGGAACTTTCGATAAATACAGAAATCCGCAAATAAAAAGTAACGTTCTACCACAGTGACAATGTTATTTTTGCGAATACTTCTTGATTCTGATTTTGAACATATACCTTTTGTATGTAAAAACTATTTCGTTTTTTCCGAGTTCGTTAATGCTTGGAAGTCGGAGATTTCTGAGTTCCCATTTGTTTTAAACGCGGCATAAAGTGAAGCCATAGACTGTTAAAAAAATAGGGTGAAGCGCAACGTAATTTTGATTCACATTAACATTACTGCGCGTGTCCTACTCTCGCGAGAAGCTGAACTGCTAAGAACGAGAACTGATTTGATCAGCTGATCAGTCAAAATACTCGCAGAGTGAAACTCAGAGATGGCGAGTATGGAGCTTGCACCACTTAGACCATGGGATGACTTCTTTCCAGGAGCTGATCGATTTGCAAAACCCGACTTCGGAGATTTAGCTAAATGGAACAACAGGGTGATCAGCAACTTGTTATACTATCAGACCAATTATTTCGCCGTGGCCATAGTGGTTTTCCTGATCGTGGGGTAAGTCATCATGACAGCGCGAGCTTCCTAGCATTATCTACCCAGCTGCTATAGCTAGCTAGATAACTAGTTTCTTTGATTAGCCTGCCATCCGATCCACGCGCCAGTCGTGGGCATTTATTCATAGCAATGCGCAGTCCCTATATACCTTTTCATATTACTGCAACGACAAAATAAGAGATCCAGTCATGTCATGGAATTGCATTAGCTACTGTAGTTGGCCTGCTAAAAACAAATGTCATTGCACCACTTTTCCTGAATCAGCTGCCAGCAACTGTGTGACATTTTTTTAAATCATGGGAGCCATGATGAACAGTAATTACAAGGTAGTGTAGGCCTTAGGCTAATAGTAACCAATTTCTTTATAGTCTAATTTTCATTTGAGTACTTGAGTACCTTTTTTCTCTTTTGAAATTAACATAAATGGTACTCAAAATATAAAAAGGTACTCAAGTACGAAACTAAACTCTGTAAAATTTGACAGAGATGAGTTTCCTGTCACATTTCCTTTCTATTAATAGTCTCTTGAGTCGACCTGACAATGACAACACGTGGATGCTGCAAGTTGTCCCAGCTGTTGGGTCCTTATCTCAGCCACACACTGATCCATGTCAAAGTATGCTATTAATACAATTGATAAGATACTTGAGGAACAGATTTGTATGCGTCCTAATTACTAAATTGCAGCTTCAGTAGCTTGAAAGTTATATTATTTTAGAAAATTGCTCCGATAAAAACAAATAAATAATGTAAAGGTGTTCATCTTATTCCAGCCACCAGGTTGTGCTCATCATTAGATGTATTGTGTTTTAGAGCCCCAATTGTTGTTTCGCATTGCCATGTATAGCGTTTGAGTGGATTTAGAGGTTGTGTAATCTGTGTTTCCCTTCTGTTGTGTAGGTTTCTGAACCCTCTTGGCATGTTTCTGGGCGGTGCGGTGGTCTCTCTGGTCTTCATGTGCTCGGTGTGGGCAGGAGAGAACAAGAATTTCATCAAGAACTTCAAGAAGAAGAACCCCACTTTGTTTGTCATCGCTGTTATGGGAACGAGCTACTTCCTGCTGTCGCTGTGTGGTGGAGTGATGGTCTTCATTTTCGGAATTACTTTTCCCTTGCTGTGTGAGTCTCAAATTCTACACTCATAGGGCCAGCTTTTTGGACACAGATTAAGATCTTTGTACTGTGTCTGTGTTATCTGTGTCTGGGAATTCAGCCCATAGGGTCAGAATCCTGATAATCACACAATGCACAAGTATGCACACAGTAACTAGCATGCAGATTTATCCTAGCTTCCAGGCCTTTTCCAATGGTAACTCCAAAGAATTTTGGTGTCCATTACTGGCTGTTACAGAAAGCCCCATACAAACTGCCACCATAGATTTTTCAACTAACCTGTCCTTGATGATACTTTCTTCATTTTCGATTTGGTGTAAGAAGTATCTTAGAAATGTTAGTTCCCAGTTGCAGGTGGTTCTACAAAAATCAACGGAACCCCCTCAAAAATATGAAATCCATGTTTTGTTCCTCACCATCTTAGCTGCCGCACATCTAGCACTTCCCAGCATCTTTGCAGGAACTATTCATTTCAATGCAACGCCCACACAGATGCAAGAGGCATATCTCATACAAAACATGGATTTAATATACACTGGACAAAAATATGAATGCAACAAGCATACTCATCAGATATGTCAACCATTGAGCATGCTTGGGATGCTCTGGATCCAAGTGTACGATAGCGTGTTCCAGTTCCCCTCAATATTCAGCAACTTCGCACAGCCATTGAAAAGAAGTGGGACAACATTCCACAGTCCACAATCAACAGCCTGATCAACTCTATGAGAAGGAAATGTGTCAAATGGTCGCACCAGATCCACGCCCCTACCTTTTTGTTTGTTTTTGTGTAGTAATTTAACCTTTTTTTTTGTAAAAAAATGTTCTGGCTGATATGAAAGATGCATGCCGCAACGCAAGAGATGCGTGTTAATGTTTAGAGCAAGAGTCTGGGCTCTTAACATAAGTCCCCTGGTCACTAGATACTATCGTCAATAGATGCTAAAGCAGTTAGCGTCTATGAATGGGGTAGGTGCAAACATGGGGGATGAGTCCCAGAAGATGGAGCAAACAGATTGTATTTTTTATTTAACCTTTATTTAAATACACTCTCTAATTGTATGGGTTCAATATGGAGAATGCATGTGCCACTGTTTTGAAAAGAAATAGCCTAGACCAGTGTTTCCCAATTCCAGTCCTCGAGTACCCCAAACAGTACACATTTTAATTGTAGCCCTGGACGAGCACACCTTATTCAACTTATCAACTAATCATCAAGACCTTGTTAAGTTGAATCAGGTGAGTTTGTCCAGAGCTACAACAAAAGTGTATGGTGTTGGAGTAGACTGGAGATGTGAAGTGCTGGCCTAGACAAACTGCTACATTCTGAAATACACATTACAGAACACAATGTTTAGGGCAATTGGTGGTTCTGAGAAAAGTACAGGCAACAACTGTAAGATCGTGGTGGAAAAACAGGAGGCAGTCAGTATGTAACACAGGCTAACCCAAGAGGGCTGTCCTGTGGCTGCCGACGTGGTTGCTATCTACTGTCTGTACTATAGACTCCACTACATTTACTGGCTTACATCATGCAGTCAGCATCTGGCGAGGGAAGTAAAGATGCCTCTCCTTAACCCGTCAATTGTTTTTCATAACATACCTGGAAAATAATTATCCTTCTCAGTTGAAGCTGCATAAGAGTAAGGCACACGTGTGCACTTTTACAACATGTTTCCAGCTGACAGAATGGGAACATGTTACCATGGGAATCTCCATTGAGGATAGCATATCCTGAATGGGTAGGAAACTAATCCTGCCTTTCTTCCCTATAGTGATCCTGGTTCATGCGTCTCTGAGGCTGCGCAACATGAAGAACAGACTGGAGAATAAGATGGAGGGAGTGGGCATGAAAAAGTCCCCGATGGGCATCATCCTGGATCTGTTAGACCAACAGGAGGAGAAGATCAACAAGATCCAGGACTTCCTGGAGTCAAAGCTAAACAAGGATTGAGGGGAGAGAGCCAAAATGGCACCCGCAACCTCATTCTGATTAAATTCAACATGGTTTGCTTTTTCCTTTAACACCAAAATCAAGTGTGTTGATTTGTACCCCATATACTATCAGTGTTGTCGCATTCCCCCTATTTATCATTCTCACTCCATTTGTTTTGTTATATTGAAACACCTTTGTACATTTTGTGTCACACAGTCCCTGATTTTCTTTGGAGCATTTCAGAAAGATTTGTACTGTCGTGTATGGATCAGATGTTGGGGGGAAGGCACTTGGCACAATGAAATGAGGCATGAGCATTCCTGTGTATGTTGTGTGTACATTCAAATAAACACACAATACACATGTCGTTATGTAATTGCAATATGTATCCAGGCACATGACTTTTGAGCGTGCGTGTACAATGTCAACAACAAAAAAAGCTGCATGCCAGAATGCAACTATTGCATGTTAAACCAATTGTGTTCAGTAGCGTAGCATTTTTAATTATCTTTTTTTATTTTTTAGATCAAAGAATTGAATCAATCAGAACCAATTTATTTGCTACCTCAGAAGAATAATCATCGCTGTATTTTCTCTTGGGCTGAACTGGTGTCGCTGGGCTCCCCCTTATATTCACTGGACCAGTGACTGCTTATTGACAAGTAGCAATAATGTCCCTCTTGTTACTTCAGACCCTGTGGGTTGGGCTTGAGATGAACATTATCAGATCATAGTTATGCAATATGGGAAAATGAATGGCAAATGCAGCTTTATTAATTGAATAAGTCATGTTGTATATGTTAAAGTTGTGCTTTCATGTATCGCCAAATCTTCTGTACTTGTGTATTCAGCATAAAGCATGCAGAAAACAAATGTTTTCATTACAAAAAGGACAGGGTAAGGCACAAGTATTGATGGGAAAAATATTAGTGCAAGAATGTTACCTCTGTACTATTAAATATTACACACATTATGAATGTTTGGTGTATTTTTGTTGTGTATTTGAAAATAGGGATTCTGATTGTATTTTCCTGTATTTCCCAGATGTTTGGAGATTTTTTTTTTGTCATATTAAAATGCCAATCCAATTTATCCAATTCCAGGGATCACCATTGGTAATTCATATAAAACGATTAAATAGATTTTAAGACGCTGTTCAGATCCCAGAATGAAAGGCCCAGTGCAGTCAAAAACATGATTTCCTGTGTTTTATACATAACCTCAGCAAAAAAAGAAACGTCCTCTCACTGTCAACTGTGTTTATTTTCAGCAAACTTAACGTGTGTAAATATGTGTGTTTCAGGGATGCCCTCATGCCCTCCCCCAACTGTTGCTTTCAGATCTCGCTATGCGTTTTGGATGGGATTCAGATCTGTACTCTTAGCTGGCCACTCCAGAACAGTCCAGCATCTCTTATTGAATCATTCCTGGGTGCTTTTTGACGTGTGTTTGGGGTTGTTGTCCTGCTGTGGGGTTGCTTTGCTGCCTGCTGTACTGGGGGCCTTGAATGTGTGCAAGACATCATGAAATCACCAGGCTATCAAGGTGTTTTGTAGTCCAATGTTCAACCCAGTGTCCAAAAACTGTGTTTCTGTTGAAGGTTGTGGGTCTTCCAGAAAAACAACGACCCAAAACACACATCAAAAGAGTGGTTTAAGAAGAAACACTGGACTGTTCTGGGGTGGCCAGCGAAGAGACTAGATCTGAATCACATCCATAACCAATGGCAAGATCTGAAAACAGCAGTTGGTGGAGGGAACCCGTCTAACATTGAAGAATTAGAACAGTTTGCTGCTGAAGAGTGGGGCAAATTGCCAGTAGAAAGGTGCAGCAAGCTCATTGATGGCTACAAGAAGCATTTGTTGGCAGTTATCTTGGCCAAAGGCAGTGCAACCAAGTACTAGCTCCGGGTTGCCAATAAATTTGTCTTTATTTTTTGAATTACAATAAAAAACAACATTTTACAAAAATAAAATTGGTTCTGAAATGTTGAAAATCCAATAACAAAGTGTGGAGAGTTATTTTCTATTTCAACTTAGAAGAAATAGGGAATGACACAACCCGAAGATCATACAAATGTATGTTAATGAAGGAAAGATTGACATCTGAAACATTTTGTATGTACACAGATTTTTTTTATGTCAATACAGTTATTATTCCAGTCCCTGAACGACTGATCCACAGTGTTTTACACAGTAAAAGATTGGCTGGATTCAATCCGTATCGCTAAAGTATCACGGAAGATCCACATTATAGCTCATTGAAATTTAGGGCTTGATTTAATCTGTATTGCTAAAGCGTTACAGATTGCGCAATCAAAATGTTAAGGTAATTTACTATTGAGCTGACACATGCAGCATTTACCGTGAATGCAGTCTCTGCTAACGCGGGAACATTGCCTTTAAATTTCAATCATGCTGTAATGCTGAACTTCAGCAATACAGATTGAGGAGAGCCCCGAAAGGCAATGTTCTTGTGAGACTGCATTCACAGTGAAGGCTGCATATGTCGGCTCAATCGGAAATTATCTTTACATTTTGATGTAGATCTTTTGTAATACGGATTGAATCCATGGTGCCTCCGTATACTGTATATTCTGTATATGGTGTTCAGCTGTATCTATATTGAAAAGTTGGCAGTTAGACACCATAGTGGTTTTAAAAACCCATATATGAAAGATCCAAGTCATCAGTAGAGGATGTACTATGGTTTTGGGGCTGTACAAAGTCATGGAATTTTACACAAACAAATATAATATTTTTTTTCTTAGACAGTCTTCATTGAGTCTACTTATACCTATGATGCACATTCTATGGTGCATTTTCCAGCTGTAGACTCATATCCAAATACCATAAAAGTTCTTCCAAACCTCAAAGAACAAAACTTGTTCTGCCTGACCATGAGAACTGAGGCAGACTATTGTTACAAGTGGAAGACATTAAACACATTATGTTGAACAAACACAGCCTGATGTTGTAAATTCCTCAGAGATTGAAGAGACTGGTTTCTCTTGATTCCAATTCTTTGGGGAGCGGCACCTGTAGGAGTAATACATTACGCAAAGAAACAGCTGTGAGAAAGCTTTGATTGGCAGTAGAGGATACACAGATATATCACATCATTTGAATTTCACACTATAAATCTAGTGTACAAATTTGCTAGCGTGTGTCTAATATGGGTTAAAGCTAACAAGTTTGATTGGACTAAGTTTCTCCAGTTCAAGAGTGTTCCACAATACATAAACTCAGCAAAAAGATAAACATCCTCTCACTGTCAACTGTGTTTAGTTTCAGCAAACGTAACATGTGTAAATATTTGTATGAACATAAGATTCAACAGCTGAGACATAAACTGAACAAGTTCCACAGACATGTGACTAACAGAAATGGAATAATGTGTCCCTGAACAAAGGGTGTGTCAAAATCAAAAGCGACAGTCAGTATCTGGTGTGGCCACCAGCTGCATTAAGTACTGCAGTGCATCTCCTCCTCATGGACTGCACCAGATTTGCCCATTCTTGCTGTGAGATGTTACCCCACTCTTCCACCAAGGCACCTGCAAGATCCCAGACATTTCTGTGGGGAATGGCCATAGCCCTCACCCTCTGATCCAACAGGTCCCAGACGTGCTCAATGGGATTGAGATCCGGGCTCTTCGCTGGCCATGGCAGAACTCTGACATTCCTGTCTTGCAGGAAATCACCCACAGAACAAGCAGTGTGGCTGGTGCCATTGTCATGCTGGAGCGTCATGTCAGGATGAGCCTGCAGGAAGGGTACCACATGAGGGAGGAGGATGTCTTCCCTGTAAAGCACAGCGTTGAGATTGCCTGCAATGACAACAAGCTCAGTCCGATGATATCACACCGCCCCCAGACCATGACGGACCCTCCACCTCAAAATCGATCCCGCTCCAGAGTACAGGCCTCGGTGTAACGCTCATTCCTTCGACGATAAACGCGAATCCGACCATCACCCCGGTGAGACAAAACCACGACTCATCAGTGAAGAGCACTTTTTGCCCATCCTGTCTGGTCCAGTGACGGTGGGTTTTGTGCCTATAGGCGAAGTTGTTGCCGGTGATGTCTGGTGAGGATCTGCCTTACAACAGGCCTACAAGCACTCAGTCCAGCCTCTCTCAGCCTACTGCGGACAGTCTGAGCACTGATGGAGGGATTGTGCGTTCCTGGTGTAACAAGGGCAGTTGGTGTTGCCCTCCTGTACCTATCCCGCAGGTGTGATGTTCAGATGTACCGATCCTGTGCTGGTGTTGTTACACTTGGTCTGCCACTGAGAGGACGATCAGCTGTCCGTCCTGTCTCCCTGTAGCGCTGTCTTAGGCATCTCACAGTACGGACATTGCAATTTATTGCCCTGGGGCACATCTGCAGTCCTCATGCCTCCTTGCAGCATGCCCAAGGCATATTCATGCAGATGAGCAGGGACCCTGGGCATCTTTCTTTGGGTGTTTTTCAGAGTCAGTAGAAAGGCCTCTTTAGTCCTAAGTTTTCATAACTGTGACCTTAATTGCCTACTGTCTGTAAGCTGTCTGTCTACTGTCTGTCTTAATGACCGTTCCACAGGTGCATGTTCATTAATTGTTTATGGTTCATTGAACAAGCATGGGAAACAGTGTTTAAACCCTTTACAATGAAGATCTGTTAAGTTATTTGGATTTTTACAAATTATCTTTGAAATACAGGGTCCTGAAAAAGGGAAGTTAATTTTTTTGCTGAGTTTATATTACAAAAATATGTTTTAAGCAATAATCAGACAACTTCTGATGACTGACTAAACACTGTGAAGGCTGGTCAGACCAAGTTCGATAACAATGTGTCTGTTAGTGACCCTGTGCTAATCTGAGAATCATCAGTTGAACTCATGGCTTTGAGATAGGCCACATTGCTCTTTTTGATCTCGTTAAGCAGTTCATCGCGGGGTGTCACATCCACCTTGGGTGGCTGCCGCCTTCGAGGAACAGGCTTTAATGTCTTCATCACATCTTTCAGAGTGGCCTTCAGTTCTACCATCTCATCAACGCTGGTACCCCTCTGTTTTCCTGTTGTCTTCCTGTCGTCCCTTGGGTCCAGATCCAGAAAAGGGTCAAGCTTTTTGGGGGTCCTCTTCAGCTGGATGTCTCTTAGAGGGTTACCAGACGAGTCCATGCTGGGGGGTTGTTGTGGAATGGGGTTTCGCTGTGGAGTGTGGTAAATCTGCTTGTGTTGATACTGTGGAGAAGTGTTGGACTGCTTGACTCGGGAGGAGGGCTCTGGTTTGGGTTCCATGGGACCCTGTGGACCCTTGGGCAGCTGCGGCATGAGGGCAGGATTTTGGGAGGGACGTAGCCAAGCATCGCCAGCAGCCCTGGGGGCAGGTTCAGAGTCTGTTCATACATCTCAAACACCTCCTTCTGCTCCTGCTTCTGCTGCTTGCTCTGCTCCTCGTTCCTCTGTTGTCTCTGGCGGTCCAGGTTCCTGGTCAGTAGGTTAGTCACCACCACCCTAGGCCCTGCCTGCTCAAAGTGGTAGCCCATCTTCAGGAGGGTATTGTTGGCCTTGAGCAGGCATGACACCTCCATCTCCGCGTGGTGGCCCAGCATGTGTCTCTGGTTGTGGAAGCGGAGCTCAGTGAGTGTCTCGTTGAACTGTAGGCAGCGGATAATGGCGATGATGCCCTTCCCTGTTATGAAGTTAGACTATGTTCAGTGTGGTGATGCAACGGTTCTCTCTCAGCATGTTGGCCAGGGTGAAGGCAATGTTTTCGTCTGCACCGGTGTTGGCAATGCTAAAGGTTTTTACGTGTTTGTTCTTCTTCAAGGCATTGACGTATTCTATAAGCATTTCTTTGGGAATGTTTTCTATGTTGTTCAGGTTTACATCTGTGATAGTGGGGTTGTTGTTGCAGGTCTTATCCAGGGTGGTTCCCAGGTTTGTCTCATTCATTGAGGGTCTTGATGTCTTCTTGGCCCCATCAAGGCCACCTAGGCCCTCGCCAAGGGCCAGCGATGGAATTTTTAGCTTGTTTATTACTCTCACCTCTTTCTCCAGGACAAAACAGGCCCTCTTCTCCTCTGGAGTCATCTCTGTTACTTCAGGAGTCTGTGGTGTTCATTTCTACTTTCTCAGATATTTGTGATGTGCTCTTTTTTTGCTCTCTGCTCTCAGTCTCTTTCTCCTCTTTCTTGTTGGTGAACTCTGGAGGGGGCTGCAAGGGACTGGTAGTGTATACAGTGTTTGTGCTATTGTCATCCAATGACTCATTTAAATGTTTATTCACTGGATGTTCATGTTTTCCTATGACCCTTTCATAGTTTATGTCCTTTTTATCCTCACCCTCTTCCTCCACTATAATTTCCTCTCCTTCAACACCATCTGTAGCTTCCACCTCAATGACTTCTTCTTGCACCTCATACACAATTTCCATGTGTTCGGCATTTTCTTTCTTTTCAGCATCCTCTTCCATGGTTTTCTGATGAAGACAAGTAGTACAATCATTTAATAAACTTAGCCTTGTAGAACATAGTCAGTCAGTTAATTATGTTTGTTTATAATGTTATAATAATTAAAGTGGTATACAGTATGATATATTAAGATGTTTCACCAGATAGGTGCAGTGAAATGTATTGTTTTACAGGGTCAGCCATAGTAGTATGGCACCCCTGAAGAAAATTAGGGTTAAGTGCCTTGCTCAAGGGCACATCAACAGATTCTTCACCTTGTCGACTCAGATATTCAAACCAGCCATCTTGATTTCTGGCCCAATGCTCTAACCGCTAGGCTACCAGCCACCCTTTTTGAAGGCTATATCTACGGTATATTGACCATTGGTTATGTAGTCCCTTACCTTATTGGGCAGTAGAGTGACGGGGATCCTCTGCTCCAGCATGCGTTTGGACTCCTTCTCCCAGTACAGATAATCCACCAGGCCCATGTGGTCAAACGAACCTTCTCTGTCTGGCTTTTCTGCCTCTGACCCACAGGTACCCTCTCATCTGGGGCTATAACGTCCACCTCTTTCTGGAGCTCTTTCAGCTCCTCAGGAGACAAGTTTGCCAGGATATCATTTTCATCGATGTCTTCATCATCAGAGTCTGCAGATGGCTTTTCTTTCTTCTGGTTCTTCTGTCTCTGACCAAGCGGCACTCTCTCGTCTGGAGCTAAAACATCCATCTCTTTCTGGAGTTCTTGAAGCTCCTCAGGAGACAAGCTAGCCAGGATATCATCTTCATCAATGTCTTCCTCATTTATGTCCTCCATGTCCCAGGTCCCTTCGGTTGGACATATCCATCTAGAAGTCGTTTGACAAAATAATCTGTTTGTCAATCAACCTAAAGGGTAAAAAGTATATCCACAATGACTGAACAGTTCTAGAGCTGAGTGGACAGTGCTACTGGCTCTGTCTCTAGCTGGTAAATGGCCTGCTCACACCTCAGACAAAGTCTAAAATTAACACATAGGATCACATGGAAAATATGTTTGGTGCAAGAGGGTCAGGGGAGACATACTAACATATTCCTTTTTCAGCAGCTTGAGTCAACAGACTTCATGATCTTGCAGCATGGCAGTTGATTGTGAGACAGGAAGAGGGGGAGATAGACAGTAACAGGTGGATTGTTTTTTTACAAGCCTGGGGAGGAATCCTAGGGTCCACTGCGTAGAGGGCTCCGCCCAATCCCCCAGAGTTCCCTGAAAAATGTAATAATATCTCCCTAAAGTGATGCACAACAATGAACAGCTGATATAAATGAGAATATCTGATATGTAGGGGGTTGCTATACTCAATGGGAATGTCCTGTTATCAGTATGACACCCTGTAGCATGTAATTGAGAAAGTCTTGTTTATCACACACAGGGCTAAAGAAGTCACACTACAAATCAAGTCTCACACTGTTTTTTATTAATGTCCCAAATCCAAATGGGAGATATTCACTCAGAGTAGGAGAAGACAAACAATACATGGACAATGTAGAAATATGTAGAGAAACAAATAAAGGAATATTATTTGAGGGTTATCCAGACATATCTTTTTACATCATACAAAAAACCTACTTATAAAAAGTTTATGTTCTCCACATGCAAGCAATTTACTTCACAATAACACATTCACAAATAATAATAATCTATAAACATGTACATTCAGATTCATACTTGGGAGAGGAGAGAGTGTCAGTCCATGGACTGACAACCTGGGACTAAAGAAGGGTTAGTTTATTATTTTGTTATCACATTTTGTGAATAATAACTCCAAAATGTATACCTAAATGTTTTACTAAGATATTAAAGTTGATTTACAATATGTATAATGTCATAATACAATTGGTTCAATATATTTGGGTCAAAGATATCCCAAGGTTTGAAATTCACAATGATGAAGCTGCTTTTCCAGATCAGCAAAACTTTTGTGCCATCACCACATCCATGTCTTCCTGAATAATATCGATCTCCATCCAATCCAAGGCACATGGGAGAGTCATTCTCAAGCTTCATAGTATGTATACAGATTGGTTAGTTGGCATCCATCCAGAGGTCTGTGCTTCCAGTGTCAGGGTCATTGTGACAGATTTCATTCTGAGTCCTCTTACCTTCAGTGGATTCTCATGTAATTTCCATCCATGAATATTCTCCTGTAATAAAGAGATGAAAACATACACATTTGAGTCAAGGTCAATATAAAAGACTCCCATACTTTAGGATAGCATATTACTGCATGAAACCTCCTGCATGCTGCAACAGCTGAGATTATAATCTACTGTACAGGCATGGAAATGGAACAGAACAAACCAGGGATAAACACCATGAAAAAATATGTTATTAGAAAGAAGGATGTTTAACAAAAGCAAATGACCTACTGTCTTGTCAAGCATGCCATGCAATAATATAAGGAATGTAAAATGTGAAATTAGAACTTTCCACTTAATATAGATCACAATTTACACTAATGAGAGGCAAGCGAAAGTAGGTACATTCTACTACTGGTGCTATGAGGTACAGTATGTGCAGGATGTGGTGTGTAAACTGTGCATGTGAAGGTAGACAATGTGAAAGTGGGGTTTCTAGCTACAGGATGTAATGTACCATTTGCTTCACATTTCACTGGGCACAGACATCGTTAGTTCAACGTCTAGTTTTGATTTAAATTGTTGAGTTGTCCACTAATGTGAATTCAATGTGAAATCAACAAACCATTTCATCATGTCATTGGATTTAGGTTAAAAGTTGGGTTAAAAATGCTAAATTCCCTTACATTGATGACATTTTGAAAATCCAATCAGTTTTCCATGATGATTCAACATCATCACATTTAATTATTTTGTTGAAATGACATGGAAAGAACGTTGATTCAATCCGTTTTTTCCCAGTGGGATGCAGCCATACTGAATTTGTGAGCCTGCTAATAGACCAAGATAATTTGGCAAAATCTTTGATCGAGCGGGTAAGGCATGGTCATCCAAGAGATAGAAGTATCTGGATTGGGCCTTGGCAGAATGTGTTACCTCTGCTCTGGCTGTACATTTAATGGATGGTCTACATATTGATTTCACCTTGATTTTCACGGCACTAAATGAGCTACACTATATTGATCAATATGGCAAATGATGAGACGCAGATGGAAACTGAAAACAGTGGCACTGATGGAAATGGATTAGCACTACCACAGCCTATTTGCATCTCACCCTTGTGTGTTTGAATGGCTGCCTAATGGTCTTCCTCAGCGCTATTGGCCACAGCACCAAACATCTTTACTGAATCTACCGGCATCGTATCAGACCTCTTCAACACATTGCATTCTGGGGTTAATCTATGTACATGAGGATTGAGGATGGACAGATCGTGAAAGGAGAGAAAGAAAGGAAGAAAGTGAAAAGATCACCAGTTCACAAAGAACACACCCACACTCATTAGAGACTGCTTCGTTATTGGGGTTTAGTTTCACACCAACAGGCCAAACACACTGATGTCACTTACTATCAAACTGTTCATAGATAAGGATAACATTTTAAAGTCTATCTGACAGCCAAAATGACCTGTCCAATCATGAGGAACAGGATGAAGGTGGAGAAGAGGAGAGGATGCAGGAGTATTAAGAGCAGGTGGAAGGATAGCGGTAAGTGGTGACAACGAACGCTAGGATGGTCCTGAGGTTCAATGTCATTACAGGCAAACACAGAGAGTCAACAGAGATGACATCCACAAGAATACCTGCTATTGTGCATAGGGAGGAGGAAAATATGAGCATGTTTTTACCTGGTAAGTTGACTGAGAACACATTCTCATTTACAGCTTCAATCTTGGGCATAGTTATAAATCAAATCAAATCAAATCAAAACAAATCAAATGTTATTTGTCACATACACATGGTTAGCAGATGTTAATGCGAGTGTAGCGAAATGCTTGTGCTTCTAGTTCCGACAATGCAGTGATAACCAACAAGTAATCTAACTAACAATTCTAAAACTACTGTCTTATACACAGTGTAAGGGGATAAAGAATATGTACATAAGGATATATGAGTGAGTGATGGTACAGAGCAGCATACAGTAGATGGTATCGAGTACAGTATATACATATGAGATGAGTATGTAGACAAAGTAAACAAAGTGGCATAGTTAAAGTGGCTAGTGATACATGTATTACATAAGGATGCAGTCGATGATGTAGAGTACAGTATATACGTATGCATATGAGATGAATAATGTAGGGTAAGTAACATTATATAAGGTAGCATTGTTTAAAGTGGCTAGTGATATATTTACATCATTTCCCATCAATTCCCATTATTAAAGTGGCTGGAGTTGGGTCAGTGTCAATGACAGTGTGTTGGCAGCAGCCACTCAATGGTGGCTGTTTAACAGTCTGATAGCCTTGAGATAGAAGCTGTTTTTCAGTCTCTCAGTCCCAGCTTTGATGCACCTGTACTGACCTCGCCTTCTGGATGATAGCGGGGTGAACAGGCAGTGGTTCGGGTGGTTGATGTCCTTGATGATCTTTATGGCCTTCCTGTAACATCGGGTGGTGTAGGTGTCCTGGAGGGCAGGTAGTTTGCCCCGGTGATGCGTTGTGCAGACCTCACTACCCTCTGGAGAGCCTTACGGTTGAGGGCGGAGCAGTTGCCGTACCAGGCGGTGATACAGCCCGCCAGGATGCTCTCGATTGTGCATCTGTAGAAGTTTGTGAGTGCTTTTGGTGACAAGCCGAATTTCTTCAGCCTCCTGAGGTTGAAGAGGCGCTGCTGCGCCTTCTTCACGACGCTGTCAGTGTGAGTGGACCAATTCAGTTTGTCTGTGATGTGTATGCCGAGGAACTTAAAACTTGCTACCCTCTCCACTACTGTTCCATCGATGTGGATAGGGGGTGTTCCCTCTGCTGTTTCCTGAAGTCCACAATCATCTCCTTAGTTTTGTTGACGTTGAGTGTGAGGTTATTTTCCTGACACCACACTCCGAGGGCCCTCACCTCCTCCCTGTAGGCCGTCTCGTCGTTGTTGGTAATCAAGCCTACCACTGTTGTGTCGTCCGCAAACTTGATGATTGAGTTGGAGGCGTGCGTGGCCACGCAGTCGTGGGTGAACAGGGAGTACAGGAGAGGGCTCAGAACGCACCCTTGTGGGGCCCCCGTGTTGAGGATCAGCGGGGAGGAGATGTTGTTGCCTACCCTCACCACCTGGGGGCGGCCCGTCAGGAAGTCCAGTACCCAGTTGCACAGGGCGGGGTCGAGACCCAGGGTCTCGAGCTTGATGACGAGCTTGGAGGGTACTATGGTGTTGAATGCCGAGCTGTAGTCGATGAACAGCATTCTCACTGTTCTTATAGGGGAGATGAATGAGTCAATTGGAAACTGGGGATGATTAGGTGGCCATGATGGTATGAGGACCAGATTGGGAATTTATCCAAGACACCCCTAATCTTATGATAGGTGCCATGAGATCTTTATTGACCACAGAGAGTCAGGAACCCTGTTTAACATCCCACCCCTACACAGGGGAATGTCTCCAATCACTGTCCTTGGGAATTGAGATGTTTTATTTTGACCAGGGGAAAGAGTGCCTCCTACTGGCACTCTAACACCACTTCCAGCAGCATCTGGTCTCCTATCCAGGGACCAACCCTGCTTAGCTTTATATTTAAGCCAGCAGTGGCTGCAAGATGGTATGCTGCTGGCTAAATAACCCTCATAAGACTGGTCTTGATTGAAACAATTTATTTCCCTTAGTTTAGGTCACACAATTAATGCTACTATTTCCTCTAAAATCATGTGGGATATATAGATGACTACATGTAGGTGTGGGGCTGTGGTAGGTACTCACCTGATATGGGTGGGGCTCCGGTTGTAGGTGCCATGGGCTCCTGGGTGATGGTGCTGTGGTGACTCTGCCATGTTATCATTGTCTGTTAGACCCACAGTTAGCTGGCTGCGCCAGTTTCCTGTGCTGGTGGATGAGGAAACTAGAAAGAGAACACTTTTTAGTTACACTAAAGAGACAGAAAAATAAAGGTGAGTCTCATTGAATGACACCCTAATCCTAACAATTAATACAGAATAATATTTTCATACAGTATGTTAGGAATGTATGAATTGTATTAATAAAAAATAAAAACATGTCCCTCTGTGTTACCGAGGGTGAACAGACAGAGTATGGTTTCTGAGGTGACCTGTTCCAGTATGATGAGAAGCAGGATCAACTACTACCTGAGGAGTAGGAGGTGGTTCGGCTGGAGTGGCTGAAGGGGGCTGGCATGGTCTGGTATCCAAGGCTGAGCTGAGAGCCGTTATCGTAGTCATACCCAGCCAGACCTCTACCTGCCTCTATGTGGCCCCCGCTGCGGTGGTACCAGCCTCTCAGGTGCTCAGCCACCATGGCCTTCTGCATGTTCTTCTGTAAGGGCTCATTGCGGGGCCCATGTCTGGTCCGGGGCAATCTCATGGTAGCGTAGGGGTTCTGAGCAAGACTGTCCGCCCGATCACTACTGTAGGTCCTGTATCGCTCGTGTCCGTAATTGTGGACTTGGTAGGAGGGGTTGACATTGTAGTGGCCCTCCATCTCGTTCTCATAGACGTAAGCACCGTTGGAGTAGGGCTCCATGTCTGGACAGGGGTAGCCTGCCACGTAGTAAGCAGTTGGCGCGTAGTGTGCCTGGGGCTCGTAAGTATCACTAAAGCTGATATGGTTCTGGACCAAATTGGGCATACTGCCTGTATTACCGTAGACCTCCACCCTCCTGTGCAGCTGATGGTTGCGGGTCCGAGAGTCCAGGGTGCAGTAGTGGGGGTTGCCTGCGTAGTCCAAGCTGGACTGGCTGGTGTAGGAGGAGCAGTCCTCCAGGGCTTCTGTGTTGTTGTTCCTGCGAGCAGGGGACTGGGTAAACACTGGCTTCTCTGAGTCAGTATCCTTTAATAGCCATTGCTGTGACTCCAGACTCCCACTGCGGTGCCTGAAGGACTGAGAGTTCCCATCCGACCTGCAAAAGTCACACACACAAAAGAAGCAAATAGTATGGTTAAGAAATCCAGATGTACAGCACACTAAATTACAATTGTTTTCTGCATCCTGCATTCCACCCTGCATCCCACTGCTGGCTTGCTTCTGAAGCTAAGCAGGGTTGGTCCTGGTTGGTCCCTGGATAGGAGACCAGATGGAGACCAGATGCTGCTGGAAGTGGTGTTGGAGGGCCAGTAGGACGCACTCTTTCCTCTGGTCTAAAAAAAATATATTCCAATGCCCCAGGGCAGTGATTGGGGACACTGCTCTGTGTAGGGTGCTGTCTTTCGGATGGGACGTTAAACGGGTGTCCTGACTCTCTGAGGTCATTAAAGATCCCATGGCACTTATCGTAAGATTGTTAACCCCGGTGTCCTGGCTAAATTCCCAAGCTGTCCCGCATACCATCATGGTCACCTAATAATCCCCAGCTTACAATTAGCTCATTCATCCCCCTGTAACTATTCCCCAGGTCGTTGCTGTAAATGAGAATGTGTTCTCAGTTAACTTACCTGGTAAAATAACGGTAAAATAAAATTTCTGTTAAACGGTGGGATGCAGGTAAGGTAGGAGAGTATAGGATAAATGTTCAGGGTCGGGGTGAGAGGGTAAGAGTTTGGCTAGGCATGGTCTGAGGGGTGGTGGAGGGTCTCACCTGAGCTGGCTGCTGCTGTAGGCGTTGCGGGTCATAACGGGGGTGGAGGGCATGCTGCGTGCGTCCCGTGAAGGCCTGGGTAAGGTTTTGTAGGGGCTGCTGTGTGCGGATGACACCTCTCTGGGGTGGTAGTGGTGTGAAGCATCCTGGCCATCAAACGCTAACCTGTTGAGACTCTTGTTGTTGTGGTGATCTAGGGAGTGCGCGGGGCTGAGCTGAGGGGAGCACTGGACAGACCGTGACCGGGGCCTCTGAGCACCATCAGAGTCATCTGGACCAAAATACAAAACTGATCAGATGGGATTGGTAAAGCAGCTGTGCAACAAAGGTCAGGTAGCTACTGTATGACTGACCTCTGTGTCCCACTCACCGTCATCCAGAATCTGACTATCTGACAGGGAGCTGGTCTCTAAACGGATAAATTCATCTGGGGAAGAAGAAGGAAAGTATATTATAGGCTACAGATTAAAGTACAAATGTATAAAGTCATATTGTGGAATGTGAGTGCATGTGTTTGTCGATCTTTATCCCCAGTACCTGTGATAATCACAGAGGCTCTTTGGGTAGGCTTCTTGCCTTTCTTGATTCTGTACTGGTTCATCTCGTCTTCAACCTGCTGCAGTTTCCTCATGGCGTCCTGACAGTTCCTCCTCCTCTTCCTCTTCACAGTCTTACAGAGCTCTGCCTCTGAGGCCAGCTTCTTAGCTGCTTCTACGATCTTCTGCTGCAGAGCAAACATGCTCTCCAGGTTCCTCAGATAAGGGTCCTAAAGATCAGAGTACAGACATTATTATAGACATTATTACATCAGAGAATGCCAGATCCATTTCAATATCCACTGAGCACTTTAAATGCAATATCCAATGGTAAATTACAGTAGAATGTAGTCATATCAACAACATAATATTTTGCAGTTTGTGCCTGTATTAGGAAAAGCATCAGGCAACTCATCAACACGTGATCCATACGAAACAGGACAGGACATGATCCTAACTTCATCACATTCCATTCATGACACAATTTGTTTTTTTTCTTCAGTGTACAGTATATGTGTTTCTCTGCTTACAGTAATATCCTAAAACCCCAAGTTCAAATCCCTGAGGAATTCATGTTATGTCATATTCTGCAAAATATTAGTCTTGTTACAAACTTAACAAGGCCAACATGTACAACGGACGTCACACTGCTTGCTTAGCAGGTACCGCTTCCTGATTGGGCTCCTACAAAGGCTGGAACACAGGACCTCTGCCTTGCTAGCACGCATGACCGCCCTCCTGAAGCGTATTACCAGTTCGGCACCACCGAAAAGTTAATAATTCGGCAGCGCAAATGACGGCACTTCAGGCTGAGGTGTAAATTTCACACATCCTGTCATGACTTCCGCCGAAGTCGGTCCCTCTCCTTATTCGGGCGGTGTTCAACGGTCGGCGATCTACCTTTCATTTTCCATTTGTTTTGTCTTGTCTCCCCACACCTGGTTCCAATTACATGTTGTGTATTTAACCCTCTGTTTCCCCCCATGTCCTTGTCCGGAATTGTTCATTGTGAGTGCTTGTGCACGTTATGTCTGGGGGTTTTGTCCCATTGTATATATATTGTTTTGTCACAGTGATTTTTATCATTAAACTGCGCCGTTGTAACACAGAGAGTCTTTGCTCTCCTGCGCCTGACTTCTCTACCGCCAGTACGCACGGCTTAAACATCCCCATGTGCTACACATGAACGTGAGATTTGGTTCTGGGTTCCTAGATTAGTTAGCAAAATATATGTCATATACTGAACAGTGCAGTTTCAATACAGACCTCGTTGTATGGGAAGAGGTCATCCAGTTTGAAGGTCGTTCCAACGCGTCGTCTGACATGAGGAGGTCTCTCGCCTGCAAACAAGGGATACTCTTTTGGCAGTTTGCCCGTGAGCTCCTGGAAACACACAACAAAATATCCAGGTCAGTTAGCTTTACAGAAAACAATGTGAGAAAACACGAAACAGACACTCTCTGTGGCACACTGGCTCGTACAGTTACACAGTGTTTCACTCCAATAGTCTCAACTGCCCAAACTAAAGCAATTTGTACAGTAGCTTGACTGATGTTTCACTGACTGAAATGAATTGCTGAAGTGTATCAGCCTAGCACCTCCAGAAATCAATGTAAGTAATTGTCCAAGAGAAAAATGGGCCTTTCACCGCCTCCAGCAAGCAGATTTTCTTCAGCTCCTTTGTTTTCTGGGTCAAGACGTCTTGGATCTCTTGTTCCTTCTTCTTTAGCTCAGAGATCTTCTCCTTTCTCTGCTCTTCGTCCACTGCTGAATCGGCAGACCCTGTAGTGGTGACATTGTTTACACTATAAATGTACCGTAGGCCTATGTGTTAGTTTTGGTTGTACTTTTTCTAACACAGTGCATACAAATAAGGGTATATTTATTCCTAGCCCTTTATACAGGTATTTTAAAACACTTAGCTAAATATAGACTTTCAGAAACCAGAATGCTGACCTACCTGTTGACGCCAGGCTACCAGTGCTAGCCATAATGAGGTTGTGCTTTAGGTTATCTCCTAGTCTGGTTATCTTGGTTCCTCCTCCATGCTCTGTTAGATCGACGGCAATATCACCCAAACTTTTCGCTGCAGTTATTTTACCCTGTTGGATTAGGGATTTATGGGGTGAATACATACTACAAACCTACACTGTCTACATGTAAATATCAGCATTTAATCCGACATGAATACATGTATTAATTTAGGGACGCATGAAGGTACAGAACACAGGTACACTGATTAGGTCAGGACTAAAAAGAGATAATATGACATGGTACCTTGCTTTGCTTCCTGTCCAAGTAAAACTGGTGCTGACTGATGGCCATGACCCAGATGGTTTTGATCAGTGAATGGCTGGCGTACCATGTGTGGATGACCAAGCCGGTCTGGCCGAATGTACGCTTGGTCACTGCCCGCCTGTTTAGAGGAAATACATTAGGCTCAGGAAGAATAGTTTCTTTAGCTGTCTAGGAAATGTAGCTGTGATAAATATTTATAGTTTGACTTGCCCTCACCTGTGAGGGTCATTCACCTCAACAGCAAATTTCTTCTCCCGAAAATACAAGTTCTCCAGTTGCTTCCACTGATACAGCTATGGAGGAAAAAACAGAGAAACAACTGATTAATGATTGGTGAAACATTTACTTGAACTTCAACTCTCAAATCCTGCATATGACACCTTTATATGTACCCATATAAAGTATATGATTAAATAATAAGCATCTGTAATGATGAATCACAACAGATATATTACAATGACCTTATACTGACCTGGCTATGTCATAACACATGCCCACATAGTCAATCCCATGATGTAATAACTAGCAAACCGCAACCTTTAATCAAGTAAGTTAAATCACAACTATAACTTCAACTGCCATGAAACAGGCAAGGGCTGTCAGGTCTATGATAGCATTATATCATTATACAGGTGCTAGTCCAGAGTAAATAGCATTTTGCTACAAAGGGGCATACCACAAAGACAAATAACAATGTGTAACAGCTTCCATAGCTCATCGCATTGCTCAGTAACCCCTCCAGGTGCTGACTGTTTACAGTAAGATATGAAGAATCCACTGAGGTGCATGACTCATCACCATGTCTAGGTTCGCCACACGAGGCAGGCATTTACAGCCTTGTTACAGACCCAAACTAATGGTTGGATTTTATAATCCACCCCTCTCTCTCCTATTATAGCTAGTTCTGTAGCCTATCTGTAACATTTACCAACACTATTGTACCTATTACATAATATCAGGGACAGAAAGAAACAATAACCCAAATTGTGCTACCATCAAAAATCACATCATAAAAAAGCATGATATCATCATATATGTAGTTGTTTTTCATTTAACAAAATGTTATTGTCAACATCCAATATGTAAAACTGTTGCTTTATCTCTTACCAGTAGAGGTCCAGTAATCCTGTTTCTATAGTAATGCTGTCTCTAATCCTTTTTGTCAAGCTCAAACAACTCCTTTTCTCTGCTTCCAACATGTCTCCTCAGGTACTCTCAGCACTCTGAAGGGTAACGCCCAGTACCCTGCCTTCCTGTCTTTGACATCACATACACACCCTCCTCCCAACACTAAATGTCTGCCCAACCAGATCTCCTTCTCTCTCCGTGTTCAAATTCATACGGACATAGATCATTAACTTAACACCGTGATCATGTAGAGGCAGACCACAAAGCTTGGTGTTTGTCCAGGAGAACAGCAAGCTATAAAACATCCACTGAACCAGAAGAGCGGGTTACACACTTGACACTTTATGTAGGACTCTCAGAATGATGAATATATCTACATGTATCAACTGATCTGGTAGAAGTTGAGCAGGCATACCTCTGTTATAAGTGATAGACATAAATATTATAAATACAGGCCTCCAAAGTAATGTTTACCTAAAGGGATTGACCACAGAGTTGTTATAAACTACATATTCAAGTCTCCTTCAGCTGTATTGAGGGCCTAACCCCGATCAGATGAATAGGTGATGAATGTGTGTGAGAGGTTAGTGAATCATGATAGTGCTATGTGCTGGAGGTATCTTTATCACTGACATTTTCATCTTTCATCAAACAGCCTGCTGAAGCTCCTAGCGCTGTCAGGTATAATGCCACAGTAGCAGGCAGACATCTTATCTGCAAAATGAATCTCCTATTTACCTGTAAAGGCTATACTGCAAAACAACCACTGTATGCTGCCAATAAAATATCTCATGCAAAACTAATCCTGTACTCCTCCATACTGTAAGCAGAGAAGAACACAAATGGGAACAAACAAATAACTGTACCTTCCTTGGTTTCAATTTATCCTGCAAATCATATTGGCCAATTCCTTTGTAGCTGATCCCAAGCCACCATGGGATACCTTGCTTGTCCTGTAAGGCAAAAGCATAGCTTCATGACTGAACTGCATACATACATTCCCTTACAGAAATCTGATTTATAATTGTATTTATTAGGATGTATAAGTACAATGCACAGCTGTTGTGTGCATAATGCAATATACTGTATTATTACCTTTACTTCATAATAATGAACACCATACGTGGGTAAGGATTCCACTAGAGTTAAATACCTGAAATAAAATAATTTTCTGTTACAGTAACATCCCAGAATCACTCTTTAACTTCCAAAAGGTGGTTTCCAGGGATATTATAGATGGTACAGGACAATGAGAGCATGATATGTTAAAGGTGCCTACAGTGAATCACAATGATTCACTGGCCAGACAGTAACTGAACTGGGTTATTGATTTTTATCAGACCTTGGCTGCGAGAAAGGAGTGTGAGAAAGAGAGAGAGAGAGAGAGAGTAAGGGAGAGAAGAAAAAAGAGAGGGAGAAGAGAGAGAAGAGAGTAACGAGTGAGTATTTGAGAGAGAAAACAGAGAGCAAGAAAGGGAGTAAGAGATAGAAAGAGAAAAAGAGAGAGGACTGAGAGATAGCCAGGGCCTGATGTTTTCAATCTTATGACTTGTGGTAAACAGGAGTGTGTGAGGGGAATGAGGGATCATTGTTTTTCCAATACTCACTGCACTATGGCATGTCCGCGGGTGACTCCTTTCAGCTGTTTGTAGTGCTCTATCACTCGATCCTCACTATAATAAACATTGTAAAAATGCATGATGATGACACCTTCAACTTCGAAGTTATGGGCTGCATCCCTCCTCCCTCTCAGGAATGCATGATACATCCTAAATCATTGTCTGCTACAACATTTCTTTTGCAACAATTTTTATTTAGCAGTTTTGTAAACTAAAAAGTTACGAAGGATGCACATCATATTCAAGGTTATTTTACCAGTATGTAAGTGATGGGTGCTCCTTTAGCACCTTGTTGGGAAGAGTTGGGAGCTTCTTCAGATCCATTCTGGTGGTTTCATCACTGATAATAATGATAAAACAGAATGTGGATAGTGAAATACAATATACTGTAGGCCCAATGCAGCCGTGTTTATCTCAATATCAAATAGTATCTGTGTAACAGTTAAGTTCCTTACTGTGATTGTTTTCATGATTTTTTCTCTCCAAAAGAAACAAAAATAACCTCATAGCAAAGAACATTTCTCAAGCAAGACTTTTACTAGGACTGCCTGGGAGTGGTCTGTGGGGAGGGGAACACTGAAAACTAGCTTTCTAATGTATCACCTGGTGATTTCACCAGGTAGGCCAAAACTCCATCCCACCAAAATATCATAGTGTGGAAATGTATATAAAACACAGGATAATCACGTTTTTGCCTGCACCAGGCCTTTAAATAATATTCTGTACATAACAGTAAGCAAATTACCATACAGAAATGATGTAGAGAAACCAGTGCAATAAGGTATTCTAAAGTACAAACAACTTGGAATGAGCTGCTAAAGGATATCACCCCTATTTAGTCAGACTGTCTGACCTGACCCACAGGTGCAGAAACCTCATTGGCAGACATGTTCCAGGTGCACGGTCACATGCAGAGGAAGGTTCTTCATAATGAACTAACTGAAGCTCCATTCTCTGGCCATCTAACCCCTGTCATTTATGTTAATTTGGAATGAGACAGGTGTGAATGCAGACAAAGATCCACAGTGTTCCATAATTCTCTGTATACAGTATGGTTCCAACTGAATGCTCCCTGACAGTAAAGAGGATGCTGCTCCTGCAATAGACGCTTTATTAAAAGTGGTAGAGCTTTGATGTTAGAATGCAGCCCTGCAGACTGTAGTAGCCTTGGCCGAGCTGTCAGTGGTATGATACTCATTTGAAGGCCTGTGTGAGGTTTCAACACATCGTGGCAGGCCTCACAATACACAACATCTCTGCCTTCCCTCTTATAACTGCCTTCGCTGTCATTGATTTGACTGTTTTGTCTGGAAAACCAGCTCCAATATTTAAAGTCTTTGCTAAATGTGTGATGTTGTCTTGTTGCTTAGGTAGCTGTTGTGTTCGATACTCACTGGAATATATGTCCTTACCTTGAGTAATTCCCCTTTGCTTCCTGAATTGATATAAAAACAGCATGTCAGAAGATGTATGCTTTAGAGTGGCCAATTAATATACAGTACAAATTCCAAGCAAATAACAAACTAACCTGCAAGGCGTTTGCTGCTAATTTGAATACATTCTCACTTTCCACCTCTATATCCCCCTGTAAGAAATAAAGCATCATCATAAATGTGTTAATGTACTTATGGGCTGCTGAGACACTTTGCAGATGTCTGTGTCTGAGCTCTGTTCCTATGACTAACACATATTCATCAAAATATAATTATTTTCGACTAAACAGCAATCTACTCTTTCTGACTGTCTCATCTCATTCCAACAAAACAGTGTCTCGCGGCCACAGTCAGACTGAGGTTTGGTGGTTTATAAAGAGGGACAATGAGACGGTGAATCACCATTTATCTCAACACACAACAGAATAAGATAAGTAGCTTACATTGTAGACGGCAACTTTTGCATTTAGGAAGAATAATTCCACCGTTGTGTTGTCTTTCAGCAGTGTTATACTCTCGATGTAAAACCTGCAGGGATACGTACAAAGAAGTTTCAAAGACTATTTGTTAAATTTTATTCTAAAGTACATATTCCATGCATAATCAGTAAGACATCTCATCACCCACTACTAGATATTCCCTAATGTAATAAAACTACTGCCGTCATTATCATCTTAAACCAATAACAGGATATACTGTATGTGGTACAGATATGGACCTGGTGCAATAACTACCTGACCAGGAAGTTGAGGGCAATAGGCCCAGTAGCCCTCTTAGAAAAGTCATGTTCTAGAACTCTTCGGTCCAACTGCAAGTATTTACACTGGCCACTACAAGAGACAATGAAGAAAATTGTTAAGTAAACAAACAGCACTGGTAAGAAGCATACAAGCATACATTTATCAGTGGAGGATCCTCATGGGAGGAAGGGGAGGACCATCCTACTCAGTGAATTTCCCAAAAAATTTAAATAGATAAAACATATACTAAATATATTCTCGGCAATATATTAACGTGTGATTAAAACACACTGTTTTTAATTAAAACACACTGTTTTTAATGAAGGTTACAGTAGCCTCAACAGCACTCTCTGGGGTAGCACCATGTTGTAGCTGGAGGACAGCTATTTTCTGTGTGCATTGACTTCAATACAAAACCTATGAGGTTCATGGTTCTCACCCCCTTCCACAGACTTGCACAATAATTATGACGACTTCCGGAGGTCATCCTCCAACCTATCAGAGCTCTTGCAGCATGAACTGACGTGTTTTCCACCCAATCAAAGATTCAGAGAATGAATCTAGTAAAGAAAGCATAATCTACAGCTAGCTAGCACTGCAATGCTAAAATGTGGTTAGTAGTTGACTCAAAGAGAGAGAAAGACAATAGTTGAACAGTTTTTAACTCATTTATTTCTTTAAAAATTAAGGAGAAGCACCAGAGAGAGAGAGAGAGATTTCATTGTATTTTTTAAAACTTTTACTTTCACTTACTTAGCTAGCTAATGCAGCTAGCTAATTTAGCCTACTCAAACACCAGGCTCAAACAGAGAGGAATGCCATTTATTTTTGTTAGCTAGCTAAGGCTATCCAACAATAGAACTCAAGGTCAAGGTAAGCTCGGTTTTATTAATTGTATTAATTTATTGCCACCGGGGCCCGCCGGTGTAACTGCTAAACTGCTTGCTGTACACAGTACTGTGTGATCGTAATGAGTTAACTTAATGCTCTAGCTCTAGTGATCAGGGGTGTATTCATTCCACCGATTCATCGAAAAACTTTTCTTAAAAGGAAGCACACAGAACGAAACGGGGATAAACCTACCTGAATTTGTCCAATAGAAACTCTCGTTTGCAACTGTTGGTGTCACACCCTGATCAGTTTCAGCTGTCTTTGTGCTTGTCTCCACCCCCCTCCAGGTGACGCCCATCTTCCCCATTATCCCCTGGGCATTTATACCTGTGTTCTCTGTTTGTCTGTTGCCAGTTCGTCTAGTCTTGTCAAGCCTACCAGGGTGTTTTTCTTACTCCTGTTTCCTTGAGCCCGTTTTCTAGTTTTCCATTTTTTGTATCATTCTGCCTGCCCTTACCGAGTCTGCCTGCCGCTCTGTACCTTTTGGACTCTGCCCTGGACTACCGACCCCTGCCTGCCCTTAACCTGTCCTTTGCCTGCCCCCTGTTTAAATAATAAACGTCCGTTATTCGAACACTCTGCATCTGGGTCTTTTCCTGAGCCGTGATAGTTGGACTAATGATTACACTCTAGATCAGCTAGATGACGGTATTTGGTGTGTCACTGTCTGTCACCTTAATTACTCAAATTTGTCTCTCGACCTGTGCACCTACGTTATAAACTTTCATTCATAGGCTAGTTTGTAGCAACCTCATGATGGGTATAGGGAAAAATACAGTATCATGTAGTAGCCTAAACCTATCAATGTTACATTGTGAATGGAATATGAATGACAGTCATCCAATATGCTGTGATAGAAATATGCTCATAAAATGTTTAATTGTCCTCCCTAATCTTAAATAGCCAAGACCACCACTGAGCGCTCGCAAGCACTCACACACACTAGCACAAACACACACACTAGCACAAACACACACACACACACACACAGTATGCTCTAACACCCATATACTTACAAAATAAGCAGTGTCTTACCTGTCATCAACAAATGTTAGGCCGAAGTATTCCTTCTCTTTGAGGTTAAAATGGGAGGACACCAGATCTAGCAGTTCACGGGACAACAGCTTGGGCTGTGGAATAGGAAATTGTTTGAAGAGGGCATTAGGCCTATCTATTTGAGGGCATTATCATTTTTGGTCCAAATTATTTGAAATTCATAGGAAACTAAAGTACTGTTACAATAATCTCATAAAATGATTTAAGATATTGTACCTGAACCAGCAGATCAAGTTTCCTGTCGTCAAGGAGATGAACCTGGCAGAGTCTCCCCTCCGTCATCTACAATGGAGTACAGAAAGTAAATGCTGAGTATTGGATTTGTTCATACTGTCAATCAACACCAACCCTGCTTAGATGCAAATGCAATTAATGACAATTGTAGGACATTTCAGTTGTGTAGAAATCTTGTCTCAGTCAATACAAATTGACCAAAATCAAACATCAGCCAAGGCTTTCTTTCTTTTTGTAAAACCTTATATTTACCCCTTTTCTCCCCAATTTCATGATATCCAATTGGTAGTTACAGTCTTGTACCATCGCTGCAACTCCCATACGGACTCGGGAGAGGCGAAAGTTGAGAGCCATGCGTCCTCCGAAACATGACCCTGCCTAGCTGCACTCTTTCTTGACACACTGTTCACTTAACCCAGAAGCCAGCCGCACCAATGTGCGGCTACAAAGGAATTGGCCACAGTGCAGCTACAAAGGAATTGGCCACAGTGCATCTACAAAGGAATTGGCCACAGCTGGCAACTGAAGTCAGCGTGCGTGCACCCTGCCCGCCACAAGGAGTCTCTAGAGTGTGATGGGACAAGGACTGGTCTCCCAGTCGCGGCCAGCTGCGACACTGCCTGGGATCGAACACGGGTCTGTAGTGACGCCTCACGCACTGCGGTGCAATGCCTTAGACTGCTGCACCACACAGGAGGCGCAGGGCTTTCTTTTTAACAAAGTCAATGCACAGTATAGAGAGCTTAATCACGTTCAGGAAATAATAACTGATGTTGTTTTTAATTACAAGGACTCCATTGTCTCATGGATTTAGCACTAAAGTAACCCAAAGAGGATTTGTTGTTCTGAAGGTTTTTAAGTAATTCTGTAGGGGAGAGTGGGGTAAGTTGAGATGTTTTACGTTCAGCATCACTCCGTCAAGGGAAACATAGTATTCTTTCCAACAAAGATATGTACATGTATTTCAATATGTTGTGTATCTCTAAAACTAATCAGAATTCATGTACATTTCAGTTTTGAAGACATAGCTTATCTAAAAAAAAGTGGTCTCTTGGCACAAATTACACCGGGTATTGGGTAAGTTGAGCCGCAGGTCAGGGTAAGTTAAAATCTCTACAGGATTGGTGGCTTCCCTGCGGAACGGTTGAGCTAACCTAGGCTAATGTGATTAGCATGAGGTTGTAATTAACAATAACATTTCCAAGGACATAGACATATTTGATATTGGCAGAAAGCTTGAATTCTTGTTAATCTAACTTCACTATCCAATTTACAGTAGCTATTACAGTGAAATAATAGCATGCTATTGTTTGAGGAGAGTGCACAGTTATGAACTTGAAAATGTATTAATAAACCAATTAGGCACATTTGGGCAGTCTTGATATAAAATGTTGAACAGAAATACAATGGTTCATTGGATCAGTCTAAAACGTTGCACATACACTGCTGCTATCTAGTGGTCAAAATCTAAATTGCGCCTGGGCTGAAATAATACATTATGGCCTTTCTGTTGCATTTCAAAGATGATGGTACAAAAAATATGTTTGTATTATCCTTTACTAGATCTAATGTGTTATATTCTCCTACATTCATTTAACATTTCCAGAAACGTCAAAGTGTTTCCTTTCAAATGATATCAAGAATATTGGATCCTTGCTTCAGGTCCTGAGCTATAGGCAGTTAGATTTGGGTATGTCATTTTAGGTGAAAATTGAAAAAAAGGGGCGGATCCTTAAGCAGATTTCAGTACTGAATTAAATATTAGCACTACCTTTTAAAAAACATGTCTATCTTTATTTCCAAAACACAAACTAAATCATCACTTTTTTGTCTTTTAATCCTTTGAAGCATCTTTTAACATAGGCTTAACAACTATCAAACACTCTGTACTTTCTTTTTTACATAGGCCAGGCCCTGTTGTTGCCTCATATCCAATCGAAAAATGCCTTGAATTACGCCTGTGAAGAAAACACTTCAATTTGCTCAACTTGCCATGGGCTCAACCGTTGGCTTAACGTTTTGACTATATTAGCCCACACAGCTACAAGGATGCACTTTCATGCTAGGTTTAGAACTTCATACTGAAGCTTATAGAAACCCCAACTGAGGTTTACAGCCAAATTATCTACTTTGGTTTAGATACAAGCATCATGAACCCTCTAACATAATAAATTAATTTGACTTGGCGAAAATCTATTTTTTGGACCTAACTTTCTACCACTTTTTTCATGTGATTTCTTCCTTCACAGACTCCATGAAATGATGACATCTACCTAAATATTGAGCAAATTATACATTTTTTGTATGGTTTCATAGAAATAAGGGTGGCTCAACTTACCCCTTTGGCTCACCTTACCCCACTCTTCCCCCAAAAGCCTTTTGTAGCACTTAAAAACGTAAAATACATACACATACTCCAAAAACAATCAACACCACACCTGACTCTAATCTGTGTCCACCAAATTATGGAATGAAGTGCTAAAATATAAAATATACAACCTGCAATGGCTCACAAAACATTCTCAATATCACATATAGTAGTTACAGGTAACACTAAAGCAGGCAAAGACACACACCTCCACCAGCCCTGTCCTCTTAACAGCCCTATACTGTAAATGACAGATGAAGTCCTACTGATCTATAAAGTGCTGCTGTACCTGGTAGAGTTCCCCTGGGAGGACACACGTCTGAACACATCCCTGTCCAGAGCTCATCATAGCCCTTCTTCCTCAAGATCCACACACTGACAACCAGCACAAAGCGAGCACCTCTGACCAACAGCTTGTCCATACTGCACGCTAGCTAACACCCAGGCGGGCTTTGGCTTGGCTGTCCCTGCTCTGCAACGCCTGATACCTACCAAACCCAAGTCTGGCTGGGTTGGTTTGCGTAACAATATCATTGATATGTGCTGCTAACCCATTGAGCTAAGGCACGTCTGGGTCAGATGCTAGACTACAGACTTTTCTTTCAGAGCACTGCTTCTGCTAAGCCTGAGGGAAAATGGGTCAGCCAGGAGACGTGGTGCAGGTGACTCCTATTGTAGCCAAATCATTTATGCTCTAGGAAACATAGAGCATGAGGAAACCGAGGTGTTGGATACCAGACAGTAATACCGCCTCTGTCTCAGACAAATCTAATAATACATTTTGTATAGCGCATTTCATTACATAAAATAATCTCAAAGAGCCTAAAAAGCTAAACCAACAACCAACTAATTTAAATTGAGATGGTAGAGATGGAGATTGAATGTCTCTATTTGGCTTTGGATGAAAGGCTGGGAGTTGAAGAGGTTCGGGTAGGAAAGTCATAATTAACAAATCACCCTCTGTTAATTATGTTAATTAACAATCATTCAATTAAGGGGTCTGATTTAAAGGCCCTGCAACACTGACAATGTGATCAATTAAAAAAAATATGATCTAATGTTAAATATGCACATTCAATGGATCCAATTAATTTTGCATGACTGCATGTCACTCACAGAGACCTACAGTATTTGTCACAGTGCACTGACATTGTTATGCCAGTATTATAGCAGCAGGATGTCTAGTGTATTTGTGATGACAATGCCATCGTGCTTTAATGTGTGCAGATTGCAGAACCAGCTGCCAGGAGCTGGACAGTTATAGCTATTACATTTTCAGAATTAGATGGGTCATAGTGATTTGTCACTACAGTGAGTATTCTATGTGGGGCAGAAAATGTCAAAAAAATGTTTCTTACTTAAGGCCCTCATGTGCATGAACATGTGAGGATTCATTTCCAATGTGTACTTGGAGTATCAGCCAATTTAATTGAATGAGCGTTTTGTGATTGGTTTTCCCACATTTAACATTTGGACAGTGGGAAATGTCAAATCCTCTCAACATGATCTATTTTTATCACTCTGGACAGAGCTTTCCACAAGCTTTTCCAGATGCACAGATCTAGGAGCTAAACGCTAACTTTTATGTCACTTCAAAATTCTATTTCACTTTTCTTTAAGGATGTTTATAGCCAACCCATCCTCATATCAAGTCCCGTTGAGATTCAGCCTGTACATACTGTAGCAATAATATTTGCACGTATAACTATATAAAGTCAATTTATGCTAATGCATGAGATAATGATATTGATTTATTGACTGGAATACTGATTCCAGTTTTCCAGTGTTGTGTTTATCCAAGACCACTGACACTGCTTAGTCATCCAAACACATTACATTCAACAGCTCTCAAGAAAACACCACTTGCCTTCAGACATGCAATTAATCTCACGTGGCAGAGATGTAGCGGGACATGATGAAAGAAGTGTAAAGGCTTTCTGTGTGTTTTTGGAGCCTGACTGCTGTCTGAGAAGTGGGCCACAGGCAATGGGCATGGGACTATAAGGAATAGGGCCTAGGGGCCTGGGTGATATGGAGAGCTTGTCATGGATGGCCTGTTACGGATTGGCGCTGGCCCTCTGCACTAATATCAACTGTGTTAAGTGGATCTAAACATTACCCTCTTATAATGCTTGACTTGCATATATGTCATCATAAATGTCTTGCTTCACATAACGTTATCAACGATGCCACTTTCACATGGCAGTTTGTAATGATTATAGACTACGAGACAATGATGATGAGGTTTAATGACAGGCTAAGTATTCAGGCATATTGTTGCATGAACCTGTATCTGGGCAAAAGTGACGATGACTATGACGAGATCTCCTCTCTGCCCAGAAAGCTTCCATTCATCTTCCAATTAGACAGCTCTGCAAGCGTTATAATGTTAAAATAAGTTCTTTACACACCAAATATGCCTGCCCTGCCTGCAACTATCCTCATTTACTGCTGTCACACCCAGCATGTACTTCCAAGAAAGGTCTAAATAAAAATGGTCAAGCAACCCCCCAAAAAAGGTATGGATTGTTTTTGACCGGAAGAGGTGTGTCTTCCGGTCAAAAACAAACCATTCATATTTTTCCGGTTGCTTGTACATTTTGATTTAGACCTGTTTTAGAAGTACATGCTGGGTGTGACGGCAGTAAATCACATGAAACGGCTGGTTTTGTCATCATGGCCTGGCTGCACCTCCTCTTATCTCGGTTTCCTGGCTTCATGCATTATTGATGAAACCTGGTCTCGCACGCCAGCCCATGTCTGCTCTTTAGACTTATATACTTGTCCTCTGCACATGGTTTAGACATGTACTGTGACGCAGGGCTAAATGATCTCTTGATTCCTTTATACACATTTCCATGATCAGGTTGACATTTCCTGGAGTCATACTGCAAAGCAATCTATAAGACTTAGTCTATGTTTTTGTGGTAATTTGCCTTGATGTGTCAAGGGTGGATTTGACAACTTTAGTTCAGTAAAAAGTCATTAGAAACTGAACAAGTTAACATCAGGGTTCCCACACCAAAAGAAAACCAAACACTCTTAAGCAGCCAAAACAATGTCTTCCTGTGATTTCAGGTGTCTGTAAACAGCCTACTAAACAGGATACCCAGCTCCAATTCTATCAAGCCAGGGTGACCTCAATGTAATCAAGTAGTTTTCCATTCAGTCACAACACTCTTTTCAGCTAGTGCACCACAAAACCTCTCCGGTGTTGTGACACGAGACCACTTGTTGGTTGCTTGGGAAGGAAATTACCCAAAAGCAACTTGTAACTTGCATCTTTGACTTCTGCTGATGACTGGTCATGACCTCCAGCACCATAGCTAACCTCTAGGTAAGGCTACACAGAGCAGCAGTATTTGAGGGGAGGCTGGGACACCTGTTCCCCCAGGCTTAGCGCCTTCTGGGATCCTGAGGCAGTGAGTTGATAGGAGTGGTGTTTGGAATTCTACCATCATATTTCTCCTTTGACCAAATTTAGTCATTGGTAAAATATAATGACCATGGCCTTCATCTAGCTGGAAACTGATGATTTAAAAAAAATGGAATATCTACATAGGAGTTCAGAGGCCCATCATCAGCAACCATCACTCCTGTGTTCCAATGGCACATTGTGTTAGCTAATCCAAGTTAATAATTTTAAAAGGCTAATTGATCATTAGAAAACCCTTTTGCTATTATGTTAGCGCAGCTGAAAATGTTGTGCTGATTAAAGAAGCAATAATACTGGCCTTCTTTAGTCTAGTTGAGTATCTGGAGCATCAGCATTTGTGGGTTCGAATACAGTGTCACAATCGTTGTAAGAAGCGGACCAAAGCGCAACGTGGTGTGAATGCATCATTTAATAGATGACGAAAAAACACAAAGAAAACTGTACTAAACGAACAAGAAGCTATAATAAGAACTATGCTGACACAAGCAACTAACATAGACAATCACCCACAACCCACAATGACAAAACTACCTAAATATGGTTACCAATCAGAGACAACGACTAACACCTGCCTCTGATTGAGAACCATATCAGGCCAAACACAGAAACAGACAAACTAGACATCCAACATAGAATGCCCACCCAGCTCACGTCCTGACCAACACTAAAACAAGGAAAACACAAAAGAACTATGGTCAGAACGTGACATACAGGCTCAAAATGGCTAGAAACATAGCACTTTCTTCTGAAACTCGTCAGTTTATTCTTGTTCTGTGAAATGAAGGCTATTTGAATGAAGGCCAGTTGAGAACAAGTTCTCATTTACAACTGTGACCTGGCCAAGATAAGGCAAAGCAGTGTGACACAAACAACAACACAGAGTTACACATGGAATAAACAAACGTACAGTCAATAACACAATAGGGGAAAAATCTATATACATTGTGTGCAAATGAGGTAAGATAACGGAGGTAAGGCAATAAATAGGCCATAGTGGCGAAGTAATTACAATTTAGCAATTAAACACTGGAGTGATAGATGTGCAGAAGATGCATGTGCAAGTAGAGATACTGGGGTGCAAAGGAGCAAAATATAAATAACAATATGGGGATGAGGTAGTTCAATGGGCTATTTACAGATGGGCTATGTACAGATGCAGTGGTCTGTGAGCTGCTCTGACAGCTGATGCTTAAAGTTAGTGAGGGAAGTATGAGTCTCCTGCTTCAGTGTTTTTTGCAGTTCGTTCCAGTCATTGGCAGCAGAGAACTGGAAGGAAAGGCGGGCCAAAGGAGGAATATGCTTTGGGGGTGACCAGTGAAATACAGTGGGGCAAAAAAGTATTTTGTCAGCCACCAATTGTGCAAGTTCTCCCACTTAAAACGATGAGAGAGGCCTGTAATTTTCATCATAGGTACACTTCAACTAAGACAGACAAATTTAGGAAAAAAAATCCAGAAAATCAGATTGTAGGATTTTTAATGAATTTATTTGCAAATGATGGTGGAAAATAAGTATTTGGTCAATAACAAAAGTTTATCTCAATACTTTGTCATATACACTTTGTTGGCAATGACAGAGGTCAAACATTTTCTGTAAGTCTTCACAAGATATTGGCCCATTCCTCCATGCAAATCTCCTCTAGAGCAGTGATGTTTTGGGGCTGTTGCTGGGCAACATGGACTTTCAACTCCCTCCAAAGATTTTCTATGGGGTTGAGATCTGGAGACTGGCTAGGCCACTTCAGGACCTTGAAATGCTTCTTACGACGCCACTCCTTCATTGTCCGGGCGGTGTGTTTGGGATCATTGTCATGCTGAAAGACCCAGCCACGTTTCATCTTCAATGCCCTTGCTGATGGTAGGCTCTGTTACTTTGGTCCCAGCTCTCTGCAGGTCATTCACTAGGTCCCCCCGTGTGGTTCTGGGATTTTTGCTCACAGTTCTTGTGATCATTTTGACCCCACAGGGTGAGATCTTGCATGGAGCCCCAGATCGAGGGAGATTATCAGTGGTCTTGTATGTCTTCCATTTCCTAATAATTGCTCCCACAGTTGATTTCTTCAAACCATGCTGCTTACCTATTGCAGATTCAGTCTTCCCAGCCTGGTGCAGGTCTACCATTTTGTTTCTGGTGTCCTTTGACAGCTCTTTGGTCTTGGCTATAGTGGAGTTTGGGGTGTGACTGTTTGAGGTTGTGGACAGGTGTCTTTTATACTGATAACAAGTTCAAACAGGTGCCATTAATACAGGTAACGAGTGGAGGACAGAGGAGCCTCTTAAAGAAGAAGTTACAGGTCTGTGAGAGCCAGAAATCTTGCATGTTTGTAGGTGACCAAATACTTATTTTCCACGATAATTTGCAAATAAATTCTTTAAAAATCCTTCAATGTGATTTAAAAAAAAAAAATTCTCATTTTGTCTGTCATAGTTGAAGTGTACCTATGATGAAAATTACAGGCCTCTCTCATCTTTTTAAGTGGGAGACCTTGCACAATTGGTGGCTGACTAAATACTTTTTTGCCCCACTGTATACCTGTGGGAGCGCGTGCTACGGGTGGGTGCTGCTATAGTGACCAGTGAGCTGAGATAAGGCGGCACTTTACTTAGCAAAGACTTATAGATGACCTGGAGCCAATGGGTTGGGCGACGAATATGAAGCGAGGGCCAGCCAACGAGAGCATACAGGTCGCAGTGATGGGTAGTATATGGGGCTTTGGTGACAAAACGGATGGCACTGTGATAGACGGCATCCAATTTGCTGAGTAGAGTGTTGGAGGATATTTTATAAATGACATCGCCGATGTCAAGGATCGGTAGGATAGTCAGTTTTACGAGGGTATGTTTGGCAGCATGAGTGAAGGATGCTTTGTTGCGAAATAGGAAGCCGATTCTAGATTTGATTTTGGATTGGAGATTCTTAATGTGAGTCTGGAAGTAGAGTTTACAGTCTAACCAGACACCTAGGCATTTGTAATTGTCCACAAATTATGTCAGAAGCGTCCAGAGTAGTGATGCTGGACTGGCAGGCAGGTGCGGGCAGTGATCGGTTGAAGAGCATGCATTTAGTTTTACTTGCATTTAAGAGCAGTTGGAGGCCACTGAAGGAGAGTTGTATGACATTGAAGTTTGTCTGGAGGTTAGTTAACACAGTGTCCAAAGAAGGGCCATAAGTATACAGAATGGTGTCGTCTGCGTAGAGGTGGATCAGAGAATCACCAGCAGCAAGAGCAACATCATTGATGTATACAGAGAAAAGAGTCGGCCTGAGAATTTAACCCTGTGGTACCCCCATACAGACTGCCAGAGGTCCTGACAACAGGCCCTCCGATTTGACACACTGAACTCTGTCTGAGAAGTAGTTGGTGAACCAGGCGAGGCAGTCATTTGAGAAACGAAGGCTGTTGAGTCTGCCAATAAGAATGTGGTGATTGACAGAGTCGAAAGCCTTGGCCAGGTCGATGAATACGGCTGCATAGATTTGTCTTTTATCGATGGCGGTTATGTTACCAGCTCGGAAACTAGATTGCATGGCGGAGAAGGTACGGTGGGATTCGAAATGGTCGGTGATCTGTTTGTTAACTTGGCTTTCGAAGACCTTAGAAAGACAGGGTAGAATAGATATAGGTCTGTAACAGTTTGGGTCTAGAGTGTCTCCTCCTTTGAAGAGGGGGATGACCGTGGCAGCTTTCCAATCTTTGGGGATCTCAGATGATACGAAAGAGAGGTTGAACAGGCTAGTAATAGGGGTTGCAACAATTTTGGCTGATAATTTTAGAAAGAGAGGGTCCAGGATGTCTAGCCCAGCCCAACATTAGAGTGTCTAGTTTGAGAAACAGGCGCCTCACAAGTCCTCAACTGGCAGCTTCATTAAATACTACCCGCAAAACACCCGTCTTAATGTCAACAGTGAAGACGCGACTCCGGGATGCTGGCCTTCTAGGCAGTGTTCCTCTGTCTAGTGTCTGTGTTCTTTTGCACATCTTAATATTTTCTTTTTATTGGCCAGTCTGAGATTTGGCTTTTTCTTTGCAACTCTGCCTAGAATGCCAGCATCCCGGAGTCTCCTCTTCACTGTTGACGTTGAGACTGGTGTTTTGCAACTACAGCAATCAAAGAGCACTCAGCACTGCACACTAACCATGCTGTCTACGCTGTCTAATCATGACAGCTGTAGTAGCAGTATTTTCAGAAGTAGTGGAAGTATTAGCACTAAGTAGTGGTTAAGGTAGCAGTAGAGGTAGTAGGCTAGTAGGAGTAGAGGTAAAGTAGTAGCAGCAGTAGTAGCAGTAGTAGTAGTAGTGGTAGTAGCAGTAGTAGCAGCAGTAGTAGCAGTAGTAGAAGTAGTAGTAGCGGTAGAAGCAGTAGTAGTGGTAGGAGTGGTAGTAGTAGTAGAAGTAATAGTATTGGTATTAGTAGTAGTAGTGGTAGTAGTAGTTGTAGTATAAACAGTAGTAGTAGTAGTAATAGTAGTGGTAGTAGTAGTAGTAGTCGCAGTAGTAGTAGTAGTAGTAGTAGGAGTAGGGGTGGTAGTGGTAGGAGTAGTTGTATTATAAGTAGTAGTAGTAGTAGTGGTAGTAACAGTAGTAGCAGCAGTAGTAGCAGTAGTAGGAGTGGGATTAGTAGTAGTAGTGGTAGTAGTAGTTGTAGTATAAGCAGTAGTAGTAGTAGTAGTAGTAGTAGTAGTAGTACTTTTACACCTGCATTGTTTGCTGTTTGGGGTTTTAGGCTGGGTTTCTGTACAGCACTTTGAGATATCAGCTGATGTACGAAGGGCTATATAAATAAATTTGATTTGATTTGATTTGATTTAGTTGTAGTAGTAGTAGTAGTAATGGTAGTAGCAGTAGTAGTTGTAGTACTAGTTGGAATTGTTGGAGTAACAGTAGTAGTGTAGTATTAGTAGTAGTAGTAGTGGTAGTAGCAGTAGTAGCAGCAGTACTAGTTGTGGTACTAGTTGGGTTGTTGGAGTAACAGTAGTAGTGTAGTATTAGTAGTAGTAGTAGTGGTAGTAGCAGTAGTAGCAGCAGTAGTAGTTGTAGTACTAGTTGGGGTTGTTGGAGTAATAGTAGTAGTGTAGTATTAGTAGTAGAGTATTAGTAGTACCCGTAACTGTTGCTATCCCTTCACTACAGCTGTTTCTCTTCAGGGTGCCAGAAGCAGGTGCTGTAGTAAGGGGTTTGCATGCCTACTGAAAGGGACTGCAACGTTGTATTATCTGGAGCTGTTGTGACTTTCTGCAGAGCCCTGGGGAAGGAGCGAGGCACTCAGTCACTGAGGAGCAGAGTAGAGATTGGGATATTATTGATGTTGCAACGCTTGATGTGGGTAACAGAACTACGAATCACAAAGCTTTTATAGATGCTATCATCAAAAGATAACATTGGCTGTCAAAACAATATTATCGTGACATGTAGCACTATTAATTTTATTGAAAATTAGCATTTACTGTCATCAGTTATAATAGGTACTAGCAAGAGCCGATAATCTGGAGTATGTAGAGTTATGGCATTGAACAGGTGTGTGATTACCAATGAATGCTTGAGGATGAAGACTGACGTAACACTTATGCAGTTTCATAGAATGTGTATACTTCCCTACCTATGGACTTGTAACAGTATTTATGTAACGTAACAATATTTAACTCTTCCAGGTTATGAATAAATGCAGGATAACCAGCATTTCCAAAAATAATCCTCTCTTTAGACAGTGTTTCATGTAAATCCTCAGGAGACGTCAAGGTTCCTGAAAGGAAAACTGCCAACTGAGTGTCGTGGTGTGTTGCTCATCACCAGCATCAAACAGCCTCACAAGCCATCTCTCATGTACTGAGGTACACTCACAAGAGGAAAATATGTAGAGGCAGTAAACTAGCAGAAGTATATGACTACATGCTATATGTTTACTGTTAAAGGTACAATGTATTATTTCAGTTTGCTGTATATTTAGTTACCCACTTAAACAACACTTGTTTGTTATGACCCCTGTTGCTTGTTTCAAGGGGTCAGTCATTGCTTTATGTCGTGGGTTTTAAACAATGACCCCCATCTCCAGTGGTGCTGCTTTGCATTAGTCACCATACTGTTTTCAACAGGATATCCTGACCAACAACGGCAGGGGCCATCACAACGGGATAAGTCTCAGGATAGTGAAGTTCATCCACTTCCATTTCTAAGAAAAACAGCCATCAAACTAGAAATTCCTGTTTACCATGCAGGATGCCTAAAACTACGTCAAAAGCCTTTCTTTTCCTGAATCTCACAGAGAACATGACAAATAGTGACAACTTGTAGACAAATAGTGACAACACTATCATCACTATCAGTCATGGTTTTGCTCTTCTTTCTTTGTTCTATTCACTGCAAGATCTGTACAGTGTAAAAAAAAAGTTTTGAGAATTGAGTTTACTTTTTCAAATAGTTTTAACGAATTCACTACGTAGTCAATCGGTAACATCAGGCCAGAGCTGGCACTGCCACCTGTACCAGGACATTATACTGTATGCTGCTGTTTGCTTTGGCTGCTTCTACACAGGTGACATGTTTCTCATGAAAATGATGGAGTGAGCCTGCTAGCTGCCTTAGAGCGGTCACTGACAACGTACAATGCTAAATAAAGGATGCAAATAATCCACAACTCTTTATGACTATCCACATGTAGCCTAAGTAGGCATACACAGCATGGACATACACCGCATGAACAAAAACAGATCGGTAAAACGGGTAGACAGTATACTTGCAGAGTAAAATTATGTTGCTAATTAATCAACTGGACTTCGTTTCTGATGCTTATATATGAATTGAAATCGTTTACCGCTTACTGCCTAATCCTAAAGATATCATTTATGTAGATAAATAAAGCTACATAATCATTGCCTTAATATTAATTTACCCAATCCCATTTCTGTAAGGAAGCCTTCTTTCTGCACTGTATCCTTCCTCACTGACCAAACCCCGGTCCATATCGGTCCCTAACCGATCCCTTCTATACACTGCTGTTTAGTGCAGACTAGACTGGATAGCAAGGTGTGTCAGGCAGAATGCAAATGCATTATGTGTCTTATCTCATCATCAAAAACATATTTTAGTTTATTCCATTCATATAAAGAAAATTATTTACCAATTGTATACAGTAGGCTAATGACCCATTAAAACGTTGTATGCTAACAGGAACACGTATTTCACAATGGGGTAGGAACAATGACTAGGTTACTACTTACTGTACATTGGTGGTTATTTTCAGTCAATGACAAACCTGAGTCCCTGATTACAGAAAAAGCTAAATAAAAGTATATGAATTGGCATGATTCTTTTGTTGAAAGAAAAAACACTGATGCCAATATTGATAATACAATTACAATAGGATAGCCAAGCCTACAATGATATGATAAAGCCGGTTAATTAATTGATCACTCGAGTGGGATCCCATTCCGATGCATGAATGACCTGGTATACTTTGTTCCCTGCACAGTTCAGAGAATACTCTCCCCATTATCGTTTATTGTCACGTTGTAATGGGACAATCTTACCTTCGTTTTGGGCGTTTCCTTTAATTTCAGCTGGTTGGTTTCTTGAATCTAACATAGGTCTCCCCCAGCATATTGGGAACGCATTCAATGCATCCCTGTTACGTTTTCAGCAAAAGGAGGAGAGAGTCAGTGAACTGTATCGCTGTCAACTATTAGTAGCCTTCTCTCGTAGGGCTACTCGCGCACGCTTGCTTTCTTCCACGCTCACCACGCCTTCACCCCGCAGTTATTTACGTGAAAGGAGATTTTAGCGCTCGCTGTCCTCAGCTACGGCGGCTGTACTGAACTGTACACAATGGGTCACAATATGCTCATTGCTGGTAACAAAGGTTAATGTTTTAGAATTAGACATGATGCAGACCCATGCGGAATACCATTGTTTTCTACCCATGTATTATCGCAAACCTATCTACATGCCTATCAGGGTTTTAAAATAATAATAATTATTGTAGCCAATTGTGGCCATTGTATAAATTAATGCATGTCCAAAATACTGTGTTGGCTGTGACAAACCCCACCCATCCATTGCCTTCAAAAAAATCTATTCATCAACAATTAATAGGATTGAACTAAAGTGACAAACTGCTCTATATTTCAGAACAACTCAAATGTAAATCTCATGAAAGCAACCTGAGGCAATTTGTGGTTTATAACATGCTGCCAAGAAGAACCAGATCTAATAATCTCATTGTCGGGAGTGATCAGCCAATGATCATTGTCATCTTTTTGGGTTGCCTATGGTTTGTATCCAAATACTAAAGATAATATCCAGGAGCCAAGACCAATATTTCTACCAGGACATTGGTCCCAAGATCCAGACAGTGAGTTGAGACCATGACAATTTAAAAACCAAATGAATATAGTCTTGAGTGGTCTCAAGACCAAGACAATTAGGGACCCAGGGACCCTCCATTATATGTTAGCAAAAAAAAAACTCACATATTGTCATTACGTGAAAGATAGAGGTAAAGGGTTTCAACATTTTAAAATTAATAGGTTTGCTAGACAGTTTCAATATATATACACTACCGTTCAAAAGTTTGGGGTCACTTAGAAATGTTCTGGTTTTTGAAAGACATCAAATTGATCAGAAATACAGTATAGACATTGTTAATGTTGTAAATGACTATTAATATCTACATAGGTGTACAGAGGCCCATTATTAGCAACCATCACTCCTGTGTTCCACTGGCACGTTGTGTTAGCTAACCCAAGTTTATCATTATAAAAGGCTAACTGATCCTTAGAATGTCACGTTCTTTCAAAATCGAACCCAGAAGCAGACCAGGACAAGGAGAGTAGGAAGAAGGTGAGTATTTATTTACAAGTGAATGTGAATGGGTAGATATATCCAGGTGGCGTAGCGGGCAGCGGTGGTGAGTTGATGGGAGTAAATAGGTGGATCCAATGGGGTAGCGGAATCCTCCGACGACCAGGCGGGAATGGGGTAAATGATCCGGGTGAGTAACTGAAGACAGAACAAACGGAGGTAAGTTTAAGGCAAGCAATACGTAAAAAACAACAAAACAAATTCTATCCAACTTGAGGCTGATACTATGGCACAACATACTGTTCATGGCTAACGATCCGGCAGGGAATGGATGTCAGGTCAGAGCTTTTGAAGGGGAGAGGTGATGATCAGGACAGGTGTGCAGATTACTGATGGGATACAGGTGCGGGTGAACATCGATCTCCCAACAAGCTAATTCGCCCGGCAACCAGACAGGGTGCGTTCCAAGACACCGGAAACACACTCCAGGACAGAAACACAGGCAAACACAGACTCAGGAAGCGGGATTCATGACAGTACCCCCCCTCCGACGAACGCCACCGGGCGGACTACCTGGAGCGCCAGGGTGGAGGCGGTAGAAGTCACGAAGCAGGTCGTCATCAAGGATCTGACGCCGAGGAATCCAACTCCTCTCCTCTGGACCATATCCTTCCCAATCCACGAGATAGTGGAAACCTCGACCCCGCCGTCTGGAATCCATTATGCGGCGCACCGTGTAGGCAGGACCACCTCCGATCATCCGAGGAGGAGGAGGGGGCAACAGAGGACTGAGGAGAACCGGCTTGAGGCAGGAGACATGAAAGGTGGGGTGTACTCGAAGCGTTGCCGGCAATTTGAGTCGGACCACAACAGGGTTAATGATTCTCTCCACCACAAATGGACCAATGAACTTTGGTGACAGTTTCCTCGACTCAGTCCGTAGAGGAAGATCCCGTGTAGCCAACCAAACCTTATCTCCGATGGTATAAGCGGGAGCAGGAATACGGCGACGATTCGCCTGGATCTGATACCGGTCAGAAACTCTAAGGAGGACCTTCCTGGCCCGATGCCAGGTCCGGTGGCAACGACGAATGTGGGCCTGGACAGAAGGAACCGAAAGATCCCTCTCCTGAGAAGGAAACAAGGGAGGTTGGTATCCGTACAGGCATTGGAAGGGGGACATCCCAGTGGCAGATGAAGGAAGGGTATTATGGGCATATTCGACCCAGGGTAATTGAGATGACCAAGAGGTGGGATCAGAGGAGACAAGACAATGCAGCGTGGACTCCATCTTCTGGTTGGCTCTCTCCGCCTGACCATTAGATTGTGGGTGAAATCCAGAAGTGAGACTGACTGTAGCTCCAATGTCCAAACAGAAGGATCTCCAGACAGAGGTAAACTGAGGACCACGGTCAGAAACAATGTCACTGAGCAATCCGTGGACCCTGAAAACCTCCCTAACCAGGATCTCGGACGTCTCCGTGGCAGATGGAAGCTTGGAGAGAGGGACAAAATGAGCAAACTTGCTGAATCTGTCCACAATGGTCAGAATGACCGTGTTCCCAACAGAATGGGGCAATCCCGTGACAGAATCCAGGGCCAGATGCGACCAAGGTCGCCGAGGAATAGGTAGGGGGTGAAGAAGCCCAGAGTTGGGCCGATTGGCACTTTTGTTCTGAGCACAAACAGGACATGCGGCAACAAACCTCCGGGTATCTTCTCCCATGGCAGGCCACCAAAATCGTCTGCGCAGTAGCGCCATAGTCCGAGCAACGCCAGGGTGACAAGCTATCTTGCTGGCGTGGGACCACTGAAGAACAGCAGAACGGACCGACTCAGGCACGAACAACCGACCGGGTGGACCGTTACCGGGGCCGGGCTGCGTCTGAAGGGCCGCCATCACATCCTCCTCAATCCTCCATGTAACGGCTCCCATGACAAGGTTCTGGGGAAGAATCGTCTCAGTCTTGGCCCCACTCTCATCCGTCTTGGAGAACATCCGGGACAAGGCGACTGCTTTGCCGTTCTTCGACCCAGGTCGGAACGTCAGGGAAAAATTGAAGCGTCCAAAAAACAAAGCCCACCTGGCCTGACGGGAGTTGAGACGTTTAGCCGATTGCACGTAAGCCAGATTCTTGTGGTCAGTCCAGACCACAAACGGTTGCTCCGCTCCCTCCAACCAGTGACGCCACTCCTCCAAGGCAAGCTTCACAGCGAGAAGCTCCCGGTTACCCACATCGTAGTCTCTCTCAGCTGGTGAAAGACGACAAGAGTAGAAGGCGCAGGGATGGAGTTTACCGTCAGTGGAGCTACGCTGGGACAGGATGGCGCCCACTCCCACATCAGACGCGTCCACCTCAACAACAAACTGACGGGAAGTGTCAGGTTGAGAGAGAATCGGCGCGTTGCTGAATCGGCTCTTCAAGTTCAGAAATGCTCGGTCTGCCTCAGGAGTCCAACAGAAAATTCTGGTGCAAGACGTCAGAGCAGTTAAAGGGGCGGCCACCCAGCTGTAATCACGGATAAACCTCCGATAGAAGTTCGCAAATCCCAGGAATCTCTGGAGCTGCAATCTCGTACCGGGCCGGGCCCAATCCCGAACCGCCCGAACCTTCTCTTGGTCCATCTTGATCTCACCCCTGGAGATGATGTACCCGAGGAAGGATGTAGTGTGGGCGTGAAAATCACACTTCTCTGCCTTCACAAACAGACGGTTCTCCAATAACCGCTGCAGGACCTGCTTAACCTGCTGGATGTGGCTGGAAAGCTCATTGGAGAAAATCAGGATGTCATCCAGGTAAACGAACACAAACAGACCGATCATATCCCTCAGCACGTCATTCACCAAACTTTGGAACACTGCTGGAGCGTTGGAAAGTCCAAACGGCATCACCTGGTACTCGAAATGTCCCATAGGTGTATTGAATCCAGTCAACCACTCGTCCCCCTCTTTGATCCGAACCAGATGATACGAATTGCGTAGATCAAGCTTCGTAAACACAGTAGCACCCTGTAAAGAATCGAAAGTGGAGCTCATCAAGGGCAAGGGGTACTTGTTCTTGACCGTAATATCATTCAACCCCCGATAATCAATACACGGTCGAAGAGAGCCATCCTTCTTACTCACAAAAAAAAATCCAGCTCCCAGGGGTGATGACGAGGGACGAATGAGACCTGCAGCAAGAGACTCCTTTATGTAGGTCTCCAGGGCTTCCCGCTCAGGTCGAGAAATACTGCATAACCGTCCCTTGGGAAAGGCAGCTCCAGGGAACAGCTTAACTGTACAATCATAAGGTCGGTGGGGAGGAAGTGACTGAGCTTTCTGCTTACTGAACACCTCACCCAACTCGTGATATGTTTCAGGAACCAGGGACAAATCAGGAGGAGCAGACTCACTGACCCGACTGGGGATAGCATAAGAACAGGCAGTCCTGAGGCAGTTAGCATGGCACTCAATGCTCCAACTAGTTACCTTACCAGTCACCCAATCGAACGAAGGATTGTGTTCTCTTAGGCAGGGGTATCCAAGAACCAGAGGAACATGGGGGGAAGGCAAAATGAAAAAAGAAATAACCTCTGAATGATTCCCCGACAACAACATCTTAACCGGTTCAGTCCTCATAGTGATCCGTGCCAGACTACTGCCGTTCAGAGTGGTTGCTTCAATGGCTTCCGGTAATTGCTCCTTGGAAAGCCCCAGCTGTTCCACTAAGTCGGCATCAATGAAGCTGTCATCGGCACCTGAATCGATGAAAGCGTTAATCGCTAAACTCTGATTCTTATTTATGAGGGTAGCAGGAAAACGAGGTCTGACAGGGCTCTTGAGAGGTTGAAACTGGCTCGCTAACAAACCTCCCAAACTTAACGAGCCGAGCAGTTTAACGTGCGCTGAGGACAAACGGAGATGTAATGTCCCGAGCTACCACAGTAGAGGCAGCTGTTGGTCTCACGTCTACGTTGGCGCTCGTCCTTAGTTAACCCGTGCCACCCCACTTGCATAGGTTCAGGATCTGGCGGCAGGACTCCTCCACTAATCCCGTGTGAGGGAAAATGATCAACCCGTTCTGGTCCACTTCCTGACCCGAATGGTAACCGAGTCTCAGATTGATTAGATGGACACCACTGCTTCTCCCTCCTTTCTCGGACTCTATTATCTACCCGAATAGCTAAGGTGACCAAACTATCTAGGTCACTAGGCTCTGGATATGAGATCAGCTCGTCCTTGAGTTGCTCCGAAAACCCCTGGTAAAAAAACGCTTGTAGTGATTCCTCATTCCAACCACTCTCCACAGCCAATGTCCTGAATTCTATCACAAAGTCTGCCACACTGCGAGCTCCTTGGCGAAGAGAGAACAAACGTTTAGCTGCGTCCTTACCTCGGACTGGATTGTCAAAAAGCTTTCTCATCTCTGCCGTGAAACCCTGGTATGACGTCATGCATGTGTCCCGTCGTTCCCAAACAGCTGAAGCCCATTCCAGAGCTCTACCACGCAGCAGCTCAATAACAAAAGCTATCCTAGCCTTATCTGTGGCGTAAGAGTAGGGCTGCAGATCAAAAACTAACCCACACTGTAAAAGAAATGAACGGCATCCTCCCAGATCTCCCTCGTACTTCTCCGGTGTCGGAACCTTGGGCTCACGGAAGGAAACCGCACCAGACACGGCAGGTGAGATGGGTGAAACAGGTGGTGAATGAATCGCCGGCAAACTGAGCTGATCCTGGATTTGTGTCAAGCTAGCAGATAAGTTCTGGATTGAACCAGCTATCTCCTGTAGCGCCGTCTTGTGTTGTTCCAATGTCTTCCCCTGCTGGGTAATGGCATGGCAAACGGAGTCCAGGTCCGCTGGGTTCATCCTTGGCCGGATCGTTCTGTCACGTTCTTTCAAAATCGAACTCAGAAGCAGACCAGGACAAGGAGAGTAGGAAGAAGGTGAGTATTTATTTACAAGTGAATGTGAATGGGTAGATATATCCAGGTGGCGTAGCGGGCAGCGGTGGTGAGTTGATGGGAGTAAATAGGTGGATCCAATGGGGTAGCGGAATCCTCCGACGACCAGGCGGGAATGGGGTAAATGATCCGGGTGAGTAACTGAAGACAGAACAAACGGAGGTAAGTTTAAGGCAAGCAATACGTAAAAAACAACAAAACAAATTCTATCCAACTTGAGGCTGATACTATGGCACAACATACTGTTCATGGCTAACGATCCGGCAGGGAATGGATGTCAGGTCAGAGCTTTTGAAGGGGAGAGGTGATGATCAGGACAGGTGTGCAGATTACTGATGGGATACAGGTGCGGGTGAACATCGATCTCCCAACAAGCTAATTCGCCCGGCAACCAGACAGGGTGCGTTCCAAGACACCGGAAACACACTCCAGGACAGAAACACAGGCAAACACAGACTCAGGAAGCGGGATTCGTGACATAGAAAACCCTTTTGCAATTATGTTAGCACAGCTGAAAACTGTTGTTCAGATTAAAGAAGCAATAAAACTGGCCTTCTTTAGACTAGTTGAGTATCTGGAGCATCAGCATTTGTGGGTTCGATTACAGGTTCAAAATGGCCAGAAACATAGCACTTTCTTCGTAAACTCGTCAGTCTATTCTTGTTCTGAGAAATGAAGGCTATTCCATGCGAAAAATTGCCAAGAAACTGAAGATCTCGTACAACGCCGTGTACTACTCCCTTCACAGAACAGCGCAAACTGACTCTAACCAGAATAGAAAGAGGAGTGTGAGGCCCCGGTGCACAACTGAGCAAGAGGACAAGTACATTAGAGTGTCTAGTTTGAGAAACAGACACCTTGCAAGTCCTCAACTGGCAGCTTCATTAAATAGCACCCGCATAACACCAGTCTCAATGTCAACAGTGAAGAGGCGACTCCGGGATGCTGGCCTTCTAGGCAGAGTTCCTCTGTCCAGTGTCTGTGTTCTTTTGCCCATCTTAATCTTTTATTTTTATTGACCAGTCTGAGATATGGCTTTTTCTTTGCAACTCTGCCTCGAAGGCCAGCATCCTGGAGTAACCTCTTCACTGTTGACATTGAGACTAAGGTGTTTAGCAGAAAAAAAACCTGTATTTAGTTGCAATGACTGTAATTTCCTCTATATTTAAGGGATAGTAAGAGATTTTGTCAGTGAAGCCTTTTCTCTACTTCCCCAGATCCGGTTGAACAGGAACAGCTAGAACTGGTTATCATTGGCTTGTGAAACTAGCTCTAACTTCTTTCATACTGGACACAGACACATACAAATGGTGGTATTCTGTTGCAGCTAGCGATATTCATAAAATATACATATTTTTCACATGACTAAATCCCGTAAATATTATTTTTTAAATAGAGCACAATACAGTAGAGCACAGTACAGTAAAGTACAATACATTACAGTACAGTACTGTAGAGCACATTATAGACATCTATAGATATACCAAATCTATACCAAATAGATGTCAATGTTTGGGCTCTTGGAGGGTTGGAACCAGCTGGCTATGCATCTCTATACTCTACACTTTTTTCTGAAGTGTGCACTTGTCCACTACATGGTGGTCCTCTGCAGCTCAGTTGGTAGAGCATGGCACGCATGCTACCAGTGGTGCCACAAACACCATAATGACACAGATACAAAGATGAGACCTCTATATAACTCTATGTAGTCAATTATTTTGGTTGTGACTATTGGTCAATTTGAACATATTTTGGACTTTAAAGAATCCCCATAGCTATCTTTCATTTTGACAGATGTACATCCCAGCAAACATATATTTTAGTCCCACAGCCATACTTTACATATTTATGGATATATTAGATTGTTCGGTGGTGACACTTCTCAAAAATACATGATGACTTACCAACTTGCTCAGTCATTTTCTCCAAAATGTTTGCAGACCGGCTACTCACCATCTGGCCATGCTGGAGAGTGCATGTACAAAAGCTAAGGAACATATGCACATCCATGTACTTTCCATACTTTCCAGTTACCATGCTGGTGATATTTGTAGGGGTGTGGCTTAAGGTACATTCATTCTACAGTCTTTTAATGTGTGTGTTCAAGAGACCCTCCACAACCAGCACCACTCATCGTAGTAGGACAGAAAGTACCAGTGGTAACAAGTACCAAGTACTGTATCTTGGTTTTCATCGAGACTCTAAACTCAGTGGTGACACACGTGTGAAACAGTCAGTGAGAAAGGCCACAAAGCGCCTGCACTTTTTGACTGTTCTTGACAGAAATGGCATACCCACTGAAGATCTGGTAACAGTATACACTACACTGGTCAGACCTTGTCTGGAATACAGTGGACTGCTGTTAGTTGGATGCAACCAAAAGCAGCAGGCCCAACTCCACAGGGTGCAAAAGAAGGCCCTGAAGATCATGTCCAGAGATGGAGCAGTCCAACCACAGTTCCCGTCACTGCAGAGCAGGTGAAAGCAGGCTGCAGTGCACCTAGTGAAGGACATGGTGCTACATCCAGAAAGAGGTGACAGCGCCAGGCTCCTGAGAAACTCTTTACTGTAACTGCCCGTACGAACCGCCATTGTAACCACTGCTGTCAGACTGTAGCTCTTAAATGTTTTTCCCAACTATTTTATTTTTAACAATTACATTTTAACATTTCAGTTCCCATCATGAAAAAATGTAATGTAAAGTTTTAGGTGTCCAAACTTTTTTCAGCAAACATCAATGAAATCACACCTGCTCAGACCCACGTGTTCCCACCACAACCACACACATCCCATTTGTCTCACAACAATTGCCCTCATCCTTCATCCTTCATCCCCTGGACATTTCCAGTGATTGTAACACTCTATGCCATATGGCCTCAAATTGCGCTATTCTGTTTCTCTCCATAGCCCATAGTTTTCCAATATTTAAATAATAATGTGTTTCATTCATCCACTGTCTTAACAATGGATTATTATTTGATTTACAGTTTTTAAGTGAAGGATTTTTCAAAATGATTGACGAGAAAAGTATGTTCCAACCCATTGGGAATCTCATCCCACTCTCATATGCCATGTCGTGAAATATGCAGATTAAATTTAACTTAAATTGTAAAACTTCTGACAGCCAACATTCTAACTCCGCCCATAACTTTTGGACTTAATGGCCATTCCAGAAGGCATTAATTACTGAGTTGTTGTTAGTTTTACACATAAGACATGATTCTGCTGTTGTGCTGTAGAATGTGTAAAGTTTGTCTCTTGCATAATACATTTTATACATTAGTTTATACTGGATTAAATGTACATTTTCGTTAACTGTAATTTTGGTAGTTATGTTCCAACATTCCCTCCATCTATCAGTTCCTGTCACACCCTGATCTGTTTCACCTGTCTTTGTGATTGTCTCTACCCCCCTCCTGGTGTCGCCCATCTTCCCCATTATCCCCTGTGTATTTATTTATACCTTTGTTCTCTGTTGTCTGTTGCCAGTTCCTCTTGTTTGTCAAGTCAACCAGCGGTTTTCTTTTTCTCGCCCTCCTGGTTTTGACCCATGCCTGTCCTGACTCTGAGCCCACCTGCCTGACCAGTCTGCCTGCCCCTGCCCCTGAGCCTGCCTGCTGACCTGTACCTTTGCCCCACCTCTGGTTTACTGAACCCTGCCTGCCTTGACCTGTCTATTGCCTGCTCGACGCCCTTATTGCTTTGACCATCCACATTGACGGGCGATTGTGGGAACGACAGATGGAGAGGAAATTTGATTTCGCTCGCACGTCCAGGGATTCCACCTCGTCTCCGAGCCAACCCGGAAGTCCCAGACGTTGCCGAGTGCACCTGATGTTTCCCAACCTTCCTCGAGAGTCACAAAAGACGGCAGAAGCACTGTTCCCGAGCCTATGCAACTAGGCCGAGCTGGGCTATCGCCAGCGGAACGGCAACACAAGATCAACACAAGGAGCTGTCTGTATTGCGAGACTTTGGGTCATTTTGTGTCCTCTTTCCCGGTAAAAGACCAGGCTCACCGGTAGGAGTGAGTACTCTGGTGCGGCATATGGAGAACTTTTCTGCTTCCCTTACTCGCACCCCTTTTCATGTAATTCTGCTGTGGGGAAACCAGTCCAAATCTCTCCGGGTCCTCATTGGGGCCGATGAGAGCTTTTTGAACATCCCCACTCAGCCCATCTCCATTCCCATGGAGGTTAGAGCGCTGGACGGGCGCAAATCTGACCATCACCCCTGGCGAAACACAATCGCGACTCGTCAGTGAAGAGCACTTTTGGCCAGTCCTGTTTGGTCCAGCGACGGTGGGTTTGTGACTATAGGCGAATTTGTTGCCGGTGATGTCTGGTGAGGACCTGCCTTACAACAGGCCTACAAGCCCTCAGTCCAGCCTCTCTCAGCCTATTGCGGACAGTCTGAGCACTGATGGAGGGATTGTGCGTTCCTGGTGTAACTCAGGCAGTTGTGTTGTCATCCTGTACCTGTCCCGCAGGTGTGTTGTTCTGATGTACCGATCTTGCGCAGATGTTGTTACACGTGGTCTGCCACTGCAAGGACAATCAGCTGTCCGTCTTGTCTCCCTATAGCGCTGTCTTTGGCGTCTCACAGTACGGGCATTGCAATTTATTGCCCTGGCCACATTTGGAGTCCTCATGCCTCCTTGCAGCATGCCTAAGGCACGCTCACGCAGATGAGCAGGGACCCTGGGCTTCTTTCTTTTGGTGTTTTTCAGGGTCAGTAGAAAGGCCTTTTTAGTGTCCTAAGTTTTTATAACCGTGACCTTAATTGCCTACCATCTGTAAGCTGTTAGTGTCTTAACGACCGTTCCACAGGTGCATGTTTATTAATTGTTTATGGTTCATTGAACAAACATGGGAAACAGTGTTTAATCCCTTTAGAATGAAGATCTGTGAAGTTATTTGGATTTTTACGAATTATCTTTGAAAGACAGGGTCCTGAAAAAGGGACGTTTCTTTTTATGCTGAGTTTATATAGAACTTGTGAACATGTTGGCTGAGCAAACATTTAACAGAGGACAAAGTACTTATTTGTACTTTAATGCACTGTGCTTTTAAAGTATAGTGACTTCTGGGGCTCTACTTGGGGAGAGTTAAAAGACCGAAGTGAGATGAGTGAAGGCACCACACATACAGCACTTCAAGGAAGTGTCTGATGCCCTATCAGCCACCCCATCCCAATCCCTTGGAAAGAGCCCCTCTCCACTCTCGCCAATAACCACCATGGGATCTTACCTATAATGGCGGCAAACAAGGTATAATAATGACTCGACATCCTCTCCTAATCTTGCAAGAACTGTTATTCATTTTACAGCAGGTTTGCAAATCACAAAAATAAATACAAGTACATTGTAACATAGATAAATCCTTCCTTCCCTCTCTCCCAAGCCAAACTTATCACTCTCCACCTTTCCGTTCCAGTTTCCTCCCCCCTGTACCCCACCCAGCCCATGTACTATATACATTTAACAATATGTTTATAGCCATTCCATTGAATTAGAAAATATCATAATATAAATAAATGTCCTAAGATGGAGACTTAAACTTTTTTTTAAATTGTTTTTTTGGGGTGCAATTTGCACCACTTCCGTAGAAGCACCCATAAAGCGTTTTGGATTGAAACTCTTCAGTTGTCTTATTTTAAAAGGTTTAAAAGGTTAAAAAGTAAATTTTCTGTAGCTGTCACACTCTGACCATTATATTTGAGTTGTTTGTTTCTATGTTTTGTTTGGTCAGGGTGTGATATGAGTGGGCATTCTATGTTGCATGTCTAGTTAGTCTGTTTCTATGTGTTTTGGCCTGATATGGTTGTCAATCAGTGGCAGGTGTTTGTCGTTGTCTCTGATTGGGAACCATATTTAGGTAGCCTGTTTTGTATTGTGGTTTGTGGGTTATTGTCTATGTTATAGGTTAGCACAGTGGTTCTATAGCAGTCACGTTTGTTTAGTGTACTTCGTGTTTTTTTTTCATTCACACCACGCTGCGCTTTGGTCTACTCCATACGACGATCGTGACAGTAGCCTATTAATTTGTCAAGCCTCCCAGCCTACTGTAAACAATGTACCACCCCCTCATTCCCCCCATTCCAACCCCCCAACCCCCAGCTCTAGGGTTTCATCAGACATGAATGAATAAGGATCTCATTATGATTCCCCCAAACCATCTGTCCTCTGGATATCTCCTCCTCACAGCCAAGAACCAACCATCTGAGTGGTTTAGATATTTATGATGCATAAACTATACAACTGGATTGCTGTCATAATATTGTGTAAGTTAAATTGCTAACACGCAGTTTAGTTCAGGTTCTTTTTGGCATATCTGCTATGAACACCCTGTTAACATTGTGCACTGGTTTATCCAGATAATTCCCTTCTTCAGTAACAATCTAGGCAAGACTACAGGAAAAATCAACACCATACTGTATTTACTTAAACCATTCCATCAATAGAGGTTGAATCAATAAAGGATGGGTACACTGAAATCATTGGAGCATGATGTTTTTATAGTAGCCAGCCACAGTCATTGAGAGCAGCTACTGCAAGTTCAAGAATCTTGTTGCCTTGACTGGTGGTCTCGGTGGATTCTTGCATTCCTAGAATTCATTTGCTTGTATGTTGATTTTTCACATGGTGAAATGTAGGTCTGTGAGCCAGTTGACCAGGATGACACAAACGCACATTTCGAACTTGCAAGTCTTGCATGCTCTGTCAAGGCAGGTTAATCAAATAGCTACCCGGAGTATCTGCATTGGCCCTTTTTGCACAACACATAAGCTGCTGCTACTGTTTATTATCGGTCACTGTATTCCTAGTTATATGTACATACAGTATCTACCTTACTTCATACCCCTGCAAATCAACTCAGTACTGTATATAACCAAGTTATCGTTACTTATTGTGTATTTATTATTACTTGTATTATTATGTGTTTTACTTTTCTATTATTTACATATTTTCTTTCTGTATGCATTGTTGGGAAGGGCCCCTCAGTAAGCATTTCACTGTTCGTTTACACCTGTTGTTTATAAAGCATGTGACAAATACAATTATATTTTATTTTATTTGTCACCTGCAGACTCAATGGTGATGATGATTGTCCTAGCTTTACGCTGCCGCCCGGTGGAGAATAAGGGACTTTTAAACGGGGACAGTGCAGATTGCAAGGCACAGGAGAGTCGCCTGTGGTGATCTGGCGTTTGCTTTTAACCTTTCCACGGTACAGCCTGTAATGTAATGTGACACTATGCTATCGCAATACCTAACTGGTTGTAAACTTTATGTTCAGACTCCAGTACCATTGCTAGAGAGCAGTAGGGTACAAGCTCCGATAATAATAATAACCTACATTAATAAACATAATACATAACCTACCCACATTTTAAGATCACATTTTCTCAATGTTATTCTCCCATCATCAAAAAAAAACATAAAACACGAGATTTCCTCAAATATTTTCAAACATAATCAATATTTGGGTCAATGCTATTAACACGGCTATGTAGTCTACGAAATTTAGAAATAGTCAACTCATCTGATGGTTTGCAATGTGACTTGTACATGGTAGTTGGATCGTAGTTACAATGTAATTACACTATAGGTATACAATGTTGCACAATAGGCTTATAGTTGTAGTTACACTGTAGCCTACCTTTCATAGAAAGAAAAGTAGGGTATGTGTGAAAATGATGGAGATGATAATAAGGCTATTCTTTTTAAGAACGAATACTTATATTTGTACATTGAAACAATGTATCCCGCTATGGTATTTTACCTGAGCAGATTTGAAGGTAAAATGTGGTAAAATCCCATCGGATGTTGCGACCAATGAAAAAGCTGACATTGACCGATCAATACACCAAACGTGTGGCTTATGGTGCTTGTAGTTTTCCATACCACAAACTCCCATTTCTACGAGCGTCATTCCCTGTTCTACAGAACTTCATATGTTTTTGCGTTGTTTGCGCGCTGGGTCTTGGAGCAAGACGGGTTTGCGTTTTCAGTGGCTGTTACAGCGAGTGTTTTAGAGAGGTGGCCATAACATCGTTCGTTTCTTTATAATTTGAAATTGCCAAGAAGTTGACAGCCGCAAGTATGCAAGCGGAATCGGGTATAGTTCCCGACTTCGAGGTTGGAGAAGAGTTTCAAGAGGAACCAAAAACGTATTACGAATTGAAGAGTCAGCCCTTGAAAAAAAACAGGTCGGTGTTTTGACTGTGCACTGCTATTTTATGCGGTAAAGAGGAATTTGATATTCGAGGGATGTTTGCAAAAGTTTTAATTATTGTGGAAATGTTTTTTTTTTGTGTGGGTATAATTATATTATTTCCAATGAAGGCGATTCCACAGGGATGTTATCCTATATCAAAATGTCCTATCCTATTGAGGACTTTCTAGGAGGGATTTGTTTGCTTCCCATTCCTTATGTCTCTTCTATATTGCACATTTAGTTATGCAACACTTGGGTGTTGTCTTGTTAACATGCAACCTCAAATATTAGCTTGTGAAGAATAGAGTTTGTTTGTGGATTTTGATCAGCCATACCAGGGAGTAAACTATGATGTCTTCTTCACTGTGATTACCATAGCGAACTAAACTCCACTCCATGGTGAACGTCATTCAGTTTATTCCGTTGCCATAGTTATTTTCCACATGTATAGTCTAAATGCATTTTCTTTTGAAATAAATATATTTCATGCATTGTAAATGTCATTACAATGTCAAGAAAAATGTCATGTTAAATGGTGTTGTAATGTATGTGTTCAATGTGATCAAATGTGTGTCACATTTCACTGGTGCATCAGTTTGTGCATCTGCTGTAGGGATATACCTAGTGCTCAGTGAATTCTTAATATTATTTATATCAATAGAGACCTAGTAAGAAAATGCGTTATACATTCTAAAATTAAGTAAATAAATATTGTAGGAACCATGTTACTTTCCAAAATAGCTTATTTAACTACATAAAGGAAAATGTATAGATATTTTCCTAAACAGTTGACAAATGACTTAATAGAGAGCTATTTGCATCCATATTGTGTCCTCTGTCCCTAGCGCTGAATAAAGAGCAGGGAGCTGAGTCAGGTCTGTTCGCTGGACATGACCTTTTACCCCTCTGCCGCCTGGGGTCCAGGCCTCCCCTGAATTATTGTCACTTTGGTTATGTCTCTCTGTGTAAGATTAGAATGTACAAATAACTGGGACTTTTCTATTCTAAAGACTAATGCATCAGTGGGGGCTGCTGAGGGGAGGATGGCTCATAATAATGTCTGGAATGGAGTCAATGGTGTGGTATCAAAAACATCAAAGATGGGCTTTCCATGTGTTTCATACCATTCCATTGATCATTCCAGTCATTATTATGAGCCGTCCTCCCCTCAGCAGCCTCCACTGTTATACATTTAAGTCCTTATACCATAATATTGCCTTCTGTGTAATTGCGTAGTTCATGGGGATGCCGACTGTGAAGCTTGATTGACTGGGACAAGCGTTACATTGAGCAATGGTCTAAAATGCCTGTCAATACTGTGCGCTTGGCTGCATGCCCATTGCCAGGAAGTAGTTCAAAGCAATATTGTCTCTTTTTGTCTGTTAATTATGTATGACTTCATTATTGTGCTTAGTGGTGGAGACATGTGACCTTTCTAAACATGACAGTGCTCTTCTGTGTCTAGATTTCCTATAGCATACTTGTGGTGGACCCAATCAGTCTTTCCTTTCTGGATCTTTTTTTCCCTCTCTTTTTTAGGGGCTAGATCAGCTATGAAATGATCAGATAGAATTGAAGTCTATCAAATAACATTACCTGCATCATTTCTAATCCCCTTTTTTAGTATATATATTTTATATACACTACCGTTCAAAAGTTTGGGGGCACTTAGAAATGTCCTTGTTTTTTAAAGAAAAGCACATATTTTGTCCATTAAAATGACATCAAATTGATCAGAAATACAGTGTAGTCATTGTTAATGTTGTAAATGACTATAGTAGCTGGAAATGGCAGATTTGTTAACTGAAGATAGGCGTACAGAGGCCCATCATCAGCATCCATCACACCTGTGTTCCAATGGCACGTTGTGTTAGCTAATCCAAGTTTATCATTTTAAACGGATAATTGATTAGAAAACCCTTTTGCAATTATGTTAGTGTGGCCGATGTGAAATGGCTAGCTAGTTAGCGGTGGTGCGCTAATAGTGTTCCCCTTGCTCTACAAGGGCTGTGGCTTTTGTGGCGCGATGGGTAACGATGCTTCATGGGTGACTGTGGTTGATGTGTGCAGAGGGTCCCTGGTTCGAGCCCAGGTTGGGGCGAGGAGAGGAATGGAAGCTGTACTGGTTACATTGGTGCCGTGACCCGGATCACTGGTTGCTGTGGAAAAGGAGGAGGTCAAAAGGGGAAACTGAAGATCTCGTACAACGCTGTGTACTACTCCCTTTACAGAACAGCGCAAACTGGCTCTAACCAGAATAGAAATAGTACTTTATTAAATAGTACCCACAAAACACCCGGCTCAACGTCAACAGTGAAGAGGCGACTCCGGGATGCTGGCCTTCTAGGCAGAGTTGCAAAGAGAAAGCCATATTTCAGACTGGCCAATAAAAAGAAAAGATTAAGATGGGCAAAAGAACACAGACACTGGACAGAGGATCTGTCCCATATATTGAGCATTCTTTTTGTGGCGAAAATTTTATATAATAGTTTAAATGGAAAAGAACGGATGGATCCATCAATTGTTATTTTGTGTATAGGTTCATTAATCCAATGCCATGTATTTCCTTTCCGGAACTTGGGATTTTGTCAGCAATTTGTTTGATATTTTTTGCAATGACACATTGCTGTGGAGTTTCTTGCTTTTATTTTCCACAAAATTTCATCGAAATGTCAGAGAGAACGAGAAAGCAATCACCATCTTGTGCAGCCCTTTAACGTAATTCATAATTTAAAACGATTTTCTTCATTAGTACATTTCATTACATTGATACTAAATCAACACTATATGGGCTTGCTGTAGCAGATGCTTGAAGTTGTGATTTAATTAAATTTTTTATTGTGACTTCTATGTGTCTCCAAAATTATCTGACATGCATGAATTAATACACTTTTCTGCTTTTCCTCTTGAACCTGAGAATGCCCCGCTAAAAGCAGTGCATCCTAATGGCTTTGCAACCACGACAGAAAGCCAAACATTGAGTGCAGTCGTTTTAACCATGCTTATCCTTATATACCCTTGTGGTTATGACACTGTGGTTCATTTGTTTGATCAAAATAAAATAAAATGGTATTTTTTACATGCGCTGAATACAACAGGTGGAGTAGACCTTACAGTGAAATGCTTACTTAGAAGCGCTTAATCAACAATGCAGTTTTAAGAAAATACCTAAAAAAATAAATAAATAAAAGTAACAAATAATTCAAGAGCAGCAGTAAAATAACAATAGCGAAGCTATATACAGGGGGTACCGGTACCGAGTCAATGTGCGGGGGCACCGGTTAGTCGAGGTAATTGAGGTAATATGTACATGTAGGTAGCGTTATTAAAGTGACTATGCATAGATAATAACAGAGAGTAGCAGCAGCGTAAAAGAGGGGGGGTCAATACAAATAGTCTGGGTAGCCATTTGATTAAATGTTCAGGTGTCTTATGACTTGGGGTAGAAGCTGTTTAGAAGCCTCTTGGACGTAGACTTGATGCTCCGGTACCGCTTGCCGTATGGTAGCAGAGAGAACAGTCTATGACTAGGGTGGCTGGAGTCTCTGACAATTTTTAGGGCATGTCCATATTTTTAATAAAGAAATTGAACACTGAGCAAAAAGAACAAAGTGAACGAACGAAACCGAAACAGTTCTGTCTGGTGCAGAATACAAACACTCAACAGAAAATAATCATCCACAACTCAAGGGTGAAAACAGGCTGCCTAAGTATGGTTCTCAATCAGGGACAACGATTGACAGCTGCCTCTGATTGAGAACCATACCAGGCTAAACACAGAAATACCAAATCATATAAAAACGAACATAGACAACACACCCGACTCACGCCCTGACCATACTAAAACAAAGACATAACAAAAGAACTAAGGTCAGAACGTGACACACATAAGTGTTCCTTTTGTCCAGGTGTGAAAGGGCAGTGTGGTGTGCAATAGAGATTGCATCATCTGTGGATCTGTTGGGGCGGTATGCAAATTGAGTGGGTCTAGGGTTTCTGTGATAATGGTGTTGATGTGAGCCATGACCAGCCTTTCAAAGCACTTCATGGTTCCGGACGTGAGTGTTACGGGTCGGTAGTTATTTAGGCAGGTTACCTTAGTCTTCATGGACACAGAGACTATAGTGGTCTGCTTGAAACATGTTGGTATTACAGACTCAGACAGGGTGAGATTGAAAATGTCAGTGAAGATACTTGCTAATTGGTCAGCGCATGCTCGGAGTACAAGTCCTGGTCATCCGTCTGGCCCTGCGGCCTTGTGAATGTTGACCTGTTTAAAGGTCTTACATCGGCTGCGGAGAGCGTGATCACACAGTCGTCCAGAACAGCTGATGCTCCCATGCATGTTTCAAGATGGCTTACCTAGAAGTGAGCATAGAAGTAATTTAGCTTGTCTGGTGGGCTTGTGTCACTGGGCAGCTCTCTGATGTGTTTCCCTTTGTACTCTGTAATAGTTTGCAAACCCTGCCATATAAGACGAGCGTCAGAACAGGTGTAGAACGATTCGATCTTAGTCCTGTATTGATGCTTTGCCTGTTTGATGGTTCTTATAAGCTTCCGGGTTAGAGTCCCGCTCGTTGAAAGTGACAGCTCTATCCTTTAGCTCAGTGCGGATGTTGCCTGTAATCCATGGCTTCTGGTTGGGGTATGTACATACAGTCACTGTGGGGACGACGTCATCGATGCACTTATTGATGAAGCCAGTGACTGAAGTCCTCAATGCCATCAGAAGAATCACGGAACATATTCCAGTCTGTGCTAGCAAAACAGTCCTGTAGCTTAGCATCTGCTTAGCATCTGCGTCTCTGTGTGTGGAGTAAAGGCGGTCTAGAGTTTTATCCTTCTGGTTGCACATTTAACATGCTGGTAGAAATGAGGTAAAATGGATGTAAGTTTTCCTTCATTAAAGTCCCCGGCCACTAGGAGCGCTGCCTCTGAATAAACATTTTCCTGTTTACTTATGGCCAGCATCGATTTGTGGTTGTAAATAGACAGCTACGAAGAATATCGATGAAAACTCTGTAGGTAGATAGTGTGGTCTACAGCTTATCAGCCGTTCTCTACAAATATACATAGATCATCACCCCTTGTCTTAGAAGCTGCTGTTCTATCCTGCCGATACAGTGTATAACCCGCCAGCTGTATGTTATTCATGTCGTTGTTCAGCCATAACTCGATAAAACATAAGATATTACAGTTTTTAATGTTCCGTTGGTAGGATATACATGCTTGTAGTTCGTCCACTTTATTATCAAGTGATTGTACGTTGGCCAATAGTACCGATGGCAAAGGCAGATTAGTCACTCGTCGCCGGATCCTCACAAGGCACCCCAATCTCCTTCCGCAAAACCTGTCTCTTTCTCCTGCGAATGACGAGGATGAGGGCCTGTTCGGGTGTCTGGAGTAAATCCTTCTCGTCCGACTCATTAAAGAAAAATTATTCTTCCAGCTCAAGCGGAGTAATTGCTGTTCTGATGTCCAGAAGCTCTTTTTGGTCATAAGAGAAGGTATCAAGTTACAAACAATGCAAAAAAACTAACAAATGCTACATACCCGGACTACTACAGTAACGCAAGGCCAAAGATAAGACATAGATTGACTGGCCTGATAGGTCTAAAATGCAGTTTTTCTTCATTTGAAATCATGATGTTGATAACATCATGAATTATCTTGTTTTTACTGACGGAGGTTACTTCGCTTTCTGGCTGTCTCAGAAAGCTTTTGGCACAGACAGCCGAACGAACCCCTGCAGAGTCAGAGCCTGAGCTGTGTGTTCTTAATATAGACGTGAGACAGACGGTGAAACTTGTCTTCTATGCGGTGTAAATTAGCTCTGTAAATTTAGCAATGGATATGTCACCTCCAATGCAAAGCAAGCCTGGCGTTGTTTGTTGCTGGGATTTTTTAGCAAGGTAACCCATGGAGTCAGCTTCACATTCTAATTAGACTGTCAATATTCTGCACGTCTCTTGACAGGATTTGTTCACGTCTCAGCTCATATATTTTACTTCTGGTAGGCCCAGAGTCTGGATTGGTCAAAATATGTGCTGCACCATTTGTAGGGCTACAGCACTAAATGGTGAAATTTACATTAAAATAGTGATGACATAGTTAAAAGCAAAAATGTAGATACAGTTTAGAGAGATATTCCATGTCATGACATTATGATTAAAAAAAGATGTAACGTCACTGCCCAATGGTCACATACCTGTCATACTGTATCTTTCATCTGTCACAGATGTGAATGAGAGGTAAAGTGTCAATGTAGCATGAACCTTGTCAAAGCATGTGGCATGGGCTCCCGACTGGCGCTGCATCTCAGTGCTAGAGGCGTCACTACAGACACCCTGGTTCGAATCCAGGCTGTATCACAACCGGCCGTGTTTGTGAGTCCCATAGGGCGACCCACAATTGGCCCAGCGTCGTCCGAGTTTGGCCGGTGTAGGCCGTCATTGTAAATAAGAATTTGTTCTTAATTGACTTTCCTAGATAAATAAAGGTTAAATTAAAAAAAGAACAAAGAAAATGTCTGTAAGTCAATGTTTGTTCCTTTTTCCACTATGGATCTTCCCGTTTATGTAATATGATGACTCATTGAGCGGTTAAGGATACACTATTCATGCAGTCAAACACTACGTAGAGTATGTGGCTATATGAGATGTCCCAGTTGTCCTCCAGTGACCATGCACTCCATGCCCCCGAACTGGTTTTATCGACTCCCTACAAGCCCCATTTGACCTAGAAGTTAAAGAATATCAAAGAGCAGAGGTTGTCTTTATTGTGTTCAATGCTCTTCCCAAGCCACATCTTGGCCTAGGCATTGAAGTAGATATATGGTAAAAATGTATTCACAGAAAGTACATACTGCATTGCATTATGATATGTGTTTTTACATGAGCATCCAGTATCCAGTGCCGGTGTCAATGTGGCCTCTGTAAGGGACACTCAAAGTCTCAGGGAGCGCTCTGTCCTGTTCTGTTTCTGGGAGTCCATATCATATACCAAAGAGGGAGGTCGGGACCAGGGTGTTCCTCTCCCGATCCAGGATGGGGATCCAATGGGGTCTGAGTGACACATACAGGTGCTAGAGTTGAGTGAGACACTACACAACCCAATGGTTACGTAATCACTCTGACCGCATCCTTACTCCCACTTTGGCTCTAAACACATTCACTGGACAGTGGCCATGATGGTGTTAATTTCATTTCTCCATAATTCCAGTTAGATCTGACAGTCTGAGTAAACAGATGTGAGACTGACAAAGGATTTTCTTTATCAATCAATCAAATGTATTTATAAAGCCGTTTTTACTTTAGCTGATGTCACAAAGTGCTGTACAGCCACCCAGCCTAAAACCCCAAACAGCAAACAATGCAGGTGTAGAAGCACGGTGGCGAGGAAAAACTCCCTAGAAAGGACAGAACCTAGGAAGAAACAACATTATGGTAGCCACTACATTACCAAGAGTATGTGGACACCTGCTTGTCGAACATCTCATTCCAAAATCATGGGTATTAATATGAAACTCCCTTTGCTGCTATAACAGCCTCCACTCATCTAGGAAGGCTTTCTTCTAGATGTTGGAACATTGCTGTGGGGACTTGCTTCCATTCAGTAAAACTGTTGCCACAAAAATTGGAAGCACAGAATCGTCTAGAATGTCATTGTATGCTGTAGCGTTAAGATTTCCCTTCATTGGAAATAAGGGGTCTAGCCCGAACCATGAAAAACAGATCCAGACCATTATTCCTCTTCCATATAACTCTACAGTTGTCCCTATGCACTGGGGCAGGTGGTGTTCTCCTGGCATCCGTCAAACCCAGATTCGTCCGTTCGACTGCCAGTTGGTAAAGTGTGATTCATCACTCCAGAAAACGCGTTTCCACTGCTTCAGAGTCCAATGGCATCCAAGCTTTACACCACTCCAGCCGATGCTTGGCATTTTGCATGGTGATCTTAGGCTTGTGTGCGGCTGCTCAGCCATGGAAACCCATTTTATGAAGTTCCCGACAAACAGTTACTGACGATTGCTTCCAGATGCAGTTTGGATCTCGGTAGTGGGTGTTGTGTGCTCAATTTGATACACCAGTCAGCAACGGCTGTGGCTGAAATAGTAGAATCCACTAATTTGAACGGGTGTCAACATACTTTTGTATATATAGTGTATTTTCAAATAGAGAACACGTTGATGCTGTCAATGATCATTTGAAGAGCATGCCTGTAGTAGGGCTCGACTTATCACACATTATAGCCACCCACCATTCTGTATGCAGCAGCAGTAATATTACTGCAATGCATTGATCATCTGTGTGGTTGTTTTTTGATGTGCTTCAGAGTGCTGTCCTAGTCATAGCATGCAGAGAGGGGAAGGCGAGCTGGACTGGAGTAGGCCATACTACTGTAAACAAGTAAAGAGACTCATGAAAGTCATAAAACCTAATTACAGAAATAGGACCCGGCAAGTTCAAATTATCCCAACCGGACCTTCTCTGCCCGTAACTACGACAACAAAGAACCCCATTATCTGTTGTGGTAGTTGGCAACTTGCAGTTTTGTTTTCCTTGCATAACACACACTGAGTATACAAAACATTAAGAACACCTGCTCTTTCATGACATAGACTGACCAGTTGAATCCAGTTGAAAGCTATGATCCCTTATTGACGTCACTTGTTAAATCCACTTCAATCAGTGTAGATTACCCGGATGAGACAGGTTAAAGAAGCCTTGGGACAATTGAGACATGGATTGTGTCTGTGTGTCATTCAGTGGGTGAATGGGCAAGACAAAATATTTAAGTGCCTTTAAACAGGGTATGTTAGTAGGTGCCAGGTGCGCTGGTTTGTGTCACACTCAACAGTTTCCTGTGTGTATCAAGAATGGTCCACCACCCAAAGGACATCTAGCCAACTTGACATAATTGTGGGAAGCATTGGTGTCAACATGGGCCAGCATTCCTGTGGATGCTTTCGATAACTTGTAGAGTCCATGCCCCAACGAATTGAGGCTGTTCTGAGGGAAAAAGGAGGGGTGCAACTCAATATTAGGAAGGTGTTCTTAATGTTTGGAGCACTCGGTGTATACATCAATTGTATTTATTTGTGACCATAGCGCACTTAACTTGTCTTACTTAACCAGAGCACTGTATACAGAGCCTTTCCTCACTGTGAGTGTTCTTCACCGTTATGTCATGGTCCGTTTAATCTGTGTTAATGTGTCTCTTTCCTTACTGTAGTCAATGTTTTAGTTTACATGACCTTTTAACCAGTTTATACATTTGAACTGCTTGGCCATAATGACCATTGTTATGTTTGCAGGAAAAAGGGGGAGACTTGTTCATCTCTAGGAGACCGAACGTGTCTCCTTCCTGAGTGGTATGACGGCTGTGTGGTCCCATAGTGTTTAAACCTGCCTACTATTGTTTGTACAGATGAATGTGGTACCTTCAGGCGTTTGGAAATTGCTCCCAAGGATGAACCAGACTTGTGGAGGTCTACAATTCTTTTTCTGTCTTGGCTGATTTCTTTTGATTTTCCCATGATGTCAAGCAAAGAGTCGCTGAGTTTGAAGGTAGGCCTTGAAATACATCCACAGGTACACCTCCAATTGACTCAAATTATGTCAATTGGGCTATCAGAAGCTTCTAAAGCCATGACATAATTTTCTGGAATTTTCCAAGAATTTTAGAGGCGCAGTCAATTTAGTGTATGTAAACTTCCACTGGAATTGTGATACAGTGAATTATAAGTGAAATAATCTGTCTGTAAACAATTGTTGGAAAAATGACTTGTGTCATGCGCAAAGTAGATGTCCTAACCGACTTGCCAAAACTATAGTTTGTTAACAAGAAATTTGTGGAGTGGTTGAAAAACAAGTTTTAATGACTCCAAGTTTTAAGGACTTCCGGCGCCGACAGAGATGGCCGCCTCGCTTCGCGTTCCTAGGAAACTATGCAGTTTTTTTTTTTTTTTACGTGTTATTTCTTACATTGGTACCCCAGGTCATCTTAGGTTTCATTACATACAGTCGAGAAGAACTACTGAACATAAGAGCAGCGTCAACTCACCATCAGTACGACCAAGAATATGACTTTCGCGAAGCGGACCCTGTGTTCTGCCTTTCACCCAGGACAACGGAATGGATCCCAGCCGGCGACCCCAAAAAACGACTTTGAAAAAGGGGAAAACGAAGCGTTCTTCTGGTCAGACTCCAGAGACGGGCACATCATGCACCACTCCCTAGCATTCTCCTCGCCAATGTCCAGTCCTTTGACAACAAGGTTGATGAAATCCGAGCAAGGGTAGCATTCCAGAAGGACATCAGATACTGTAACGTTCTTTGCTTCACGGAAACATGGCTCACTGGAGAGATGCTATCGGAGACGGTGCAGCCAGCTGGTTTCTCCACGCATCGCGCCGACAGAAACAAACATCTTTCTGGTAAGAAGAGGGGCGGGGGCGTATGCTTTATGGTTAACGTGACGTGGTGTGGCCAAAACAACATACAGGAACTCAAGTCCTTCTGTTCACCTGATTTAGAATTCCTCACAATCAAATGTAGACCGCATTATCTACCAAGGGAATTCTCTTTGATTATAATCACAGCCGTATATATTCCCCCCCAAGTAGACACATCGATGGCTCTGAACGAACTTTATTTGACTCTTTGCAAACTGGAATCCATATATCCGGAGGCTGCATTCATTGTAGCTGGGGATTTTAACAAGGCTAATCTGAAAACAAGACTCCCTAAATTTTATCAGCATATCGATTGCGCAACCAGGGCTGGAAAAACCTTGGATCATTGCTATTCCAACTTCCGTGACGCATATAAGGCCCCGCCCTCCTTTCGGAAAAGCTGACCACAACTCCATTTTGTGGATCCCTGCCTACAGACAGAAACTAAAACAAGAAGCTCCCGCGCTGAGGTCTGTTCAACGCTGGTCCGACCAATCTGATTCCACACTCCAAGACTGCTTCCATCACGTGGACTGGGATATGTTCGTATTGCGTCAGACGACAACATTGACGAATACGCTGATTCGGTGTGCGAGTTCATTAGAACGTGCGTTGAATATGTCGTTCCCATAGGAACGATTAAAACATTCCCAAACCAGAAACCGTGCATTGATGGCAGCAATCGTGTGAAACTGAAAGCGCGAACCACTGCTTTTAATCAGGGCAAGGTGACTGGAAACATGACCGAATACAAAACAGTGTAACTATTCCCTCCGCAAGGCAATCAAACAAGCTAAGCGTCAGTATAGAGACAAAGTAGAATCTCAATTCAATGGCTCAGACACAAGAGGTATGTGGCAGGGTCTACAGTCAATCACGGATTACAAAAAGAAAACCAGCACCGTCACGGACCAGGATGTCTTGCTCCCAGGCAGACTAAATAACTTTTTTGACGGGCCGCCCCCAGGTGGTGAGGGTAGGCAACAACATCTCCACCCCGCTGATCCTCAACACTGCGGCCCCACAAGGGTGCGTTCTGAGCCCTCTCCTGTACTCCCTGTTCACCCACGACTGCGTGGCCACGCACGCATCCAACTCAATCATCAAGTTTGCGGACGACACAACAGTGGTAGGCTTGATTACCAACAACGACGAGACGGCCTACAGGGAGGAGGTGAGGGCCCTTGGAGTGTGGTGCCAGGAAAATAACCTCACACTCAACGTCAACAAAACTAAGGAGATGATTGTGGACTTCAGGAAACAGCAGAGGGAACACCCCCCTATCCACATCGATGGAACAGTAGTGGAGAGGGTAGTAAGTTTTAAGTTCCTCGGCGTACACATCACAGACAAACTGAATTGGTCCACCCACACAGACAGCATCCTGAAGAAGGCGCAGCAGCGCCTCTTCGACCTCAGGAGGCTGAAGAAATTCGGCTTGTCACCAAAGGCACTCACAAACTTCTACAGATGCACAATCGAGAGCATCCTGTCGGGCTGTATCACCGCCTGGTACGGCAACTGCTCCGCCCACAACCATAAGGCTCTCCAGAGGGTAGTGAGGTCTTTACAACACATCACCAGGGGCAAACTACCTGCCCTCCAGGACACCTACACCACCCGATGCCACAGGAAGGCCATAAAGATCATCAAGGACGACAACCACCCGAGCCACTGCCTGTTCACCCCGCTATCATCCAGAAGGCGAGGTCAGTACAGGTGCATCAAAGCTGGGACCGAGAGACTGAAAAACAGCTTCTATCTCAAGGCCATCAGACTGTTAAACAGCCACCACTAACATTGAGTGGCTGCTGCCAACACACTGACTCAACTCCAGACACTTTAATAATGGGAATTGATGGGAATTGATGTAAAATATATCACTAGCCACTTTAAACAATGCTACCTAATATAATGTTTACATACCCTACATTATTCATCTCATATGTATACGTATATACTGTACTCTATATCATCTACTGCATCCTTATGTAATACATGTATCACTAGCCACTTTAACTATGCCACTTTGTTTACATACTCAACTCATATGTATATACTGCACTCAATACCATCTACTGTATCTTGCCTATGCCGCTCTGTACCATCACTCATTCATATATCTTTATGTACATATTCTTTATCCCCTTACACTTGTGTCTATAAGGTAGTAGTTTTGGAATTGTTAGCTAGATTACTTGTTGGTTATTACTGCATTGTCGGAACTAGAAGCACAAGCATTTCGCTACACTCGCACTAACATCTGCTAACCATGTGTATGTGACAAATAAAATTTGATTTGATTTGACCTATGTACATTTCCGACTTCAACTGTATATGCTCTTGGCACCAGGCAGCAATGTTCTGAGCAGAGGGGGTTGATTGGGTAGGTCAAGGTTCTGAGCAGTGGGGGTTGGTTGGGTAGGTCAAGGTTCTGAGCAGAACAGTGTGCAGTTGTGCTGCTCAAACTCCACCTCCAGCAGGGAGACTGTGTAGTGCTGTCAGGAACACCTGATCCAACCAGGAACCAAGACACCTGCAAACTGCAGTCACTGGACTGGGCTCTGTGTGTCTCAGAAGGTGATTGTGAAGGTGAGCCCAGAGGAAGAAGTGTACCTTATGGTGGGGGAAAGGGGCGGGGCCAGGATAACTCCTTGTATTTACTTCTGTCCTTCTGCACACATGGCTACTCATTGTTTGACCAGGGTCAATCTTTCCGGTCTGAGGATCTTGATGTTGATGCAGTAAGGAATCTAAGTCGCTCAGTTAGTGTACAGCACCTCCTGTTTGATAGATCATGTCTTGAACAGACAACACAGCACTGCTCCCGTGCTCTAGCTTACTCTCTCTCTCTCTCTCTCTCTCTCTCTCTCTCGCTCTCTCTCTCTCTCTTGCGCTCTCTCTCTCTCCCTCTCTCTCTCTCTCTTGCGCTCTCTCTCTCTCTCTCTCTCTCTCTCTCTCTCTCTCTCTCTCTCTCTTGCGCTCTCTCTCTCTCTCTCTTTCTCTCTCTCTCTCTCTCTCTCTCTCTCTCTCTCTCTCTCTCTGTGTCACTGTGTGTGGATTGGTGTTGACAGGACGGGGCTGTTCCTCCCTGGGTAGCTCTATGTAGGGATTGGAGTTCCCAGGCCTGGCCCTGGAGCCTCCCCCTTGTGACACACTTACAGGGCTGCATTGGCAACATGACTTTCACTGCTCTCCAAGGACAGCTGTCTGATGCACCTTCAGGAAAAACGAACAAACATGGAGGCCTTAGGAGCCCAAGTGCACAGACCCTGCTCCTTTTACACTAACCACCTGTGAGTAGCTGCACCTCCATGCTGCTATGTGTGCATGCATGTGTGTTTATATTTGAGAGTTGAATGTGCGTGTGTTAGAAAGAGTGAGATAGAAGGTTTATGTGTGTGCAGAGTGAAACGTGCATTTGGACTATAAATACAATACATCTATATGGCTATTAATAGCACTCTCTCTAGGCAGTAACTTTAGGTTGTGGTTTGTTTACTGCTCAGAGTTTTACTTGCCAATGCAGTGTTTTGATTTTGGACAGATAGGTCAGAAGCTTTTGCATTGGATTTCAAGAAATGTATGTGCAATTTGGGCTAAGTACTATAGCCAGAATGCATTTAAAGCTTTGGTGCATTATCCTTTTGTTTGGAACTCATATGTAATTATACAGATATGTAGATGTTGAAATGTGAAAGAGATTCAGCCAAGATTGAAGGACAATTAAAAGTTGACTAGAGAAATACTTATTTAAATATTTTGTCTAAAAGCATTGTTATGATGTTTGTAGACAGAATACAAAGCACATAGATATGATATAACATGTATTGTTTATTGTGTTGTCATTATCACTATTTGTTTTTTTATAGGTATTAGTATTGTTATTGAGCTGTTATTGTGCCATTGTTCATTGTGAAGCAAGATTGATGGCTCTCCCACTAGGCCAAGCTATTCTTTATCCAGCAGGTCATTAAGGTGTGTGAGGGTGGGCTGCAGCCTCCTCTCCTAAGCCATTGAACCACCTTCAGTCCAGGAGCTCTCTCTCTACATTAAAAACCTCTCGGCCAGGGGGTGTGGCCATGCGAGACTGTGCAGCCATTGTGTTTCCTGATACATATGCACAGAGAGGAGGTGTGTGCACACACAATAGTGGAAAGTTGAACCAGACAAAAGGTCTTTTTATGGGTTTCAGTATTCTGCTTAGGAACAACTGGGCAAAAAGCCATCTGGCAGCCGGTCAATGTGTTAGTGAGGGCAGAACCTACACACACAGTGGTCAATGGTTGTAATCTTGAGTCTGCCTCAATACAGTTCTGCTTATTCTCCTATGTAAGATGATAGAGGTATACCATATACACAAGGGTATACCGGTTATGAAACCTTTTTCGGATGCATTTTGTAAATACCACAAGTGCAAGAGTTGAGAATCAACATTTGTGTCTCTTGAATGCATGTTGAGGGAAGTCCTACAGATGAACTTAATGAAGGGCCACAGAAGCACATCAGATCGATATTATCTGGAGATTCCAAAATGTAAAGTGAAGATGAAAATGATTTTGGATCCACCACAGGAAGCATTTTGGTCTTGTGTAAGTCAGGTCTCCCAACCAATGTGTGTCAAAAGAGATGATTCACTTGCCCCAGACAAGCCATAATCAGTTTGCAAAAATGGGGAAAAGGCACCGACTGCATTTCGTCCATGTTCTAGACCTCAGAGATGTATATTAACCCCTCTCATTGTGGTTAAAGTGTGGAAAATGGCATTTGGTGTCAGGCTTCTTCAAGTTTATGAACATTTTTGGGCCTAAAATGTTGTGTTCGTATGATTACAATAAAAAACATTACATAAAGTGTGTAGGCCTATCTTTAATGCATCTCAGTTGTCAGAAATGTGATGCGTAAGATCACTTTTTTATTTTATGAGAGGGTTGACATGAGCTTCTATAACATAAAGGGAAAGCTCAGTGTGGAGGGATGGCTGTAGACCAAGGTTGCGTTTGACCAGACTGGCTAATTAGTCCGATTACTGCACAGCTTGATTGGTAAGACGTTTTGCTGAGTTTTTTTTATCAAATCACTCACTCAGGGAAGGCTTCATCCAGACAGCTTCATCTGCTCCAGCACACCCTGTATATTTTAGGCCTACAGCAGGATTCTGTCTGGGAAAACAGCAAGTGTCTACATTTGAGACCATAGGGAGAACTGAAACTGAGTGAAGAAAGTTCCCCTTTCTGAGTCATTGTTTTGATCCAAGTATGGGATGTTGGCTACATTTAAACACTATACAGACAAGACTAGAAGGAGATGTGTTAGGGTTAAGATTCCTCCTCAGTGATGGTGTTCAGTATTCTGCAGCAGACCAGCAGGAGACATTTAGAAGAAATCTTTAGGTTTTCTCACTGTGATGTGGCGTCTTCCTGATTCCAGTACTGTAGATCCTAATGCTCTAATGCCTCTCTCTTTTCCCTGACCTCTCGTTCACTCCTTAACGCTCACTCTCACCTCCCTAACCCCGCCCCCTCCCTCCTCCTCTCTCCTGATGCCCTGCCTGGTGTTTGTCTCTCCGTTCTGCAGTAATCCGTTAGACCAGCAATGCTCGTCTTCCAAGCCCCCGTTGGGCTCTTCCGCCATGACATCACGAATCCTGCTGCGGCAGCAGTTGATGCGAGAGCAGCTCCAGGAGCAGGAGCGGCGGGAGCAGCAGAGACGTCAGGCCTCCTCCATCTCGCTGCACCACCAGACCACCGACGGCCACATCCACACCCAGACCCCGGCCATCAACGTCAGCGCGCCCCCCAGCCTCCCCCCCCGCATCCCAGCTGCCAATGGAGGTGCTGAAGGTAGGCAATAAGTATTGTCCACAGTTCTCACACCTGATGACACAGGTGACACACCCCCTCTCTGGCTGGCTGCTTCACTGTGGTCTTCCAAACATGCCACTCCTCACACAATTCCAGAGGTCTCACTATCACCTCTAGATGCAGGCATTCACACTCAGATGTTGTTTTAAGAAGTTACTGTGGGTTGGATGACTCTATATTGGCAACTTCTGGACAGTAGAGCAAGCACGGTTTACTATGATACGGTGTAAAACACGTGGAGGTGGGAAGCGTTTTAAAACGCATATGAGAGAATTTCCTGAGAGAATTCCTCTTTAATGCATGCTGTGCTTCCATCCATTTGGATTTAGCCATCTTTAATCCTATTTGCTGAGCTACATTCATATCTTTTCATAGTTTTGATTCATTGTTAATCTGCTCTGGGTGACTAGAGACTGTTGCAATTTTTCTGAAAGCTAGGGGAGACAGATTGATAACTACCACAACACACTACTATACTATAGTACATCCAGAAAAACAAAGACCATTTGGTAAGTTTAAAAAAAATCCTTTACATTTGTTTGTCCTTCTTTAGAAAAAGTATAACTAAATATAAAAAATAATATTAAAAAAAAGGTAAAGATTAAATGTTGAAGTGTATCCAAAACTTCATACAGTGAGGGAAAAAAGTATTTGATCCCCTGCTGATTTTGTACGTTTGCCCACTGACAAAAAAATTATCAGTCTATCATTTTAATGGTAGGTTTATTTGAACAGTGAGAGACAGAATAACAACAACAAAATCCAGAGAAACGTATGTCAAAAATGTTATAAATTGATTTGCATTTTAATGAGGGAAATAAGTATTTGACCCCTCTGCAAAACATGACTTAGTACTTGGTGGCAAAACCCTTGTTGGCAATCACAGAGGTCAGACATTTCTTGTAGTTGGCCACCAGATTTGCACACATCTTAGGAGGGATTTTGTCCCACTCCTCTTTTCAGATCTTCTCCAAGTCATTAAGGTTTTGAGGCTGATGTTTGGCAACTCGAACCTTCAGCTCCCTCCACAGATTTTCTATGGGATTAAGGTCTGGAGACTGGCTAGGTCACTCCAGGACCTTAATGTGCTTCTTCTTGAGCCACTCCTTTGTTGCCTTGGCTGTGTGTTTTGGGTCATTGTCATGCTGGAATAACCATCCATGACCCATTTTCAATGCCCTGGCTGAGGGAAGGAGGTTCTCGCCCAAGATTTGACGGTACATGGCCCGTCCATCGTCCCTTTGATGCTGTGAAGTTGTCCTGTCCCCTTAGCAGAAAAACACCCCCAAAGCATAATGTTTCCACCTCCATGTTTGACGGTGGGGATGGTGTTCTTGGGGTCATAGGCAGCATTCCTCCTCCTCCAAACACGGCGAGTTGAGTTGATGCCAAACAGCTCCATTTTGGTCTCATCTGACCACAACACTTTCACCCAGTTGTCCTATGAATCATTCAGATGTTCATTGGCAAACTTCAGACGGGCATGTATATGTGCTTTCTTGAGCAGGGGGACCTTGCGGGCGCTGCAGGATTTCAGTGCTTCACGGCGTAGTGTGTTACCAATTGTTTTCTTGGTGACTATGGTCCCAGCTGCCTTGAGATCATTGACAAGATCCTCCCGTGTAGTTATGGGCTGATTCCTTACCGTTCTCATGATCATTGCAACTCCACGAGGTGAGATCTTGCATGGAGCCCCAGGCCGAGGGAGATCGGCTCTTTTGTGTTTCTTCCATTTGCGAACAATTGCACTAACTGTTGTCACCTTCTCGCCAAGCTGCTTGGCGATGGTCTTGTAGCCCATGCCAGCCTTGTGTAGGTCTACAATCTTGTCCCTGACATCCTTGGAGAGCTCTTTGGTCTTGGCCATGGTGGAGAGTTTGAAATCTGATTGATTGATTGCTTTTAATCTCAGCTCATTACCTGTATAAAAGACACCTGGGAGCCAGAAATCTTTCTGATTGAGAGGGGGTCAAATACTTCATTAAAATGCAAATCAATTGATAACATTTTTGACATGCGTTTTTCTGGATTTTTTTGTTGTTATTCTGTCTCTCACTGTTCAAATTAACCTACCATTACAATTATAGACTGATCATTTCTTTGTCAGTGGGCAAACATACAAAATCAGCAGGGGATCAAATACTTTTTCCCCCTCACTGTATCTAAAGCATGACTGGATAGATATTTCTCCTTTGCGTTTTCCTTTGAATATGACAATTTTCCTGTTGTCTCCAACATTGTCACTGCAACATTCTAATTGATTGTTATCACTGGAAAAAATTGAATGTTTTCATTGCTTAAGAAAATTATGAGAATATGAATCATAACAATAAAGATAATAACACAATGATACCGTTTTATGACACAATGATACAGGACATGGTAGTTTCATAGCATGAACTGCCTGACAAGCATTTCTTAAGAGCATACTGCCACCCATTCAGAAAACAGCGAGGGTATGTTTTTACAATGTATGCATTATTTTTTACATTTTCACACTTTTCTGGGGCACAACCTAATTTTAAGGAGATCAGGCGAGACTGAGTCATTTATAATTCTGATTATGACTGCTTTAGGACTTGTTTATTTCTGAACCCTCTGAACATATAGATTCACTGCAGATTTACTAGAAGTATTGTAGTAATTTAGCAGTAGAAAAGCCCTAGTCCATGTTTACGCTGGTAGGAATTTGCCATCTGGGTAGTCCAGATGGCAAAGTAGGTTGTATGTGTGCAAGTGTTCTATATCAATGTAATATTTCATTATAGCAAATATGTTTAATATTGTATTGATTGATAGCTTTTGTGGAAATATGACACAGATTATATATTTACAGTGCATTCGGGAAAGTATTCAGATGCCTTTACTTTTCCCACACTTTGATACAGTACATTACAGGCTTATTCTAAAAAAAAAAACTTTTTTTTTAACCCCTCATCAATCTTATCCAATACCCCATAATAACAAAGCAAAAACACTTTTTTAGAAATTGTTGCAAATTTAATACAAATAATACACTGAAAATGTACATTTACATAAGTATAGAGACCCTTTACTCAGTACTTTATTGAAGCACCGTTGGCAGCGATGACAACCTCTAGTCTTTTTGGGTATGAAGCTATAAGCTTGGCACACCTGTATTTGGGGAGTTTCTCCCATTTGTCTCTGCAGATCCTCTCAAGCTCTGTCAGGTGGATAGGGAGTATTGCTGCACAGCTATTTTCAGGTCTCTCCAGAGATGTTCAATCGGATTCAAGTCCGGCCCACTCAAGGACATTAAGAGACTTGTCCCGAAGCCACTCCTGCATTCTCTCGGCTGTCTGCTTAGGGTCATTGTCCTGTTGGAAGGCGAACCTTCGCCCCAGTCTGAGGTCCTGAGCGCTCTGGAGCAGGTTTTCATCAAGGATCTCTCGGTACTTTGCTCCATCATCTTTCCCTTGATCCTGACTAGTCTCCCAGTCCCTGCCGCTGAAAAACATCTCCACAGCATGATGAGGTTTCCTCCAGACGTGACGCTTGGCATTCAGACCAAATAGTCTAATCTTGGTTTCATCAGACCAGAGAATCTTGTTTATCATGGTCTGAGAGTCTTTAGGTGCCTTTTGGCAAACTCCAAGCGGGCTGTCATGTGCCTTTTTCTGAGGAGTGGCTTCCGTATGGCCACTCTACCAAAAAGGCCTGATTGGTGGAGTGTTGCAGAGATGGGATAAACTTCCAGAAGGACAACCATCTCCACAGAGGAACTCTGGAGCTCTGTCAGAGTGACCTTCGGGTTCATGGTCACCTTGCTGACCAAGGCCCTTCTCCCCCGATTGCTCAGTTTGGCGAGGCGGCCAGTTCTAGGAAAAGTCTTGGTGATTCCAAACTTCTTCCATTTAAGAATGATGGAGGCCACTGTGTTCTTGGGGACCTTCAATGCTGCAGAACATTTTTGATACCCTACCCCAGACCTGTGCCTTGACACAATCCAGTCTCGGAGCTCTGTGGACAATTCCTTCGACCTCATGTCTTGGTTTTTGCTCTGACATGCACTGTCAACTGTGGGACCTCATATAGACAGGTGTGTGCCTTTCCAAATCATGTCCAATCAATTAAATGTACCACAGGTGGATTTCAATCAAGTTGTAGAACCATATCAAGGATGATTAATGGAAACAGGATGCACCTGTGCAAAAAAAAAAGCATTATTGGTTATTGTGTGTAGATTCATGAGGAACATGTTTTATTTAATCAATTTTAGAATAAGGCTGTAACGTAACAAAATGTGGAAAAAATGTTTTAAGTTAAAGTCTTAATTACATTATGTAAAATTCCATTCCATATAGTATAAAGTAGTAGGATAGTAGTATAAATAGTGCCCCCCTCTTGTCATCATACTGAACATGTGTGGCATGGGTCCAACCATTGAAACCATTGCCCTCCACATACAGCATAAACATTACTTATCCTATACTCTGTAAAATTGTTAGCTCTTTGAAAGGTTTAGGATAACCCCATAAAAGAGTACAATACGACAAGCTGGAAGACATTTCTGTGATTCAGGTTTGGAGCTTACGGGCATTCTTCATTGACTGAAATTCCCCCAAATGAAAGGCCTGTTCCTGTCTAGCACTAAGCACTGTAGAGCAGGGTTTACCTGCTAGCCTGTCTGTGACTAGATTAGCACAGTCCACACGCAAAGCTACACAAAATTAGCTTAGGGGTACCAGGCAGGGCTGCTGGACCTTAAAGGTGAAAACATTAAGCTCAGATGAGTTTGTCTAAAGACAGATTCGGCCCTTAATTAACCAAGTGACCACTGACCTTTGGAGAAATATGTACGGGATCAGTTTGGGGATCAGGACAAAGGCAAGCAGTCTTACCATACACCCTAACTCTAATTCAGCGAAGAATGCTCGTAATTAGCCCCACTGCTTTCATTCCATGGCATAAGGGGAAAACACTAGCTTTGAAATGTATTTAGGATCATTTCCTAAAAGGGTTCAACATGATTTCTAGATTTATTGAAAAGGAATTTAGCATATTTGTCAGCGGTGGGTGTAGCTTGTGCATGGAAGTCAGGCGTAGGAGAGGAGAGATGAATGGACAAAGTACTTTACTAAGGCAATAATAATACAGAACGCAACCGCGTCACAAAACAAATGCCCACAGAACAAGTGAGGCAGCAAAAGTACAGACCCAAGTATAAAGTACCGGCTGCCACAAAGCACGGGTAAAACAAAACCCGGCGCAAACCAGCCGGAAGCGTACCAACCCCGACAATAAACAATACCTCACACAGACATGGAGGGAACAGAGGGTTAAATACACATGTTAATTAGTAGGAGATGTGAACCAGGTGTGCTGGAAGACAAGACAAAACAAATGGAAAATGAAAGGTGGATCGGCGATGGCTAGAAGACCGGCGACGTCGACCGCCGAACGCCGCCTGAACAAGGAGAGGAACCGACTTCGGCGGAAGTCGTGACAGTATTATGAGAAGAATAAAGCACTGTGCATAGTCATCAAAAAGAAAGGAGGACCAAGGCACTCTTCATATAATAGCGGAACACAAGTACGCCATACGGGTAGGTAATGAAGACTACCCCATGGCAAGGCACTACAAGTCCCTACACCATGGCAACCCTGCCTCCCTACAAGCTATGGGTATTGATCATATTCCAGCCTCTAATAGAAAAGGGGACCGTCTTAAACAGTTAAACCAAAGGGAAAGTTTTGGGATTTACAAACTACAGGCCACTAAATACCCTGGTTTAAATAAAGATATGGATTTCTCACCCTTCCTGTAGGGTCGTGATGGGTCCATTTACTGTCATCTAGTGGACATTTTGCTCTCTTGCCCTCAGCTATGTTTAGACTGTTGTTGTCCATGTTTTGCTGTGTTCTAGTGTACTATGGAATATTTAGCTTTCTTATTCTTGACACTTCTCCCAGTCATATTTAAGGTTAGAACTACCTTTTATTTATTTATTTATTTATTTATTTTATTTCACCTTTATTTAACCAGGTAGGCAAGTTGAGAACAAGTTCTCATTTACAATTGCGACCTGGCCAAGATAAAGCAAAGCAGTTCGACACATACAACGACACAGAGTTACACATGGAGTAAAACAAACATACAGTCAATAATACAGTATAAACAAGTCTATATACGATGTGAGCAAATGAGGTGAGATAAGGGAGGTAAAGGCAAAAAAAGGCCATGGTGGCAAAGTAAATACAATATAGCAAGTAAAACACTGCAATGGTAGATTTGCAATGGAAGAATGTGGAAAGTAGAAATAAAAATAATGGGGTGCAAAGGAGCAAAATAAATAAATAAATTAAATACAGTAGGGAAAGAGGTAGTTGTTTGGGCTAAATTATAGGTGGGCTATGTACAGGTGCAGTAATCTGTGAGCTGCTCTGACAGTTGGTGCTTAAAGCTAGTGAGGGAGATACGTGTTTCCAGTTTCAGAGATTTTTGTAGTTCGTTCCAGTCATTGGCAGCAGAGAACTGAAAGGAGAGGCGGCCAAAGAAAGAATTGGTTTTGGGGGTGACTAGAGAGATATACCTGCTGGAGCGTGTGCTACAGGTGGGAGATGCTATGGTGACTAGCGAGCTGAGATAAGGGGGGACTTTACCTAGCAGGGTCTTGTAGATGACATGGAGCCAGTGGGTTTGGCGACGAGTATGAAGCGAGGGCCAGCCAACGAGAGCGTACAGGTCGCAATGGTGGGTAGTATATGGGGCTTTGGTGACAAAACGGATTGCACTGTGATAGACTGCATCCAATTTGTTGAGTAGAGTGTTGGAGGCTATTTTGTAAATGACATCGCCAAAGTCGAGGATTAGTGTTTAGTGTTCTGATACTTCTAATGGACATTTTTTGTAGGGATTGATACATTTTTCGTTAGGGCAAATCAAGTCTGACATTTTAAAGTGGAAATGACAAACTTTAGAAGCATTTTTAAACCTCAAACACAACAAGTTTGCATTTCCTGCTGTGCCAGCCTGGTCTCATGTTCAGGAAAATGATCAGAAACAAAGGAGTGATCAATTTAAGATCCTACATCTGTAATTATCCATGGGTGTCACATACTGTAATTTTCGTATTTACTAGTTTACAGATGGTCACTTTGGTTTAGCCACAAAGAAACAGTTTATTTAAACTTGAGAAATTCATCAAATACAATTATTGAACCTTTGAGACATTAGACATTGTAAGATTTCATAATATAATGAAATTAATAGATCAGGAAAATTTGCATTAGGTTTACTCTCATGGATTAGATCAGGGGTTCCCAAACTTTTTACTCAGCATTGGGTATTGTGTATTCATGTGATATTGGAGTGACTAAAACATTACAACAAAATCAATGGGCTAAAAAAACCTAGCTAAAACAATAGTAATTGACTTTATCAAGGAGGAGTTGCTTGTTGCCTCAGGACTGTGTTGGCCTGTCTTATTTTGGAAGTCAGATTATTTATTGTTTATTTTATCCTAGGAATATCCCATTAATCAAGTTTGAGCTAAGACTAAATTCAAGCCATGTATCTTCTGACTTCACACTAGTTACTAGCGTTTCTCTCATGGAAGTTATAAACACCAAATGAGAACCGTAAGGCAAAGAACATGTAGTGTGGTTTGGAAGAACTTCTAGTTCAGTTACTAGAGGCATAAAGTTCAATCTGTATTGAGTGAAATCAATTCGACAAAGCCTGCATTCTGTATTCTGGCCAATTCTAATGCTTATTTTATATAATGTACAAGTAGTATAGATTTTTTTGTGTGCTTCTTGGCTCACTATATTGAGGTAATCCAGTGTTATAATCCATGTTATTATTTCAATTTAAATGTCAATCAATCAATGTAAAAAATAACAAATAATTGCTGATCTTGTTCCGTTGTCTCAATAACACCCTGGTACATAGATGTCGCTATCGATTCAAAGCAATTCATCATAACAAAAGCAGTATTTACACACCTTCCATGTTCAATATTAGCAGAAGGAATTTGACCAGGTCAAGAAAATACTGAGGCAGATTGGCTGGAAGTATGCCTTGGTATTCTCTGATGGAAATGGATGTCGGACTGGTGTGAGAAAGTAGAAAGATGTACAACTCTGAAATATACAGAACACATATTGTGTCAATGGATTCTAACTTGTGTTTTCAGCTTTGCAGCAACATTTGCCTTTCCACAGTACTGTACAATTATGAAATGTATTATTACTGTCGGGGGTCGTGCATGTGGCCGTCATATTAGTAGTAATAGTAGCGTTAATTGCATATTAAGACGTTAAGAGACTTGTTATCAGATTGTTCAGCATGTGGCGCTTTCTAAGAAAACATACAGGCTAATTATTTATATATTTTTAAATGAATAATCAAACACCCATGTACACAAACAGTGCAACTAGTTCTTACTCCTCAATTACAGCTCAGGCTAATTGCGTGTCTAGGATTGTTGGATGATTATTTGGTGTCCCATTTACAGCACATGAACACTATATAGATACAAATCAGGGATTGCTCACACCTCTCTGACATTTAGAAAATATGATTTGAACGGTTCGCCTGGTTTAGGATGCCTCTAATTCTACACAATTCCTCCACCTCTCATTGTTGACGAACAGTGCATTTAAAGGACATTTAAAAGCTGGCCCAGAGGGTTTTATTGCCTAATTGGTCAGGATGCATTCCCAACTTTGACCCCTTCAGTTATCACACGGTCAACATGCCTGAAATAACTTTCAACTCTCCCCAGGGGAATTCCCAAAATACCTCAGAAAGCTATTAATAGACCTGCCAGTTAGGATACATTCCTTATGGAATGACTAGAAATAGGGAATGCCAATTTACATTGAGCAATACACATCTATTGAATTACCTTTTTAATTTTTGTTGCATAAAACAAATAGGCCTACCAGTAAATGCTTATTACCATGTTATAGTAGAACAGTGTATGATATTCTCTATTGATGCTAGTGTGGTGTCAGTTGTTACTGTAGATACTATTTGCAAGGTTAAATAACCCAATAAGGGCCCGGGGGAGGGACCATCTGGTTCTGTTGCTGCGTTGTTGAGCCAAGAGTTCAGGAGGTGAATGGGGTTGTGAGGAGCTCCATCTGCCTCAAGCCTTTCCAAATAACCAGACTCTGTCATCCACACTTGGTTATCCTGAGCTCATTAACCACCTCACCAGTGAAATCAACTGTCATTCTGAGTTTGTCCAGGCTTGGCTACAGTCAATTTACACACGTGTTGGATAAACACACATGCTTCAGTACAACCGATTCTAAACGGAATTCTCTCCCATTACTGGTTTATAATTGGTCATTTATCAGTTGGTTATCTTTGCTGTTGTTGGAACCCTTGAATGCAGTGATGTACTGTCCTGTTAGGATTCAGGAATAACTTCATATTAGAGATAATGTTACAGGTAGCTGAAATCTCATGTTTAGAAACATCTTATTACAATCTGCTTTCTCTCAGGTTTGAGTAAAGAATAAATAAAGTAGTCTCCCTTTAGCAACGTAATCATTTTATGGATTTTTTGTTTCAATGAAGATGTTTAGACAAACAAAACAATACAGTATATATTTTACTATATTATGAAGCATGTAGTTTACAAGAATAGTTTTAGCTCAGTGAGCCTATCATCCAAAAATAGCAGAGTAACCAGCCAGTGTGCAACAGCCATGCATGTGGTTAAAGAGGAGATGAGAAGTTATCTGGCCTGGGGCAAGTGTCAGTAGACAGGGTGACCTGGTCTTGGTTGTAGAAAGAGCCTCTTTGTAAGACTCCCACTCTGACGTCAAACTAGCACCATAAAGGCATAAATTCATATTTTACATAAAGCATCACAATCTTTAAAAAGGTTAATTGTGTCTCACTTAGACTTATTAACATGTGTAGCTAATGCCTTTTTTCTGCCTTTTATAAGCTGAACTAGAGGTGTTCCTCTCTGTATTATCAGTGTTGAAAGCAGCGGATGAAAGAGAGGAAGACAGCCTCTCTGGTCTTGCATAGACTTTGAAAGGGAATATAATTAGGTTTTAAGCATCTCTTATTTGTAGTTGGAATATAAATTGTGCTGGAGATGTTGGAGATGCTTGAATACCACCATTATCAAGTAGGTCCAGTATTATGCTGATTGAAATATATTTTATTTTCCCCCCTTTTTCTTTTGGGGTATGGTAAGATAAACATAACATTTATTCAGATGGAACGTGTGACATGAATTGTGAATACATGTATTTATATCTAGGGATTATTTAGCTATCAAGAGATAGCACAGAAAAAAATATAAATGAAAAGATAAGCTTACGACGCACTGCTTTGGGATTTGCTAGTAATATTGATACTTTCTAACATTTCAATTCATACTTGACTTTCTCTGGTCAAGTCAAGGACTCTATCACTAGTTGAGCTGACAGGTATTTTATTTTCAAATTAATTAGTAATCAGGTTCTCTTTATTATTATAAATGTATGGAAACATTTTCAAGGCTGTTTCTTGCTTATTTAGTGAGATTAATATTCAGTGAGATATGTGAGCTGTTTCTTGAGTGCACAGCACAATTTCAACATGACCAATGATCATCAACCCATCATAACAGCGCTTGAGGATTCTGACTCTCACTTATGTCTCTCCCTCTTTCACTCCATCTCTCCCTACCTCCTCCAGGTGCAGACTCACCTGGAGAACCCCACCAAGTACCACATCCAGCAGGCCCAGCAGCAGCAGGTGAAGCGCTACCTGGGCAAGCTTGGCTCCCTGCCCTGCCCCAACCTGTCCTCTGACCACAAGGGCATGGCTCTGGGTCCGGGAAACAGTGCCCCCAACAGCCCCATGGCCTTACTCACCCTCAACATCAACTGTGAGAAAGAGGTAACGCAAAACGTAACATGGCCATAGATGCCGAGCTACAATGCAGTGTGTGTAAATTCAGTGTGCTTTTCACACCATAATATCTGCCAATTTTCGATTACTTATACTTCAAAGCAACGTGTATTTGAGTAATGAATGGTAGGAAATGTGATCTTCTGTTGATTAACCCTCAACTGAATCACTGTCTGTTAGAAAATATGTTATCTCAAATTCAATTTTAGTTTTTTTTTATTATAGATGGATGATGTCATTGATGACATAATTAGTCTGGAATCGAGTTATAACGACGATATCCTTGGATTAATGGACCCAGGGCTTCAGATGGCCAATACGGTATGATTGCCTTAATTTACTGTCTGCTTGCATGAGGCCAGTAACCGAAAGGCTGCTGGTTTGAATACCTGAGCTGACAAGGGGAAATCTGTCTATGTGCCCTTGAGCAAGGCACTTAACCCTAATTTGCTCCAGGGGCGCAGTACTACTATGGCTGACCCTGTAGAGCAACACATCTCACTGCACCTATCCGGTGGAGGCCTATGTGACAATTCATAGTTGATGTGTCTACGAATACAGCAAATGTTTGCTTCCAGATCATTGTGTAAACACATTTTAAAGGGTTAACTACTCATGTGTCAAGCACCACATGTGCCAGGTATATTTGACCCTGCTAACATTACTATTGTCTGTGGTTATCTTTTCTCATCAGATCGCTGTCAACACTAACCTCTTGGACATTTATGGTAACCAGAGCATGCCCCATCCAGGCCTGGCCATCAACTCCTGCCCTGCCAACCTGCCCAACATCAAAAGGGAATACTCAGGTGAGCATGACCCCATTACATGGAAAACATCCAGATTCAAACATACTCTCCAGACCTTTGTGACTGAGCAATATGTTTGAAAGGGTCAGGTAAATGTTATGCATGTGCTTTGCATTGATATTGTTTTTGATTATTGTAAACTTTGTTATTTTGTCATTCAAAATAAAGTGAAATGCATTGAAAATTTTATGTGCCAAATAGTTTCCCAATCTCCGGCCATCATGCACATGCTGGACAAGTCTGGATCGTGTAGCAAGTTTGAGAACTATCACAGGCCTGAAGGGTTTCCTGTAGGTATGTCTGCATAGTCATATTCATATTTACTTTAGCTAACTGTGAGTTTGAGTTAGGTTACACGGGTGCATATTGCTTAGCCTATAATGTGCTCAGCACAGTTTAATTTATTTTCTTCCCGAAACTAACTAAACATTTCTGGCATAACTGTTTTGTTGTGTGTCAACATCAATGTTTTGCCATTGTCCTACAGATGAAGGATCTTAAACTGATCCAGTTTGAAAATAATCCTGCAGCAACAAGAAATGTGAATTATTATATGGATTATAATTAATGGACGTTTTTGTAGGGGTTGATACATTTTTCGTAAGGTAAAATAAAATCTGAAATTTCAAAGTGGAAATTACACATTTTAAACCTCAAATACACTACAAGTTTTACATTTCCTGCATTGTTCTCCTGCAACAGGGTTATCAAATGAAGATCCCACATCTGTAGTCATTGTCCATTCCTAATGCTAACTGCTTTGTTTCAGAAGCAGAGGTCAGGGCAATGGCAAAGGAACGACAGAAGAAGGATAACCATAATTTGAGTGAGTTTTGCTATACGGTAATTATCAGCTATCTAGTAATATCATGTGGGTTGTTTAGATATGCGGTGATATGACCTTTTCATTATTACATTTTGCATGATTGATTGTTTCTTATTGTTCTCTTCTCGTCCTATTCCCTGTAGTTGAGAGAAGACGGAGGTTTAACATCAACGACCGGATCAAAGAATTGGGGACCATGATTCCAAAATCAAATGATCCGTAAGTTGCGTTATGTTTACTTGGATTTGAAGTCTTTCTACCAGATACAGCGCAGTCTGGAATTATTGGATCCCTTAACAAAGATGAGCAAAAAATAACAGAAAATCAGTAATACAAATAGTGAGCTATATTGTATACTCCAAAAATTAGAACAATTATATTATTTAATAATAATACTATTGCTCAGAGACCGAGATTTTGTGTAACAAGTAATTAAAACAAATGTCAAAAAGATATGGGTCAAAATGATTGGATCCCCTGTTTTCAATGCTCCAGTAAGGGAAAGGGATTCAGTTATACACCTGAATACATTCAACTGAAATGTGTCTTCCGCATTTAACCCAACCATTCTGAATCAGAGCTGCCATAATCGACATCCACGTCTTCAGTGACCGGAGAACAGTGGGTTAACTGCCTTGCTCAGGGGCAGAACAACAGATTTTTACCTTGTCAGCTCTGGGATTCAATCCAGCAACCTTTCGCTTACTGGCTCTAACCACTAGGCTACCTGCCGACCCCTCCCCTTGTAAGGATATTGACAATGAGCCTTTTTCTAAAATGTTTTATGAGATTGGGGAACACACTAGGAGGGATCTTAGACCATTCCTCCATACAGAATCTTTCCAGATCCTTGATATATTTTGTCTGCGCTAATTGATTGCCCTCTTCAATTCAAACCACAGGTTTTCAATGGCCACTGAGATGGCCATTGCAAAATGTTGATTTTGTTTTTTTCTTTGTGGTTTTTGCTGGAATATTCACTTGCGGCCAAGTTTCAGCCTCCTGGCAGAGGCAACCAGGTTTTTGGCTAACATGTCCTGGTACTTGACAAAGTTCATAATGCCGTTGACCTTAACACGGACCCCAGGACCAGTGGAAGCAAAATAGCCACATAACATCATCAATCCACCACCATATTAAACAGTAATGATGAGGTATTTTACTACATATGCATTGTTCTTTCTAAGGCCAAACCCACCGCTGGGTGGACCTCTATTTTCGTGTCATATGACCATAGCACTGGTTCCAAACCAAGTGCAAATCATGTTTAGCAAACTCCAGGCGGTGCTATGGTCAGATGACATGAAAATAGAGGTATTTGGTCACGGTTATGACCTTCGAGGATCTGGAAAGATTCTGTATGGTGAAATGGTCTAAGATCTCTCCCAAAGTGTTCTCCAATCTCATAAAACATTTGATAAAAAGGCTCAGTATTGTTATCCTTCCAAAGGGAGGGTACTGGAGTATTGAAAACAGGGGATCCAATAATGCTGACCCCTATCTTTTAGCTTTTTTTTTTATTACTTAAATTAAAAAATAAATAATATCTCTTTCTCTGAGCAATTCTATTCGTATAAAATAATATAATTTGTCATTTTTTAAGCATACAACATAGCTCAGTATTTGTATTATTTATTTTATACAGTCTTTTTTGCTCATCTTTATCAAAGGTTCCAATAATTCCGGACCCCACGGTATATATCATGGGTCAGACATAGACCCTAGGCTAGAGTTTACGATAATTATAGATCAATGCCTCAGTTTATTTTCAGTGCATCCATACCCTTGAGAAGTGTGTGAGTTAGAACGTTGTCAGTGTACTCTAGAATGCTACCAGTTCAGGCTGATAAAACCTTGCTGGCCTGCTACTCCCCTCTCTGGTCCTCAGGGATATGCGATGGAACAAAGGCACCATTCTCAAGGCGTCGGTGGATTACATCAGGAAGCTACAGAGGGAGCAGCAGAGGGCCAAAGAGCTGGAGAACAGACAGAAGAAGCTGGAGCATGCCAATAGACACCTGATGCTGCGGATACAGGTACAGCATGGTAGGCCGTGGGGCACTGGGAGAGATAAGGAGCAACTTAGCCATGCCTTCAAAATGTCACATACTGTATTAGCCAATCAAAGTAGGATTGAATTGAGATGAGGCTCTTCTATATTCTGGATGGTATCAGATATGCAGCATGCAGACAGACAATGTTGATAACACTCTCTTTCCTTTCTCTTTCTCCGTCCCTTGATGGGGTTCAGGAGTTGGAGATGCAAGCTCGTGCCCATGGTCTGACCACAGACACATCTGCCCTCTGCTCAGCTGAGCTCTCAGCCCGAGGCATCAAGCAGGAGCCAGCCCTGGGAGACTGCCACCAGGATCTGTACCATGTCCACCCCCGGCACCAACACCACCCAGCCTGCACTCCAGACCAGGTTCAGTACACCATCTTGGAGCTCAACGATGGAGCATCTCCCTATACCAAGGGCCACAGGGGAGTCTCAGGTGACCAGGGGCCTTACGGCAGTCATCCTAAGGGGGCCTTGATGGACATCCTGATGGATGACAACTTGTCCCCTGTGGGAGGGGGAGACCCCCTGCTTTCCTCTGTCTCGCCCGGAGCTTCTAAGGACAGCAGCTGCTCAGGCAGCAAAAGCATGGAAGAGAACGACCAGAGCTGTTAGCACTCACTGCTGCCCACTCCACTCACCTGCATCTTTATCTCCACCCCTTCAACCTGTTCTATGTTGTGTTGTGTTGAGGCCTCCTCAGACGTCTCCCGTCAGTAGCTAACTTCAGCCAACTGCTGTTTAGTTAGTTAGTTTGTTTTCAGGTGTTTACACATTTTACATTTTTCATTGTTTTTTTTTTTTTGTTTATTATATGGTATCATTGGGTTCTGAAAGCCGTCAAACTGAATTTAGTTCAGTTTCTCTTGTGTATTGATTATAAATTACTTTTTAATAGTTCGTTTTAATAGATCATGCTCTGATTTTATCAATACTTTTATGACAATGAGTCAGGGAGCGACATCTCACACATACTGTACCTGTGTAAGGTCATCATGGTATAGGGCAGGCTTATAATAGTTATAAAACCCTGATTGATAAGCTTATTGCTTTAAATTTAAAAAAAAAATTCAATTCCCTCGAAGTGAAAACTAAAAATTGTGGTTTAATATATTGTTGGTGTTACACAGTCACACTACTTCCTTTATAGCATGTCTATTCAGCGCAATATGACAGAAGCGATAATACATTATTTTGATTACTTTTGTTTGTGCATTACTTTTGTGCTTTTGAACTTGAATGAGATAACGTCTTAGTCAGGAGATTTGTAAACATTTCACATATAGCACAGAACATAATGTCAGTCTATCAATATTGGTAGAAATGCAACATTGATTTCCATACAGGCACATTTGGTTTATGAAGATATTTATGATAATAAGATTGAAATGTATTGCAGCAAATACTCACTAAGAAGTGGATCTCTAAGGAAGAAAAATACATTCTGTTTTTAACGTGTCCATTTTCAATTTTTTTTTTTTTGTACACTTATTAGGATTTGCCTGTCCATCCATTTCGTGTTTAAGAGATATTCAGGATATTTTTTTTTTTGTCAATGATGTGAATGTTTATATTGCTAGGAATATAAGGAGATGTACGTGTAGAAAATTGTTTAAACACTGGAATGACGTCCATAAATTGATTTAAATATATATTTACTAACGATTATATTTAGGTTTTTCAAATGATTGATTGTAGTTAAACTGTACTGTTAATGTATATTTCTACTGTTTAACAACTGTAGGAAAGTACTCAAATATGCCTTTGATAACAACTATCTACTGTACATTACACCACTGTATTGAGAACATGGTTACAGTGCACCCTCAAGTCTGTGGAACTATGCAATGATTACAGTTGTGCCTGTTTTACCCAGAAGACATTAGACACATTAGGCTGGTCATATAATATGTTGTAATGATTAGTAAGAAGCACCTAGCAGAATGATTTACATTGAAGTGCCTTACTGTTAGTTTTTTGTTTTCCACAGATCTAGGAGGACTACTAGACACTGGTTTGTTGTTGTTGTTTCTGGTGTTTGGTGCTTCATGTATAAAGTGTTGAGCTGCAAGGTCCCTACGGGAAGCAGTAGGGAAGGGCCTTTTGTCAGAGAGTAGAAAACCATGTTATGGGCCTCCAAATGTCTCTCTAGGCCATCCATTTTGTTTGGGATGTTTTTGATGCTAGAGTTCTGTTTTGAGGTCAGAATTCCACTCGGAGGGCAATAATCAAAACATTGCTTTACTGAATTCTCAGCTTCTTTTTTGAGACCAATTATTTTTCTGAATGTAATGTAACTCAGTGTTGACTGCCAAAATGTGTTGCCAAAATCAAAGTGAAGTCTAAAATATGCAAAGAAGGAATTAACGTTGTTATTTTTTGATGTTGTACTTTTGTGTAAGGATGTTTCTTCTTTATTTCTAGAGCAATAATTTAAGAATAATGGCTATCAGGCTGCACGTAAAGCTAAGCACAAAGTAGTCCATGTACTTATAGGCGAATTCTCTGCAGTACAAATCCACTGCAGAATGGCCCTCATGGTCAAACTGCACCCAGGTCTGTCTGGTAATATCTAGACACAGGCCTGTCATTCACTCACTGTCCTTTGACTGAACCCAGATCAGCATATAATTTCCCTAGACAATGTCACCCTCTTGTGTTGATGAAACCACTATGCACCAAGATTGGTGTTTTCAACCATAGAACTAAAATGCATAGAACTAACATTTTCATTTAAAGCAATGGTGACAGTTGATTGATGCCCATTATTTGTAAATAAATATATTAATCGATCCGCTTGTTACCATGGCACAGTTTGGGTATACCACTAACATTTCAAAGAGCCATGTTTGTTCACACATTGAACACCCCAGGCTGACAGGTCTATTAATTGTATTTACATGGTTTCAGATAGACGCCTCTGCCGAGATTGCCACTGTAATGTGATAATGACTCTGTTTCCAGGGGAGATGGAGGTAGTGATGGTCATACACTGGTTAGGGATGGATCAGTGATGTCAAGGCCATTCATTGGAACTGAGTGTGGAAAATAGCTTTTGACAAACATTAAAGTCAATTAAATATTTTTACTTGTGTTATTGCAGGAGTATGTTTCGTTCTATGATTGATAAAAATAAAAGTATTTCACTAATTGTCTCTGAACACTAATGATGGGTAAATAATATGAGAATAGATCATGTTCAACAGACACTCCAATATAATGAATGATAATATTTTATTGGTAGACTTCCAGGGCTCTATCCAATCCGCATTGCTGAAGTTCAGCTGTACAGCGTGGTTGAAATTAAAGGATATGTTTCTGCATTAGCAGAGACTGCATTCACAGTAAATGCTGCATATGTCGGCTCAATCAAAAATGACCTTTACCTTTGTATCACAGAATCTGTAACACTTCAGTTTAACATATTAAATAAAGCCCCAAGTAAATGTGCGTTGACTGAAACATATTGAATATGAAACACAGCATTTCTTCTTCACCGGCTCATCAGGGCATGGATATTATCACCAGCCTTCAAGAAGAACCAAGTTCATCACACAGACACCAACTAAAGCAGCACCGGCCTCTCAAGATTCTGAGCCTGCCTGGTAGGGTTGGTCCTGCAAAGTCAAAGCCCCCTGATGGGAGAGGATAATATGCAAGGAAATTCTCAATGCTGCTAATTTGAACCTTGACAAACTTTTACCTAGCCGATGGGGATTCCGGTGGGGTGCCCCCACCCAGGTAGTGGCAGCGCTGGCATGAAGAGCTGCACTAACCCATGGGGAGGGGGCATATTATTGTGGCCCTGGTAGCACAAAATAAATAAAAGGTCTGACTGCACAGAGTTGCTTGGAAATTGGTCACAATGGGAGACCAGTGTGTGTGTGTGTTTCAGAGGAAGGGGGTGTATCTGATCTCCATCACCTAGGACTGAACAATAGTTAATGAAATCTCCTAATTTTTCAATTTTTTAGCTAAATGTTTCATGCCTTCTCAAACAGCTGCAACTGTATATGCATTCATAAAACAAGTCCTTTCTTGAGTTGGGCTCAGGGATGGAACACCTGTTGAGCGTCTCAGCTTATGGTAGTTTATGGGGAAAAGGGGTTGAGTGTGTGTGTATGAATGTGTGTGTGTATGTATTCCACATCTGTTGCTAGGGGGTAATGATGTTAGGGACAATATAGGATGAATCACAATAAATGTGTGGTAAAATAATAATTGCTTACCAAAAATATAATTTTTGTAATGGCAATCCTGGTTATAGGTAATAATCCTTTGCATGAACAGCCTACATTATTACGCATATTATTTGTTAATAATGGGAATTAAGATACGCAGGATTTTTAATATACAGTGCATTTTGGAAAGTATTCAGACCCCTTGACTTTTTCCACATTTTGTTACGTTACAGCCTTATTCAATTGCTTTGTTTAATCAAACAACACACAATACCCCATAATGACGAAGCAAAAACTGTTTAGACATTTTTGCAAATGTATAAAAAATCCAAAACTGAAATCTCACATTTGCATAAGTATTCAAACCCTTTACTCAGTACTTTGTTGAAGCACCGTTGGCAGTGATTAAAGCGAGTCTTTTTGGGTATGACGCTACAAGCTTGGCACACTTGTATTTGGGGAGTTTCTCCCATTCTTCTCAAGTTCTGTCAGGTTAGATGGGGAGTGTCGCTGCACCACTATTTTCAGGCCTCTACAGAGATGTTCGACCGCATTCAAGTCCGGGCTCTGGCTGGACCACTCAAGGGCATTCAGAGACTTGCTCTGAAGCCACTCCTGTGTTGTCTTGGCTGTGTGCTTAGGGTCGTTGTCCTATTGGGAGGTAAACCTTCGCCCCAGTCTGAGGTCCTGAGCGCTCCGGAGCAGGTTTTCATCAAGGATCTCAATGTACTTTGCTCCGTTCATCTTTCCCCTCGATCCTGACTAGTCTCCCAGTCCCTGCCACTGAAAAACATCCCCACAGCATGATGCTGCCACCACCATGCTTTACCATAGGTATGGTGCCAGGTTTCCTCCAGACGTGACGCTTGGCATTCAGGCCAAAGAGTTTAATCTTGGTTTCATCAGACCAGAGAATCTTGTTTCTCATGGTCTGAGAGTCCTTTAGATGCCTTTTGGCAAACTCCGAGCAGGCTGTCATGTGTCTTTTACTGAGGAGTGGCTTCCGTCTGGCCACTCTACGAAAAAGACCTGATTGGTGGAGTGCTGCAGAGATGGTTGTCCTTCTGGAAGGTTCTCCCATCTCCACAGAGGAACTCCGCAGCTCTGTCAGAGTGACCATCAGGTTTTTGGTCAGCTCCCTGACCAAGGCCCTTCTCCCCCGATTGCTGTTTGGCCAGGCGGCCAGCTCTAGGAAGAGTCTTGGTGGTTCCAAACTTCTTCCATTTAAGATTTATGGAGGCCACTTTGTTCTTGGAGACCATCAATGCTGCAGACATTTTTTGATACCCTTCCCCAAATCTGTGCCTCGACACAATCCTGTCTCGGAGCTCTACGGACAATTGCTTTGACCTCATTTCTTGGTTTTTGCTCTGGCATGCACTGTCAACTGTGGGACATTATATAGACAGGCGTGTGCCTTTCCAAATCATGTCCAATCAATTTAATTTATCACAGATGGACTCCAATCAAGTTCGAGTCTCATAGTGAAGGGTCTGTAAGCTTATGTAAATAAGGTATTTCTGTTTTTTACTTCTAATAAATTTGCTAACAATTCTACAAACCTGTTTTCGCTTTGTCATTATGGGGTGTTGTGTGTAGATTGATGAGGATTTGTTTTTGTTTTTTTTGTTTTTTGTAACGTAACAAATTGTGGAAAAAGTCAAGGGTTCACAATACTTTTGAATGCACTGTATATACAGAACCAGTCAAACGTTTGGACACACCTACTCATTCAAGGGTTTTTCTTTATTTGTACTATTTTCTACAAATAATAGTGAAGACATCAAAACTATGAAATAACACATATGGAATCATGTAGTAACCCAAAAAAGTGTTAAACAAATCCAAATATATTTGAGATACTTCAACTTTGCACACGCTTGGCATTCACTCAACCAGCTTTATGAGGTATTCACCTGGAATGCATTTCAATTAACAGGTGTTCTTTGTTAAAAGTTCATTTGTGTTATTCATTTTTGTTTGAGCCAATCAGTTGTGTTGTGACAAGGTAGGGATGGTATACAGAAGATGGCCCTATTTGGTAAAAGACCAAGTGCATATTATGGCAAGAACAGTTTAAATAAGCATAGAGACACGACAGTCCATCATTACTTTAAGACATGAAGGTCAGACAATTAAGACATGAAGGTCAGACATTTCAAGAATTTCTTCAAGTGCAGCCACAAAAACAATCAAGCACTGAAACTGGCTGTCATGAGGACCACCACAGGAAAGGAAGACCCAGAATTACCTCTGCTGCAGAGAATAAGTTAGAGTTACCAGCCTCAGAAAATGCAGCCCAAAGAAATGCTTCACAGAGACACATCTCAACATCAAATGTTCAGAAGAGAATGCGCGAATCAGGTCTTCATGGTCAAATTGCTGCAAAGAAACCATTACTAAAAGACACCAATAAGAAGAAGAGACTTGCTTGGGCAAAGAAACACGAGCAATGGACATTAGACCGGTGGAGATCTGTCCTTTGGTCTGATGAGTCCAAATTTGAGATTTTTGGTTCCAACCGCCGTGTCTTTGTGAGACACAGAGCAGGTGAACGGATGATTGCCGCATGTGTGGTTCCCACCGTGAAGCATGGAAGAGGAGGTGTGATGGTGTGGGGGTGTGTTGCTGGTGACTCTGTCAGTGATTTATTTAGAATTCAAAAGCACACTTGGCTACCACCAGCATGACTACCACAGCATTCTGCAGCGATACACCATCCCATCTGGTTTGCACTTAGTGGGACTATCATTTGTATTTCAACAGGACAATGACCCAACACACCTCAAGGCTGTGTAAGGGCTATTTGACCAAGAAGGAGATGGATGGAGTGATGCATCAGATGACCTGGCCTCCACAAGAATCTAAAATCTAAAATATATTTGGATTTGTTTAACACTTCCTTGGTTACTACATAGTTTTGATGTCTTCGCTATTATTGTACAATGTAGAAAATAGCACAAATAAAGAAAAACCCTTGAATGAGTATGTGTGTCCAAACCTTTGATTGGTACTGTATATGTAAATATATACAGTGGGGCAAAAAAGTATTTAGTCAGCCACCAATTGTGCAAGTTCTCCCACTTAAAAAGATGAGAGAGGCCTGTAATTTTCATCATAGGTACACTTCAACTATGACAGACAAAATGAGAAAAAAAATCCAGAAAATCCCATTGTAGGATTTTGAATGAATTTATTTGCAAATTATGGTGGGAAATAAGTATTTGGTCACCTACAAGCAAGCAAGATTTCTGGCTCTCACAGACCTGTAACTTCTTCTTTAAGAGTCTCCTCTGTCCTCCACTCGTTACCTGTATTAATGGCACCTGTTTGAACTTGTTATCAGTATAAAAGACACCTGTCCACAACCTCAAACAGTCACACTCCAAACTCCACTATGGCCAAGACCAAAGAGCTGTCAAAGGACACCAGAAACAAAATTGTAGACCTGCACCAGGCTGGGAAGACTGAATCTGCAATAAGTAAGCAGCTTGGTTTGAAGAAATCAACTGTGGGAGCAATTATTAGGAAATGGAAGACATACAAGACCACTGATAATCTCCATCGATCTGGGGCTCCACGCAAGATCTCACCCCGTGGGGTCAAAATGAGCACAAGAACGGTGAGAAAAAATCCCAGAACCACACGGGGGGACCTAGTGAATGACCTGCAGAGAGCTGGGACCAAAGTAACAGAGCCTACCATCAGTAACACACTACGCCGCCAGGGACTCAAATCCTGCAGTGCCAGACATGTCCCTCTGCTTAAGCCAGTACATGTCCAGGCCCGTCTGAAGTTTGCTAGAGAGCATTTGGATGATCCAGAAGAAGATTGGGAGAATGGTCAGATGAAACCAAAATATAACTTTTTGGTAAAAACTCAACTCGTCGTGTTTGGAGGACAAAGAATGCTGAGTTGCATCCAAAGAACACCATGCCTACTGTGAAGCATGGGGGTGGAAACATCATGCTTTGGGGCTGTTTTTCTGCAAGGGACCAGGACGACTGATCCGTGTAAAGGAAAGAATGAATGGGGCCATGTATCGTGAGATTTTGAGTGAAAACCTCCTTCCATCAGCAAGGTCATTGAAGATGAAACGTGGCTGGGTCTTTCAGCATGACAATGATCCCAAACACACCGCCCGGGCAACGAAGGAGTGGCTTCGTAAGAAGCATTTTAAGGTCCTGGAGTGGCCTAGCCAGTCTCCAGCTCTCAACCCCATAGAAAATCTTTGGAGGTTGAAAGTCCGTCTTGCCCAGCAACAGCCCCAAAACATCACTGCTCTAGAGGAGATCTGCATGGAGGAATGGGCCAAAATACCAGCAACAGTGTGTGAAAACCTTGTGAAGACTTACAGAAAACGTTTGACCTCTGTCATTGCCAACAAAGGGTATATAACAAAGTATTGAGATAAACTTTTGTTATTGACCAAATACTTATTTTCCACCATCATTTGCAAATAAATACATTAGAAATTCTACAATGTTATTTTCTGTATTTTTTTTCTCATTTTGTCTGTCATAGTTGAAGTGTACCTATGATGAAAATTACAGGCCTCTCTCATCTTTTTAAGTGGGAGAACTTGTACAATTGGTGGCTGACTAAATACTTTTTTGCCTCACTGTATATATATATATATATATATGTATATATATATATATATATATATATACACACACACACACACACACACACACACACACACACACACACACACGTTGAAGTCGGAAGTTAACATGCACCTTAGCCAAATACATTTAAACTCAACTTTTCACAATTCCTGACATTTAATCCTTGTAAACATTGCCTGTTTTAGGTCAGTTAGGATCACCACTTTATTTTAAGAAGGTGAAATGTCAGAATAATGGTCGAGGGAATGTTTTATTTCAGCTTTTCTTTCTTTCATTACATTCCCAGTGGGCAGAAGTTTACATACACTCAATTATTATTTGATAGCATTGCCTTTAAATTGTTGAACTTGGGTCAAACGTTTCGGGTAGCCTTCCACAAGCTTCCCACAATAAGTTGGGTGAATTTTGGCCCATTCCTCCTGACAGAGCTGGTGTAACTGAGTCAGGTTTGTAGGCATCCTTGCTCGCACACGCTTTTTCAGTTCTGCCCACAAATTATTCATAGGATTGAGGTCAAGCTTTAACTTCCTGACTAATGTCTTGAGATCTTGAGATGTTGCTTCAATATATCCACGTAATTTTCCTACCTCATGATGCCATCTATTTTGTGAAGTTCACCAGTCCCTCCTACAGCAAAGCACCCCCACAACATGATGCTGCCACCCCCGTGCTTCCCGGTTGGGATGGTGTTCTCCGGCTTGCAAGCATCCGCCTTTTTCCTCCAAATTTAATGATGGTCAATATGGTCAAACAGTTGTATTTTTGTTTCATCAGACCAGAGGTAATTTCTCCAAAAAGTACGATCTTTGTCCCCATGTGCAGTTGCAAACTGTAGTCTGGATTTTTTTCATGGCGGTTTTGGAGTAGTGTCTTCTTCCTTGCTTAGTGGACTTTCAGGTTATGTCGATATCGGACTCGTTTTTACCTTGGATATAGATACTTTTGTAACTATTTCCTCCAGCATCTCACAAGGTCCTTTGCTGTTGTTCTGGGATTGATTTGCCCTTTTTGCACCAAAGTATCTAGGAGACAGAACGCGTCTCCTTCCTGAGCGGTATGTCGGCTGCGTGGACCGATGGTGTTTAAACTTGCGTAGTATTGTTTGTACAGATGAACGTGATACCTTCAGGCATTTGGAAATTGCTCCCAAGGATGAACCAGACTTGTGAAGGTCTACATTTTTTTTTCTGAGGTCTTGGCAGATTTCTTTTGATTTTCCCATGATGTCAAGCAAAGAGGTCGCTGAGTTTGAAGGTAGGCCTTGAAATACATCCACAGGTACACCTCCAATTCACTCAAATGATGTCAATTAGCCTAACAGAAGCTTCTAAAGCCATGACATCTGTAAACAATTTTTGGAAAAATTACTTGTGTCATGCATGAAGTAGATGTCCTAACCAACTTGCCAAAACTATAGTTTGTTAACAAGAAATTTGTGGAGTGGTTGAAAAACAAGTTTTAATGACTCCAACCTAAGTGTACGTAAACTTCCGACTTCAACTGTATATATATAGTTACAAAAAAAATATATGGGAGATTGGAATTGATGCAGACAATTACATTGATGGAAGCTACAATCTATCTGCAATATTAAAGCTGATCAATATCAAAAGGTAATCACAGCTGCTCTTGAAAGCCTGACACAGAATGTCATCACCGATGTCATGGAAGATTTCTGTAGAGATGAGACTGTACAGTAAATGTGCTTGTGTAGCGGACGTACTGTAACATTGCTTGCTTAGCGAGAACCACTTCCTCCTAATTCGCTCAAACACAGGACCTCTGCCTTTTAACTGCCCCACTGAAGCGTAATACCAGTCGCGCCACAGGGAAAGCTAGGGAAAGCGAGCTATTCTGGGACACAAGTGGGGACACTTCAGACCGAAGAGTGAGTTTCACACATCCCCATGTGCTACATTCACCCTTCAAACTTACTCCACAGAGACCCCAGTGTTGAGCTGAGCGCAACTGCAGATTCAGGTCGCGGCACTATCTGTAACGGATGTCACGTTCCTTGCTTAGCGATTACCACTTCCTACTGATTCAGCTCACACAGAGGCTCGAACCCAGGACCCCTGTCTTGCTAGCACACTGGACTGTACTCCCGAAGTGTCTTACCAGTCCGGCCACGCAAAAAGCTAGCTATTCTGTGACAAAAGTAGGAACACTTCAGGCTGAGGTTTGAGTTTCATACATCCCCATCGGATACATTTACTTGTTTTGGAAATTCCAAAACTCATACTGTATGGAATGTCTAGGAATGTTCTGATTTAAAAAGGCAGTTTGATGGTGTTCTTAAAGCGTCAATCAGCAGTTGAGACAATAACAAAGTGGCCTCCCCACCCCTATTTTGGTAAAAACCTGAGGGATGGGGTGGGAGAAATGTAACCACTCTCAAATTCAAAGAGGAAGCTATTGTTGCAAGGATAGACCATCGATGACATTACAATTACTGATATAGCCATGTTTTGAGGCTGTTTGTTTACATTTATTTTGTTTACAAAAGTAGTAAAACAAGCTTATATTTTGGGTTCTGATGGGGTAAGACAGTTAAACTTAGCTCATGAGGCATTTATAAATGATATTCTTCAATAATCAATGGGTACATATCTTTCCCCTTTAAAGGAAAGATGTCCAGACCTGCACAGCACAGTCCTTTATGAAGAGTTATCCTCAGGGACCCTGCAGAGTGTTTAAAGACTCCTGCACCAGGGCCAGAGTGCAGTCCTGGTGCCACACAGGCAGCTCCAGCTCCATCATGCAGCGGCTGATCCGGGCCTTCTCCTCTTCCGTCTGGAGCCCTTTCTGGTGGGCCACGTACACCATGAAGGACATGTCGATGTTCACGCCTCCCCGTGGAGCAGCACAGTCAGCACTTTCTGCAAAGAAGGTCAAGTTATACTGCATGCATATTTGCCAAATTGTCTCTTCACTTGTCAAAAATATATCTGAGCATTCATACCTTCCCTGATGCCGTTTTCTCCCTCCTTTCATATCCCTTCCATATTAACCTAGTGATAAACGTTTTACCATTCGTAGCTCAGGGCTGACTAGGTGGCCAAAGTCCACCAGTCTGTCCAGGTCATCTTCCCACAGGTTGGGAGCCAACTCCTCTAGCATGGTTTCTATGGCAATCTGTGGGGATGTAGTGGCAGCATCCTCCATGTCACAGCAGCCACTGGTCTTCTGGTCACAGGACTGGAAGCTGGAGTCCAGCAAGTCCCCACCTTCAGTCTCTAGGAGTTCAAACAGGCCCCTGTGTATCATCAGGGCCACCTAGAACACAAAGGATGATGGACATAGCTGATTTATTAGCTCCATACAGAGTTTGGAAACACAATGTAGGTAAGACACTACCAATGGGGTGGTTTAGGCTTGTAAAAAGTGTTTGTTCATTACTAATGGTGATTAGTAAAGAGTGTAATAGACATGTAATAGAGAGCAGACAAATACAACCACATTTAGCTGTTAAGTGATGCTTGTCCCGTTGTCCAGATAGGTCTCGAAATGCACAGAACAGTGTTCAGTCGTTTTAGAAAGATGATATGCTCAGTTTGTAATGCTGACACATATTCAACCCACATACATATTGTGAGGAGCACCTTTAATAATTCTGCCATCCCAATAGAAACCTGCCTGCGAGGAACAGTCTAAAAACATATCGACCGGGGATGTAACTCCCCAGCTTGTTCTTTCCATTGACAAAGTTGACTCCAGTTTTAGCCCCCACACTGGCATCAATGTAGAAGAGCAGGGTGGTCGGGACACGGATATAGGGGGTTGTTCTCCGGTAGAAAGAAACAGCTAGGCCCACCACATCCAGGCACACCCCTGCTCCAATAGCAATGAGGGGCTCAGAGCGCCTGTCTATGCCAAACTTGTGGACCTCCTCCAGAATCCTGGTCACGTGCTCCGTGGACTTGTTCTCCTCTGTAGTGGGCAGTGGGAGGATCCTATAGAGAACATTTAATGGACCTGTTCGCCTCTGTAGTGGGCAATGGGAGGATCCTATAGAGAACATTTAATGGACCTGTTCTCCTCTGTAGTGGGCAGTGGGAGGATCCTATAGAGAACATTTAATGGACCTGTTCTCCTCTGTAGTGGGCAGTGGGAGGATCCTATAGAGAACATTTAATGGACCTGTTCTCCTCTGTAGTGGGCAGTGGGAGGATCCTATAGAGAACAGTTAATGGACCTGTTCTCCTCTGTAGTGGGCAGTGGGAGGATCCTATAGAGAACATTTAATGGACCTGTTCTCCTCTGTAGTGGGCAGTGGGAGGATCCTATAGAGAACATTTAATGGACCTGTTCTCCTCTGTAGTGGGCAGTGGGAGGATCCTATAGAGAACAGTTAATGGACCTGTTCTCCTCTGTAGTGGGCAGTGGGAGGATCCTATAGAGAACATTTAATGGACCTGTTCTCCTCTGTAGTGGGCAGTGGGAGGATCCTATAGAGAACATTTCTGGCATCAAAGTACCTGGTGACCTGGGAGCCATAGAGCTGATTGACTGCCTCAGCAATGACAATGAAGCCGTTGATGCGCTTGGTGTTGCTTCTGATGGCCTTGAGCTCTTCCTGGTCCTCTATATGACCACACAGCAGTGGGTCGTTCCCATCATCCAGCAGGTTGTGGCATTGGATCACTCTGTAGGTGAACACATTGGAGCTGACCACTGTCCAGGACATATTGAGATGCTCTGGATGCTGAGGAGCCAGCAGAAATGGTAAGTGATCACAACAACAGTCAGAGAGTGGCACGTCTGAATGGTAACAGAATTGCCATCAGTTACAACCCATTTATTTATAAAGCTTTACTATTTTTGCCAGGCTTGTCTATAAATACTTAACATCTCAAATCTTTAATAATGAAAACAATATTATGAAAATTACACCATCAACAAGAACAGACAAAGTGTACAGACAAAATTGAAAGTGTTAAACAGCGTTTCCAGTATCCTGGTCTACTGTTTCCAGTATCCTGGTCTACTGTACACCTACAGAACCACAAGCTGAAATGGCAGCTGCACCCAAAATAGAAAGAGATTCTGTCTTCCAGTAAATAAGTCACCGCTCTACAAAAAACACTGCTGACCCACATTTAGTCAACAGAAAATGATGCATCTCATAAGATTAAAATAGGCCCTGTTCTAAAATAACAAATATAGTTTAAATGAACACTAATCAAATGTATTAAATAATGTATTGTTTCCTAAGATTTGGAAACAGAGGTATACTGCCCTTTTTTACACTGCTGTTCAGCAAGATCATCATTTTGACATGCTTATGACTAGATGTGATAAATCCTTCAATTTGTTTCACAAGAAAAAGACAACATGTAAATGATACTCACATTTTAGCAGCTGACAATCATCCCTCCTGAGACTGTGCACCAGTCTGTCTGTTCCATGCCCAGTTCACTTGCAACAGACTGAACTCTGTTTGTTGGCTCGTACCACTATCAGACTCGTCGTGTCAGTGCAAGCCCTCATTTACTGAATGGGACACAGTTGGCTCTGTCATTTTTGTTGGGGTCACTCTTGTTGGGGTCCAGCAATACTAAGGCAATTTACATACAGTTAAAACATGCTCAATGGGTGACATGTCTGGTGAGTATGTAGGTCATGGAAGAACTGGGACACTTTCAGCTTCCAGAAATTGTGTAAAGATCCTTGTGACATGGGGCCGTGCATTGTCATGTGGAAACGTGAGGTGATGGCGGCAGATTGATGGTTCGACAATGGGCCTCAGGATCTCGTCACAGTATCTCTGTGCATTGAAAATGCCATCAATAAAATGCAATTGTGTTCGTCGCCCGTAGCTTACGCCTGCCCATACCGTATCCCCACCGCCAGAATGTGGCACTCAGTTCATAACAATGACATCAGCAAACCGCTCGCCCTGTGGTCGTAAGGCTGGTTGGACATACTGCAAAATTCTCTAAAACGACGGCTTATGGTAGAGAAATGAACATTAAATTATGTGGCAGCAGCTCTGGTGGACATTCCTGCAATCAGCATGCCAATTGCATGCGTCGTCAAAACTTGAGACATCCGTGGCATTGTGTTGTGTGACAAAACTGCATATTTTAGAGTGGCCTGTCATTGTCCCCAGCACAAGGTGCACCTGTGTAATGATCAAACCTTTTAATCAGCTTCTTGATATGCCACACCTGTCAGGTGGATAGATTATCTTGGCAAAGGAGAAACGCTCACTAACAGGGATCTAAATACATTTGTACACACAATTTGAGATAAATAAGCTTTTTACGCGCATGGAACATTCTGGGATCTTTTATTTCAGCTCATGAAACAAGGGACCAACACTTCACATGTTGCGTTTATATTTTTGTTCAGTGTCATTTGTATGGGGTATGGTGGCCATTGGGCTCAATTTACCCCAAGGTAAACATTTTTAAAACAGAGTCTGGTGCTCTCTAACGTGTGGATAGGCCACTAGGAGTAAACAAATAACGGACTGCACTCTGGTAAAAGGGTGATGACAGACACAGAAGCCCAGTCTAGGAGTTTAATGATGAAACAGAGCATACATGTGCTATTTGGTCCAAAACTGACAAATATCCCTGCAAATGGTCCGATCTCCACGAAAGCCAACCAAACTGAGAAATACGTTTAGTTTTTATACTAACAAGTGGTTGCCATGGTGAATAATTCAATAATAATTGGTAGAACACATGAAAGGAAACAAAGAGTTTACCAGAATCTCTAAATTAAAATTCTGGTAGATCAATAAAATGTCATTGTAGATCTAATTAAATTTAGAGGACACTAAATTAATATCTAAGGGGGTTTTATACAATTTTGACTACATTAGTCCACACCGCTACAAGGATGCACTTTCATGCTAGCTTTAGGACCTTATATTGTAGCTTAGAGACCCCAAATGATGTATAAAACAATCTTAAAACGATCTACTTTAGTTTAGATACTGTACAAGCATCATAAAACCTAGAACACAAATGAATTTGCCTTTGTGAATTTTTTTTTTTTAACCCAAATTACTTACCACGTACCATGTAGTTTCTTCCTTCACAGACTCCAGGAAATGATGAACTCTTCCTAAATATTTGGTGACACGATTAATTTCATGTATGGATTCTTAGAAACAAGGGGTGGCTCAACTAACATTTTGGCTCAACTTACCCCACTCTCCCCTACAGAATACAAGTCTGCAGCAGTCAAGGTAGAATGGGACCACATTTGCTTAAGCACTCTTGCAATGGAGATAAATTCCCCACTATGATACTTGGCTCGACCATTAACCAGTAAATACAAAGATGACCCTAACCAGAAAAATAGAAGATAACCCATTTTTAAAAACAAAGATTTTTCTCTCAAGATTCGGTTATTAAAAATGTTTGATAAGATTACCACATGCCCATGCAACCTAATAATATAACCTATGCGCCTATATAATATTTGCAGATCATATTCCATTCCTTTCACGTATGCATATTTATGGTAAGATACTTATTCTTAATTATAAATCAAATTGACTTTCCCTGAAACAAAACTTCACAAAGGCTAACAAAAAAATTATTTATTGTCCACAATGGGACAGAACCATCCAATCCTTGTAAAGCTGCTGGATCCTCGTGTGGATGAAGTGCAGCTTGGATCGCAGTGCTCTGTAAACGGGCAGGACAGGACACACCCCCATCTGGATCCGAGCCATAGCCAACCAGACAGCGCAAAAAGTTTTTGGCAGGATGAGTTTTGGTCAATTGTAAGTATATTTTATCACTCTGACGACCTCAGTCAGATAGGCTATCACGGTATGAGCCTATATAGATGCCACTATAGGTTACCTACTCATCTCTATGCAGTGTGCACACATCCAGGCTGGTTGATGTTGATGATGTGGTCTGAACTGAATGAAGGGAGTATATTTACAGTAGAACCTTCTCCTGCCAAACAACGTCTTCTTCCCATTGCCTGCCATCCATTAGATAGCCACATATTGACCACTGAAGTATGGCCATTACCACACTGTTAAAACAAACTCCGGTCATAACTCAAAACCTGCACATAAACACAATAATGAATGCTTCAAACCAGACATTCGCCACACACTTTTTATACGGAATGTATTAGAGACAGCATTTAGTGCACAACTATGGCAATGTATGATACAACACTAAATAAGTCCAAAAAGCCATGTTTGGGATAGTGGGGGGAAAAATAAGATTATTAGGCTACATAAATAATAATATCCCAACAGATCGGTTACACATAAATCATATTTTTGGCAGTATACAGCTCCCTTTTAAAAGTAACCAATTCTCAAGGATATCATGTCAAACAAAACAACTTGTTACAATCTGGTGGTTGTCTGGTACTCTCATATACAAATTAATTAGGGGGAGAAAACAAAGATTCATCTTCATGAAGTGCTGTCCATAAATATTGCCAATGCTCTGGTTATTGATATACACATTCTTGAAAGAAAATGTAAAAATATCTCTGCATCACTGAGCCAGCTCCCCATAGGGCTTCGTCATTGGTTGTACAGCCTCACAATAAGCCGATAGGGATGCATTATTTGAGGACAAGGGGTGTTACAAAGGTTCCGCCATCTGCTCTTGTCTTCAACGTGAGCTCTAGGTGGATAAAACCCAATACAACAGCGAGGACAAAATATCCTCAATAAATAAAATAGTAATTTCTTTCCTCAACAGAAAATGTGTGTTTTTCCACTTGATATGAAGCAGTTCTATATTAATTTGGTATATTTCATAGTTGTCCAATGTGGGTATCTTGCAGTGGAGAGTGACAGGTTTGAAAACAGTCCCTTTCACTGCGAAGGCACATGGGCCAGCTGCAGGTTGGGTCTCTCTGGGCTACCGCCGTCTTGGTCCACATCTGAGCTGTGCTCATCAGAGCTCTCAGTCTCTGAACAGTCATGGGGCACATTCTCATATGCCTCCTCATCCATTAGCTCTTCTTTCACGCTGAGAAGAAAAGTAATGATAAGGAAGAAATGTACTTATAATGAATTATGAAACATTTCTCCTCTATCAAATCTAGTTTTGAATGGTGATAGAACTCACAGAGGGTGAATTGGGTACTGCTCTTCACTGCTGTCACTGTAGGATCCATTCCCATACCAGAGAGCTGCATTCATCTCCTCCTGCTGGAACAGAGAACATAAAGGGAGCTCCTATAGAGGCTGGGTTGAATGGAGGTATACTACTCTCTAGCCATTCAGCCTGAAAAGACACGCCATAGGTTTATCAAGGGCCGGTGCCAGAAAAAATAAGTTGGATGGGCATTTGATTTCCATAGGCGGGGCACCTTAAAAAAAATATATATATTTAGGGGACCTCCAATGTGTGCACGCACACGCTTGCAAATGATTGTTTTCATGGGTGTTAAAGACCATGGGCAGCTCGTGAGTTTCAAGTTTGGGGAAGCTAACAATTTATCATACCATTTCTAAACTATCTGCATGCTAGTTATGATTATTTGTATATACGATATGCGCATTTTCATGAAACAGTTTAATTTCGATAACGTTTTCGTTTCTCAAAATCATTGTCATGTGGTTAATCGTAAAAATCTGAATTAAAATGATAAAAATCTAAAAGTTAAAATTCAACTAATGCAAGAACACCAGCCTCTGCCATATGGACACATTGATACACCGTGGCCCATTGGCGGCTAAAGAAATTAGTGTATGGAACTAGCCTATAGGCCAATGCAGTAGTAGGGCTACAATTTCCATCGTCAACCAAGTAAAATAGGTAGACATAAAGCCGACAAATAAAAACATCCTGATGAATGCGATTGAAAGAACTTGAATTTTCATCTCTACTCCACCTGTATGCCTCCCTTTCTATTTAATTAGCCTATTCCGGGCCCTCAGTGTTTCCGGTACCAGTGAGCACCGTACTGACAGCAGTTTTTTTTAAATTACGTTTCCACTGAATATATGGGGTCACCAGATCATGATATATTTGCTCTTTCACACCGAGGCTTGATGATTATCGAGGCCAGGAGTGTTGGAAAGATTTTTCAAATACTGTGAGGAACTACTATCATTTGCAATGGCTGTAGGCTTCGTTGCCTTACTGTGTGAGGTAAAAAAAAAAAAGTTTACTGAGAAGCTCAGTTTATTATTAGTAGTGTACGTGGTGAGTTAAGACAATCAGAAATCAAAATGGGCACTTTCCTACATTTGCACACAGCAGGCCTACTACTAGCGTGCTCAGGCGCGTGCTCCCTCACCGTTATCAGGACAGAGAAATCAGACATGCTCATTGCTCACATGAAGCACTCCAAATAAAAGACAATGGAAAAGTTTACAAAACTCTTAAATTATGGTTATGAAATAAACCTAAACTTGTGTTGCAGAGTTCACAATCTGCTAATAATGTTTCCACTCAGAATGAGAATAGTAAACGACAAATTGTTACATGCATTAACAGAAATGTATGTAACCAAATGACAGGGATTGCCGGTATATTCACTAGACCTACTGGTGACATACAGTTGAAGTCAGAAGTTACACCTTAGCCAAATACATTTAAACTCAGTTTTTCACAATTCCTGACATTTAATCCTAGTAAACATTCCCTGTTTTAGGTCAGTTAGGATCACCACTTATTTTAAGAATGTGAAATGTCAGAATAATAGTCGAGAGAATGATTTATTTCAGCTTTTATTTCTTTCATCACATTCCCAGTGGGTAAGAAGTTTACATACACTCAATTAGTATTTGGTAGCATTGCCTTTAAAATTGTTGAACTTGGGTCAAATGTTTTGGGTAGCCTTCTACAAGCTTCCCACAATAAGTTGGGTGAATTTTGGCCCATTCCTTCTGACAGAGCTGATGAAACGGAGTCAGGTTTGTAGGCCTTTCTTACATTTTGGAAGACCCCTTTGAGACCAAGCTTTAACTTCCTGACTGATGTCTTGAGATGTTGCTTCAATATATCCACATAATTTTTCTGCCTCATGATGCCATCTTTTTTGTGAAGTGCACCAGAAGCTCCTGCAGCAAAGCACCCCCACAACGTGATGCTGCCAACCCCATGATTCACAGTTGGGATGTGGTTCTTCAGCTTACAAGCCTCCCCCTTTTCCCTCCAAACATAACGATGGTCATTATGGCCAAACAGTTCTATTTTTGTTTCATCAGACCAGAGGACATTTCTCCAAAAAGTACAATCTTTGTCCCTATGTGCAGTTGCAAACCGTGGCTTTTTAATGGCGGCCTTTCAGGTTATGCCGATATAGGACTCGTTTTGCCGTGGATCTAGATGCTTTTGTACCTGTTTCCTCCAGCATCTTCACAAGGTCCTTTGCTGTTGTTCTAGGATTTATTTGCACTTTTCGCATCAAAGTACGTTCATCTCTAGGAGACAGAACGCGTCTCCTTCCTGAGCGGTATGGCGGCTCCGTGGTCCCATGGTGTTTAAACATACGTAATATTGTTTGTACAGATGAACGTGGTACCTTCAGGCATTTGGAAAATGCTCCCAAGGATGAACCAGACTTGTGAAGGACTACACATTTTTTTGAGATCTTGACTGATTTCTTTGGATTTTCCCATGATGTCAAGGAGTTTGAAGGTAGGCCTTGAAATACATCCACAGGTACACCTCCAATTGACTCAAATTATGTCAATTACCCTATCAGAAGCCATGACATCATTTTCTGGATTTTCCAAGCTGTTTAAAGGTACTTAAGTGTATGTCAACTTCTGACCCACTGGAATTGTGATACAGTGAATTATAAGTGAAATATTCTGTCTGTAAACAATTGTTGGAAAAATGACTTGTGTCATGCACAAAGTAGATGTCCTAACCGACTTGCCAAAACTATAGTTTGTTAACAAGAAATTTGTGGTGGTTGAAAAACTAGTTTTAATGACTCCTAAGTGTATGTAAACTTCCGACTTCAACTGTATATATGGGCGATTGGAAATGATGCAGACAATTACATTGATGGAAGCTACAATCTGCAATATTAAAGCTGATCAATATTAAAGGTAATCACAGCTGCTCTTGAAAGCCTGACACAGAATATCATTGGGCTTATTCTGGACAGAGTTTGTGGCGAGAGTGAGCCCTCGTGTTACCTCTTCCTTTCTGCTGAAACTCTCCCAGGAGAAAGCATCCGAGCAAGCGAAACAGCACTCCTCTGTCTTACTATATGTAGACCATCTATCTGACGCTGTCTGGACAGAAATAGTATGACGTGCCATATTGCTTTTGTTCAGACAGCATCAGATACACAGTCTACACATACACATACAGAGAGGAACTGTTTCACTCGGATGCCTATCTGAGATGAATGAGTCTTTCTGTCGGCACGCTTCTCGGCCCAATAAATTATCAAGATTTCAATATTTTATTTGGACGGGAAAGGAGGTACAGTATGTGGCCAGGCCCCCTAACGCCGGTCCTGGGTTTAGTACTCAAAGTTGTCAAGAGAGCATTTACCTTAGAAGTAAGGAAAGCTGAGCAGTGACCATGGTCAGTGTTCTCCCTCTTGAGAGACCTGCAGTCACAAATAAACACATGTTCATCTATTCAACACACACTGGGAAATAGAGGGACAACATATCCTCACAAGACACTTTTATTTTAGTTACTAGTGCTGAGCGAATAACCAAAATATCAGTTATTTTCAATTTTTTAAACAACTGAGTGACCGATGTCGATTCAATTATATGAATTCCTTTTAGTTCGGGTTTTTCTGTGAGCTCAATGTGCACATTGCTCTGCAGTTTTTCTAGAGAAAAATCAGATCATGCCCAAACTTAGTTACATGGTTTGTATTAGTATAATACCAACAAAAATGCAGGTTTAACATGTTGAGAAACAGAGACATACATGGAGCTTTACTGGAGATACCGAGCATGTTAAACATACCCTTCACCAGCAGGCTTCTGGGGTCTTCTCCTCTGGAACTCCATCTCATCAACTGTCCACACAGCTCCTTTTACATTCTCCACTCGCACAAAACACTTGTGGAGGCTGAGGTTGTGTCTCACTGCATTCTGCAGAGTCAGAAAGAAGAACATTATTCCATACAAGTTGATCTAATGTAACATTCCTAAAAAACGTAATGAATATGGCATGGCAACTAAACATAGGACAAGGGTATTCATATACATGTAAATTACCCTTTAAATAGACAACGAAATACCTTCCATGTTGCGGCGTTGCGTCTAAAATAGGCAAATGTTCGCGTGAACCAATTGTAGATTTCATTTAGTGTCAGCTGCTTATAGGGGGATTCAAATATTGCCTGGAAAAATGCAAACATTCAATTAGCAAACAATAGACTCACTCCTTACGAATAGCTAACATTTAGTCATTGGAGGGTAAACCAGGGTGAAATAAAAGAAAAGATTCCTTACCTGTCTTATTAGGGCTGCATATGTAAATGGCGGTCTAGCTTCTTTATTCTGAACAATATCTGTTAAGGAATTAACAAGATGTGTTTTATTAAAATCAATGATTGAAGCCATTCAAGTAGATAAACTACCACAGGCATCAAAAAAATGTACCCTACTACCCTCATTAGGTTCAGCACCACTCTGCTAACTCACCTTGATTCATGGTCTTGCTGTATTTCATGGTCTTGCTGTCTGAGTACCATCTCCTTCCAGGGCTCACAGTGAGCAGGGTGTGGGGAGGGAGGATAGAGGAGGAGGTTGGGGGTGGTGTCAGGGGTGTAGAAGGAGCAGTGGCATTTTGAGACAAGCTCATGGAAGGAAGCACCTTGGGAAATGTCACCTGAGAGAAGGAGACATTGGGCACAGGATTCCCCTAGAAAATAAAAAGTAAAGATGAATTTAAAACGCAATACAGAGAACACAGCTGTAGGGAATGCAAACTTGAAGGGTGATTATTTTACCATTGTGGCTAATTCTCGTCTTACTCTGTTAGTAACATGATCTGAATTTAAGACATGCCCACTTTAATACTCCAGAGACTTACCGTTGGGGTTGCTGGTTTGGACTTTTGATCAGAGGATTTGAGGTGAGACATCATGGCTTGCAGACGCTCTTTGTCTTTTTTCAACTTCATTGAGGAGAAGATAAAACAACAAAGATGTCATGTGAAGTTGATTACAGTGAGAAGGTACTGTACAATGAATGGGCTTTATTTAAGCAAACGTCTTGTCTACTGTGTACCTGCAGTTCTAGCTGCTGAACAACCTGCATCTGCACTCGACACTGTGCTGTACTCTTGTCATCCAGTGTATGTTCACTGTTCAGATGCCTGGGGGGAAAACACATTCTATTATAAAACAAGAAAACACTGAAGAAGCCACTAGAACCCAGTGTTACTATTATAGTAAGAGAGATTGACCTTAATTTGTCTCTCTGAGAGATTGAATAGATGAGGAGAAACTCACTTGAGAAAAACTTGAAAGTCTCCAAAGACAGCCTCACAGCCAGACCATTTGCACATGCCGTGTCCATAGAGAGGGTGAGTGTTTTGTGTGCGATTATCCACAGGCCCACTGCAGAGAGACATATATATATATCATCAATGTAACACTTCAGGAAGTGGTTGGACAGATGAGAATGAATAAACACTGTTCCGAAATGACTAATCACCTGTCTTTCTTCTTTAGGATCTGTGATGGATGATTCCCATTGGTGGTGGAATGCTGACTGTGGAGCAGGTTCTTCTGAAGAGTAGCTGGATTCTCACCACCAGAGAGCAGGCTGGTGCCATTCTCACACCCTTTCATTAAACCTTGGAGAAATACACAAGTAATTCAGCCAAATAACTATAATATTCTTGCCCAACAACAACCAAAACAAATGTAGCTGCCTTGCAGCCATGGAGGAGGACAGCAACAACAAACAAAGCATGGGGCAGATACTTGATGGGGGAAGGTATGTTAGATTAGGGTTGGGGCTGAGGGGGTAGACACTTACCCTGAGCTGCAGAGGGGCTCATGGAGGGCAGGACAGACAGGAGACCCTGTCTCTGGAGGCTAAGGAGGTGCTGCTGTTGGACCTGCAGGAGCTGCTGCTGGATGGCCATGTGCTGAGCAGCTAGCTGCTGTAGGGGAGTGGGGAAGAGGTACACATAAGGCCTCAGCAATACTATAATAATACATTGATTTTATATAGCGCTTTGGAACATTTAGATGACAGTAAACTACAGACGTATGACAAAAAATAAGTATGTCGGCCTACCTCTTGGTCTGACTTCCCAGCATGCTTCTGCTGTAGGAGCTGGGCGTTGAACTGGTCCTGCTGTTTCTGGCAAAGATCCTGTATGTGTTGCTGTAGAAAAAAAAGAAGTAAAAAAACACCTTGAGTTAATGGAAGGTCATGAGGAAATACAGTGGTCACGTTCAAGCCATCAGCATCTCACTGGAAGATCCACATGAAAAATAGGTGACGTACAGAGAAATTAACAAAAATTCCTGCTAATATTACAATTGTGAAACAGAACACAATAAAGCATTTACATGTAGATTTGTGTGGTGAATATGATGTAGTTACCTGGTGTAACATGAGTGCTTTCTGCTGCTGGAGCAGGGCCTGGATCTGCTGTGGGTTGAGGACCTGCTGCTGTGTCTGCTGAGGAGTCTCCACCGGGGGGGTCATCATAGACACTGAAACTGTAACCTGCCAACACACAAATACAGATGAGCACAGATTAGACATAGCCATACCGGAAAATAACAGAAAAACAAAATGCCAACAACACCATTGAAGTGGTTTTTTTACATTTTAAAACCAAAACATATGAACAACCTTTGCTAGGCATCCAGCAATTACCCCTCCCTTTCTGCCTAACACCCACAGCTATGGGGATGTTTACAGTAAATATAATAATTAAAGCCAAATAAATTCACTGCACAAAAATATAAATGCAACGTGTAAAGTGTTGGTCCAATGCGTCATGAGCAGAAAAAAAAAAAAATGCCATAAATGTTCCATTCACACAAAAATATTATTTCTCTCAAATTTGGTGCACAAATGTGTTTACATCCCTGTTAGTGAGCATTTCTCCTTTGCCAAGATAATCCATCCACCTGACAGGTGAGGGATATCAAGAAGCTGATTAAAACAGCATGATCATTACACATTGGGTGGGCCTATGCCCTCCCAGGCCCACCCATGGCTGCACCCCTGCCCAGTCATGTGAAATCCATAGATTAAGGCCCAATTTATTTATTTCAATTGACTGATTTCTGTATATGAAATGTAACTCAGTAAAATCTTTGAAATTGTTGCATGTTTCGTTTATATTTTTGTTTAGTATAGATAAAAAATGAATACAAAGCCAGGGATGCATGGCAAGTTTAGCAAAAACAGAACTGCATTGCATTTTAGAGCCTCACACTTACAATACTTTTTGTAAAAATATCGTCGGATACACATAATATTCAAATGTAAACTTGCGTACTTGCAGGAACTTGGGGGTTCCTGGGGCCCAGAGTTATTCTTGATCTGATAGTAGGCTATTCTAACCAACTCTGGACCCTAGTTGTAGTGTATGACATAAATCAGCTAGAAAAAATATAAAAAAACATTCATAAACTGTTTTATATGGGCTATGATGGGACCAGATTTATTAAGTCATATGGTATAAAATTTGACAAAAACGATCAGGGCTGAGCTCTCTGTATGGCTGGTTGCATCGTGTAGATACTCATATAGCATGTCATCACTATTGTATTGATTCATTCATTCCAGTCAATCATTTTGGATTAAAAAGACCTACACTACATAACCAAAAGTATGTGGACACCTGCTCGTCGAACATCTCATTCCAAAATCATGGGCACTCAGAGATCCTGTTCTATGAGCTTGTGTGGCCTACCACTTTGCGACTGAGCCGTTGTTGCTCCTAGACGTTTCCACTTCACAATAACTAATAAAGTCACTGAGCTCTTCAGTAAGGCCATTCTACAGTCAATGTTGGACTATGGAGATTGCATAGCTGTGTGCTCGATTTTATACACCTGTCAGCAACGGGTGTGGCTGAAATAGCCGAATCCACTATTTTGAAGGGATGTCCATATACTTTTGTATATATAGTGTAGGTTGCCTTGCCACCCGAAGTGTGAATATAAAATCACTTTCTCAGAACACAAATAAATGGGCCTATTTTAGGCTATAAAAACATGACATTACGTTTCCCCTGGCCAAGCCCAGATGGGATCAGAGCGCATAGGCTTCTCTGGCTACCTGCAGCTGTGGTTGTCGTCAGTAGGCTGTAGTTGGTCAGACTGAAGCACAGACTAATTGTGCACGTTGACAAATCATCAGTCTTTTTATTAAACTAATTTGGTGGCGGGTATAGACTTCCATATAAAACAGCTTGTCGTGGTGAATTCAGTTATACTCACGTTTCCTGTCACAATTCGCTTTTACCACATTCAATTATTTTCATGATATTGTTAAAAATGAAGCCTGGTTTGTTGTGATGTTGTAATGTAGGCCTATTGTACTTTATAATAATATGAGAGGGTTAAATCATTTATTTTTGATATGCTAACGTTACTTGATGAAGACATTTTGTTAGCAGTAACTCTGTGCTTTTGTCTTGAAGCTAAAAATGTATTGAGTGTAGCCTACAGACTAGAAAATAAACCATTTAAATTGACTGCACATACATGCTTGTGAATTGTTGCAGTGTAATATGGTTTGGGTGCATTATTCAACAGCGTAATATGTTTTAGAATAAACTTTTGTCAATGTTGAATAGTTTGTGCTTTCTGGCTAGTGGCTGTGATATTTACGGTCAATTTGACCTACGGACCAAGATTGTCATGTGGCCAGCCACAACGAAAGGTAAGGCAAGGATGTAATGTGAATTGAAAAGTTGAATTCTCTTTCGCCACCCGCTCCATATCTCCATGTGGGAATAGGGCCTTAATTAAGGTCTGAACCACAAACAAACAATTCCCACTAAGGCTGGCTCTGTTTGGGATCCAGTAAACAAACTGCTGGAGGATGTCACATACACTCTAGGCTAACAATAACAGTGGATTGCCAAGGAGATGGCCCTTTCCCACACGGACTAAACATGCTCTGATGCTCATCAAGATCCTTAAAGACCTATACCCTGGAGCAGATACTGAGGATAAACTCATGGCTTACATGACTTAAAGCAGAAGGTAAAATAATTGCATCAGCTGGACTTAAAGTCTGCTGTACAGAAGAAAAAAAACTTCAGAGAGCCAGATAGGGCCAGTTAGTCACTGTATATGGTATGGGAAAGGCTCGTCTTTTGTATGCACAACATCAGCAAAACCTAATCCTGCACCTAATCCTTGTTTCCATGACGTCAGGGCAGACCAGCCCAAACATCTTTTGTTATTATTATTGTTGATGTGACAGAAACCCACATACCCATGAAGGACAATGTAAACACTGGGCTAGTCCTCAAAGAGAGGTATGTGCTCTATGACTAATGTTGCCAAAAACAAGTTACATCCCTTTTCTGAAACCCAGAAAATATAATCCCTTTTCATATAACAGACCCTTATACTTAATCTCTCCCTGAACTGAGATTTAACAAACCGTATGTAACCAAACTCAACTGAGACATACACAAACCAGCAATGCACAAAGGAATATAATCTACAAGACCAGAGTAAGAAAAATGCTTGGAAGAGGCAATAAAGAGCTAAGGACATTTTCATATGATTTAAGTAAATTACCTTTGATTATACAGTACAATAACATTATAAATATGTTAGGTAGTAGTGACACTTTGCAAATTCACTAACTAACACAGTCACAATTACTATCTTGGTTGTTAGTTTACACAGATATGCGATGACCAGTGTTTCACTTTAACGTAGTCCTTTTCATCCAGCAAATTCTACTAATGTATATACCAGTAAACATAGAGCGTTATCTATCTACATGTAGAAATAGGCTAGTTGACCAAAATACAATAATAAAGCTGACAAACCTGACCAACTCCATTTACAGTGGTCGTCTTTGGCAGTTAGAGACGCAGGGTGGAGAAAGACAGAGCAGTAAGCCGAGCACAACATTACACTGTCTGGCAGTCTGACAAAGTGCTTGTGTGCATAAACAAAACTAACCAATAACACAGATCTATCCTTCTCCACCAATCACAAAGTGTCTCAGCAGTCTCTGTCTGCAGCACTACAGTTGGCTCAAAGTTCAGTGAGAGATATCCTACCTATCATACAAACAAAGAAAGATGCTAAATGTGACAATTTGAGAACCCATATGCTTTAGTTGTGGAAAGTAAGCATGTGGCACACTTTATAAAATACGTTTGGTAACCTGGTTTTGCTGCTGACTGTCAGCCCCAGAACCCTCTGGAGTTAGTGGCTTAGCACTCAGATAATCATCCTTCTCAACACTGTCCCCATTCTCCGTCTGATTGGCTGGACTGGTGCAGGCTGTCTGTTCTGACCCAGACTCATGCATCTGGACTCACTGACCTGAGAACAGAACAAGAACAAGAGAGCTGCTGTAAACCTCATGTAAATCCACAGTGACTTTCCACAACACAATTTTTTTTGTTGGAACAATTACATATGCACATGGGCAATTCCACGATAACGGAATTAAGCTTGAATTCAGATTGCCCATATAACTACATGCACATGGACTACTTTGAACAATTTACACAGAAATTTCACAAAAACACATTTACTGAACAAACTGTGTAGATGCTAAATTTGGTAACAGAATTACGTTAAAATCTCCCTCAGTTTTTTTTGTTCAACCACATTCTCCAAAAAAGCTGAAATATCAGCTCTGAAATAAGATTCAAAGAGGTCTGCAGAAAGAATGGGGTGTCAGCTACATGACACCTTGAGTTCGAAAATATATTTTGGTTACTGAACTACAGTAGGGGAAGTGGATTTAATGCAATTACATCCTGATCTGTACTATACAGAAATGCATAATTATGGACATGAATATCATTCTCTTCATGGTGATGTATCCTGAATAGGTACATAAAAGTAGAAATATGCAATATCCTTATTTTGCATATTTGGGTATAATGCTTCACACTAGCTGTTATTGTAATGAGCGCCGCCCCCAAACAAGACCACATCTGAAACAATCAGACGTCTTCGTTTTACAAGTTTAGACATCACAGTACAGCACAGTAGAGTGCGGTAGGTATGTTCAGTACATTATATTGTACTCCACTCTAGTGTGCTCTACTTTTCTGTACTGTTTTGTTCAAACCTGTGAAATATAGAAGCTTATGAAAGGTTCAGATTTGGTCCGGCCAGGGCGGACTGACCAAATTTCAACTTCCATTGATCTTTGGTATCGGTCGATGGTCAGTGGGTGAGGATGCTTGTTACACTAAATGTAAAGTGGGTGGTTGGTAGAAAGAGTCAGAAGAAGACAGACAGACAGACAGACAGACAGACAGACAGACAAAAGGTATGAGCTGAACAGTATGCCAGTGGAAGGAAGGACAGTAGCAGGTGACCCAGCTGTGGTTTGTGAATAGGATTTCCAATTGTAGCCTATTCAATTGCAGTAATTACGTGACTGATTTGGTTACAGAATTACGTGTTTTAATCACTTAATAATTCATAAACAAATAAAAACTAACCAATTGGTAGGTCTACCTTTACTTGTTATTTCTGTGAATGTTCATTATCCTCTCTCATAAGGGAGAGAAATGAGAAAATAACTTTAAAAGATATGGATTTTTGGCAACAGAATTACAAGGCACAAGGCAATGTTTCTTACATTTAAAGAAGGCAAATAATGTCTAACTATAATTTATAGAAGGCTTTCATGTAACATGCTCCTACAAACTTCACATTAGTGCTCATGGTTCCTTTTACATGGAAATGCCCACATGCGGTTTCTTACTGAAGACAATCTTAGAAACATCTTCAATATTGTTGCAGATCAGAGAAAGACAAGATGTTACTCTGCTTTAACTAATCAAGGCAACAGTTTCCCTCTTGCCAACATAAACCGGAGATATTTGTTTAGTAGCTGATTGCTGCCATGGCTACGGTAAACAAAGGGACCCTGGTTCGGTGTTTATGAGTAAACATGTCGTCCTTCTGGAGCAATTTAACATTAACCAGGTGGTGCGATAAACAGATCTGGCAGGTAGCACAATACCGCATTAAAGGGAGGGTCGTGTGTACAGTTGGGGAAGCGTTCGACTCAAATGCAACACAGCTAAAATAAACAGCAAATGTCCCCTCAGCTGAAAACGTAGATTCATCAAATGTATGTATTTATGACTTATCGACTTCTGGAGAAAGCTGAAACATAGGCTAACCTACTGTTAGATACAATATTGCATTGCCTATCAAGTCTGACTTCAGTACCTACTGGCCTTTTCATTCCACAGAAAAACTGATTCCTGTTTATTTTAGGCTACAGCAGCCAAGGGTGTATTTGCACACAAAACAGTGTTTCATCCTAATGCCCTTCAACATTCCCAATGTCGGATCCAGTGCTGCTAGCAAAGCAGACAAGCAACACAAACATGAGGTTTTTAGGGTAGAGGGGAATGTTCTGAATACCTACTTCAACAGTCAGGACCGAAAATATGGGCCTAGTCTATACCACAATGCAACAATGCATTTCAATCCTGACTCTTAGATAAAGCCTAGCCTACCATAGATCTGTAAGACAGATCAATGAGAAAGAAAAATCACATTAAGAATTATAACAAAGCAAACTATAGAAAGGTCAAATTAGTAGAACAATCATCAACGAGAGTTTGGGGTTCTCGCCAAAATATCAAATCAACTGTTATGCACATCTTTACAATAGTACACCATCCTTACCTTGGCAGAAAAGGCACAGCACTGTAGGTGTTCAACTGAGTTCAAAGCAGTAGCGTAAGAAGTGTGTAGCCTATGTGGACTGTGAACACATGAACAGGTGCTGTGGTTTAAAATGCAGGAGTACGCCTGTTTGCATAAACACGAACACTCTGCAAATAGAACAAGGGCAAACCATATGCCCACTGCAATTCCTGTCTGTCCAGGCATACACAATGAATACCTACATTCTGTTAATTTTATTGAATGCACATTGCATTGTCTAATGTTCAGCTCCTTGCTACTTTTTGGGGATCAACATTTCCCCTGTGTTTCCATTGGGAGTTGTCACTCTTTTTAGTCAAAACTATCATTCAGAGCCACAAACAAAAGGCATTGTATGCCTGCACCAAAGCATTAGTAGGGCACTATAAAATCATAGGCGTGGGAAAAACAACATTGGATGTTTTAAGTCCACAACAATGTTTAAACCACATCAGGTGACCACTTTGGAAGTCTGGGAAAAATAGAAGACATTTTTATTTTGGGGTGTAGTTAACCTTTAATGCAAGTGTGCACCAGCAAGAGACCTTTGGTTAGTGATGTTTCTGTAGTGCTCATGTGATTGCAGAGTTTGTTAAGCAAATGGCCTGTGGATTGATGCATATAATCATGGTATCATTCTAACAGGCTAATTGAGAAGGTTATCGGGAAAGCCTTTCCATCTTCACCAGAAGGTAATCATCAGCATAATTGCTAACAGTTACACAAAGTGTAGACATGCATCCCCCACACACGTTTCAGAAAGTTGCAGTAAAATAAAAAATCACTGACGCAATTTTGTTCATGACATGATTAATTTGGGCAAATTAATGAATTGTCAAATAAGTTCAATACATTTAGTTGATTTCCTACAAAGTTCAAAACCTTTTTGAATATTGTTGAATGACATTTTAATGTCTGGATTCCGTGATTCTGTCCGCATTCTCTGCAACGTGGATATTATAGGGCCCTACATACTGTAAGGCTGTCCTTTATAAGTGAATATGTGTTCATCAATCTCTTGCATGCTAAGTTTACCACTCTGGGGAACAATTACCGGATAATGCAAATAGAAATAAGCAAATGTGAAATTCAATCAAATGTTTTCATTGAACATTTGCATAGCTGACCCGCAGGAAGTTTAGCTTTATTGCCATTTTCATAAACAAGGTGGATGATGCTAGACTAGGCCTATATCATCATCTTCTTTGTTGCTGTGGGAGAGACACCACAGGATAGTGATTCTGAAAAGAATATCCACTCAAAGCCATCCAACTCTATCATGAATCAGCTTGAGCAGCAGTATAACATTAAGCATCTGTTCTGTCAGCCAGGTTGACTGGTCCCTACATGATCATAATATGCTGTATGCCAGGGATCATCAATTAGATTCAGTCGTGGGACAATTTCTTCTTGAGTGGATGGTTGGGGGGACGGAACATAATTACAAATAAATTGTAGACAGCAAATTGACCGGAAGAAGCACAAACAGATAAAAAATAAAAAGTTTGACTAAAACATAATCATTTCAAACCTTGCTTACATCCGTGGGAATACTTGAGAACGGATTTTTTAAATTAAAATCACTTGATGTTTTTTTACAGTCTTATGTTCAACAATGAAAATGAAAAATACAACAAGTTCCTGTAAAGATGTTGGGAAATGCAAGATGTCTGGAATTAAAATGACAAGGGAACTCATCACTAGGTGCAAAATGTGGATTTAATATCTTTGAGTTTTTTTTTGTAGAACCACCTGCAACTGGACATGAACATTTCTAAGATATATTTTTTTCTCCATAGAATTGAGAATTAAGAAAATATCATCAATAACAGGTTAGTTAAAATTCCTTGTACGAGGCTTTCCATTAGCAAACCTGTAAAGGGTATGGAGAATCACATATCTTGTAGCAACTTCTAGCCTAAATAACTACATTGGAAACCATGCAAAAATATACAAAACAGCATGGGGTGATAACGTTTCAGCGCATTACATCTAATGTGAATGCTTTAATGACTCCACACCTGCCAGACATACACCTGCCCAACTGAAAACTCTTTGCAGTTGTTATAAGTAAACTCCGGGTTTGGCACAAGACGCTATGGGTATAGTATGTGTGGGGGCCACATTCATCCAGTTTATGGGGGCCACATCCATCCAGTTTATGGGGGCCACATCCATCCATTAATCAGATTGCCAAACACATGGGAACAGAAGAGGGACAGACAATTGGTCTTAAGAGGCTACAAGTTCTTAGCTGGTGTTGTTGAAATGGGGCATTTCACAGCGAGAAAAAAGGAAATGCCAGTGGTGTAATGTACTTAAGTAAAAATTATTTAAAGTACTACTCAAGTTGTTTTTGGGGATAGCTGTACTTTACTATTTATATTGACAACTTTTACTTTTGGTACCTTTATTAAACTAGGCAACTTCACTACATTCGTAAATAATTTTATTCTACTTTTTACTCCATACATTTTCCATGACACCCAAAAGTACTCTTAACATTTTGAATGAATAGTAGGATAGGAAAATGGTCCAATTCCCACACTTATCAAGAGAACATCCCTGGTTATCCCTACTGCCTATGATCTGGTAGACTCACTAAACACAAATGCTGTTTCTAAATGATGTCTGAGTGTTAGTGTGCCCTTGGCTATCCGTAAATTTAAAAATAATATTATTGTGCCGTCTGGTTTGCTTAATATAAGGAATTTGAAATAATTTATACTTTTACTTTTGATACTTAAGTATATGTAAAACCAAATACTTTTAGACTTTTACTCAATTTGTAATTTACTGGGTAAATTTCACTTTTACTTGAGTCATTTTCTATAAAAAATATCTTTACTTTTACTCAAGTATGACAATTGTAGTACTTTTTCCACCACTGGGAAATGCATTGTTTTAGCTAACGTTATCTAGCTAAAGACGGCAAAATATCTACAACATAACTACGGACCATGGAAATGTACTTTTCTAGCTAACGTTAGCTAGCTAGTATTAACGCAGAACAACGAACAGGATAAAACACCGGATGTATAGATGTGAAGCGTCCGCTTGGCGGTTCCACTTACTACCAAATTTGGTAGTGAGAGGAAGCTTAGTGGCCAGCAGTGATTAGAAGAGGGAACAAGATGGATTTTGGCCGAAATTCTGCACATTTTTTCATTGAAACTTTTGAACTCAATAGTTTTCTGTTGCCAGAACTATAATGTTACAAACAGTATGTAAACTTTACCCTTTGCGAAAGTAAAAAAATTAACAAATGCGTTGCTGAGGAGTGCAAAGGCGAATTGAGTTATGTGCACACGCGCACTTCAGAGTAGGCGTTCCCTAACGGAAATAGGCAAATATATGCTAGAACGCGCCAATAGGAACTCACTAATAGTTGCTTGACTCTGCCCAACTCCTTTATTGTTCTGTCCACTATGACTCATTTCTTCCCATTTTTAACGTATGGCTGTGGGCTATCTTGGTTTATTTATAAATACATATTTGGTATTAAAGCTAACGTTAGCTAGCAAGTAAATGTAGCGAACAGCTAGCAGTCGTAGATAGGCAAGTTACCGAACAACATTGGAATTCGTTAACCTTAGCTAGCTATCCAAGAGATCAACCATATTGGTTAGTTAACTCGCTGTTAAAAGCCACTTCGTTGTTGTATAACGTGAATGTTATTTAGCTAAACAACGGGTTGGTATGGTTGTTTACCGCCTATGTTGGCTAGTAGCTGGCTAGGCTAGCTAACGAGATGAATAAATGGCATCAGCTATCCAATAACAGCATTCCACCATTTACTTACCGGGGCATCAATGTGTAGCCTGAGCTACTAGCTAGCTATTTGGCACGTCTTGTTGAGCAAGATAAGAAGCGATTGAAATACACTCACTCAGCAACCACCGTTAGAAAACACAGATAAACAGTTGACACTGGACTGTGCATTTGATGACATCACAGACACCTGATTAAAAAACAAACAAAAAACAGCACCAAAGACCATAGATAAACAAGGCATGATTGTTTAGCATTTAATTTTTCCAACATTTCAAAATCTATCAGCAAAAATATTGATTTTACATTTTGACTGGTTCAATGTAAAAAATAAACAACTTTCAAGACTGAAACCCTTGGAAAACACAAGGCACCATTCCAAAGATTAACGATCAGCTGAGATCTCACCTTGACTGGGCACTATAGTAAAAACTGCCAGAAAGTCCAGCTACATTATGTTCGATTATTTGTTTCTTTCAACAAAAACGTCCCTAATTAATGTGCTTAGTGTTTGAACATGGATGACCTGAGTCACAGAGAAGCTCAATCAACTACAGAGACCGCATCTGATGACAATTACAACCAACAGGTTACAAAACTTAAAAAGCTTAGCAGGGAGCATGCACACACACATGCATGCTTGTGCACACACACTGACAGAGAGAGAGAGGGTTAGAAAGGTCTTTGGTAAAGATAAGTATTCAATCAACCCAAAGCACAGTTCATACATCATATCGTTTTTTGAATTTCAAAATGGTTCTTTTAGTTTGTAGGACTTAAATGAGAACAATATTCATGATAGAAATGTAATAAACACAAAAGTGAAGAAAAAAATTAGAATGAACCAATTGACATGTGCAATTGATATTCTTCAGAAAACTGATACCCATCTAGGCGTAGTCTAGATTCCTTGCTTAGTAATCCTGTTCATTACAGTAAAAATTAAAAAGGCCTGTTGTGCATTTCGGAAACAACAATTGAGTGTGTTTGTACAATGACCCACTGGTGATTACCAAAACACTCAGGGTAAACTAAACTATAGCATTTATCTGGTAACACGCAGAGTGGTGATTTCGTTTTTGTAAAAAAGTTGGTGTTATTTAACAAATCTAACAACCAGTAACAGTTAAGATCCCCCCCCCCGCCAAAAATAAACTACAAACCCCCAAAAACAAATAAATAAAACATTTGAATGTGCAACAATTTTCACATAAAACTGTATGAATAATACTGGCTTGAGGAAAATACTCTCCATTCATTCTAGAATCAGGGAACAATGTAAATTCAATGTAAGATCAGGAAACTGTGAAAACTAAAAGGCTCTGGTAAAAGTGCACTGTTGAGATAAAGTGTGGTTTAGCTAAATATCTTTGTATAAAAACTAACACTAAGGAACATGTATCATTCATCCTAAAATGAAGCCCAGCTATGATATTTGTCTGCCCAAATTGAAGTAATTGTATAACACATTCATGAAAGACAGTAGAGCTCAGAAGATTCAGTCAATTTCCAAGACCAAAAACAACAAAGTGTCAAATGTGCAAAGCTTGCTAATGTCTTGGGCGACCTCCTTCGAAGGCATGGTGCTCCTCATGTGCTGAAATAGAAACAAACACATTAATCTCATGAGTTATCAATAGGCTCATTTATAGTAAGGGAAGAGTAACGTTGTTTTGATGGAGTGAACTAGCACATACTCTACTCTTGTTTTTATCATGTCATACACGATTGAAAGTACTCACGCTTATAAAATACTGCTTTAAAAGTTATCTGTGGAAGAAGTTCATAGATCCTTCCTAGGATGTTTGCTTCATTAGCAAAAAAGGCATTTCCATTCCAGACTTGAACAACATCTTCTCTGTCTCGAACGCTGACACTAACACCAACCACCTCATCCTCTGAAACATAACCAGAGATTTATTTTTCTTCAGATAAACACATCAATACCCTTCAGTATTTTGAAGTACAATTTTACAATGGAATATTGTAAAGCTGTAATACCTTTTACAACTTTACATTTAGTCATTTAGCAGAACCTTAATTTCTCCTGTAAGTCACTCCGGATAAGAATAAATGTCTTTCTCAAGGGCACATCAGTAGATTTTTCACCTAGTCAGCTCAGGCATTCGAACCAGCAACCTTTTAGTTACTGGCCCAATGCGCTTAACCGATAGCCGACTACATTATATTACAAACACACTGTAATACATATAGGGTATTTCATCTTATACATCCAAGTAAAATAATGATTAATAATAACATATCCATTCAGAACAAAAATACATACCATCTAATATAAAATGATAGACAGATGTAAGATTACTTCTCTTTACAAACAATCAAGTAAAGCATCTTCATAAAGCCTGAAAGTTGATATACAGCATAACAGCAGGGTTTCTGAAGCGCAACTCACAGCAATCTCATTTGTTGTCACACATTAAGATGATAATATCTAGCATAACAGAGGAGTGTAGTTGTCATTTAATACTACCCTTCTGTTTGTGCCAAGGTTTAGAGAAATTGCTTTTGGGGTCTTCGTCACCACTACCACCAAATCAAACTTGATTTGTAACATGTGCGGAATACAACAGGTGTTACCGTGAAATGCTTACTTTACAAGCCCTTACCCAACAATGCAGTTCAAGAAAGAGTTTAAAAAATATTTACCAAATAAACTAAAGTAAAAAGAATAAAAAGTAACAATAAAATAATAACTAGGCTATATACAGGGCGTAACAGTACTGAATCAATGTGTGGGGGTACAGGTTAGTCATGGTAATTTTTACATGTAGGTAGGGGTAAAGTGACTATGCATAGATAATAAACAGCGAGTAGCAGCAGTGTAAAGACACTAAATCAAATAGTCCGGGTGGCCATTTGATTAATTGTTCAGCAGTCTTATGTCTTGGGGGTAGAAGCTGTTAAGGAGCCTTTTGGTCCTAAACTTGGCACTCCGGTACCACTTGCCGTGCAGTAGCAGAGAGAACAGGCTATGACTTGGGTGACTGGAGTCTGACTATTCTTTGGGACTTCCTCTGACACCGCCTAGTACAGAGGTCCTGGATGGCAGGAAGCTTGGCCCCAGTGATGTACTGGGCCGTACGGACTACCCTCTGTAGCGCCTTATGGTCAAATGTCGAGCAGTTGCCATACCTGGCAGTGATGCAACCGTTCATACTAAAAGCAAATCCAGGAGATTGAAGTACAGGGTTGAAGGCAAATTAAATATCTCTTTGTGCAGAAAGAATGTCTCCAAACAGAATCTCACACACCTGTTTAAAACCACTACGAAATCCATACATTACTACTAGGTCTGGTTGTGAGACATGCAGAGTTAGAAGGTTAGTAGGTAAACAAAACACTGGTTTATTCTGAATTGGACCCAACTACATTGGAGCAGCTACACACACAGTATGTGATTGACTCAAGACAGATGTCACTAGCGCCACCATTAGAAATGTCCCCCGAGAGAAGATCTACTCATCGCTTTTTTAGAGTTCAGTTAGATAGAGGTTGTGTGATTGGTCCGTGTGATTTCTCTAGTATAACAGCTCTTGATCAGGGTCCAATTAGGTGTGTGAAATACAACGATCTATAAAGTGCACAAGTTGCTGGATAGTCAGCAAGCCGAGGATAATTACTTTGTATATAGGACATCCTCTGACTTTACAGACAGTCTAAAGCAGAGGTTACTGCATATATAGAGAATATGGACTCCTATCAGACAGGTCTCAGGTCTTCAGTATGTGATAATACTGCAGAAGGTCATTAGTATGGGATCTGGTAATACTGAAGCATATCGTAGGTCTTGCTCCTGCTGCTGAGGAAGAAAATCTGGATGACCTTGAAAGCAGCAACCTCATGAGGTTGAGTTGCTGCTTGGGCAGTTTGATGGTCTGTCCTCTGAAGCATGGTAGTCCAGTGTCCAGCATCAGAGTGACTAGAGACACCACTGCATCCATGTAGGACCTGACAGCCAGTTACCCCCCGACACACCTCCATAAACCATTTGAAAGGTATGACCTCCATCTTGCCGCCCATGATCACCACCATCTCATCAGTCAGGAGAACTCTCAAACATGAGCCAAAGTTGATGTGGATAAGCCGTCCCTTGCTGTCCTGCATGATGTTCCTGTTGTGTCCATTTTTGATTTGTAGCAGAAAGAGCAGCAGGGTGTAAGCAGCCATATTACGGATGAAGTTATGAAACGCCTTCTGGAAGGCTAGAGTGGACTCTTCTTCATACTGGTTTCTGAAGTACTCATACATCTCAAAGGCTGTCTGCCCATCTGGTCACGGGATTTACAGTCTGGGATACACTCGATCACACCACACCCAGGGTCGGTAGCCACCACTCTGTAGGGAAACAAAAACAGGTCCAGTCCCACCAGTTGGAAGATGTTCTTAGACAAATGATCTGGAGAGCCAGCACATCCTGTCTGCAGTCATCTTACTTTAAAGATGGCGACCTGCCAGATGATCCTGCAAGTTACGTCTTCGGCCAGCTCCACGTCCTGGGAGTCAGTCTGACAACGCAGATCTTTCCTCTCCAGCTCACTGACCCCACAACACTTCACCTTAAACTTAGCCAGGTACAGGGCCTTGGCAGCACTCTGTATGGGTGTCCTAGACTCATAGTCAATGTCCAGTACAATGACCTCTGGGTTACTGGGCAGGTAGCAGCCTTGCTAGACCTTGTCAAACAGCTTTGAGACATGCCCCCTTCCTCTCATCTCCATTTGGGGTGAGCTTGATGGCGGATACGTTGGTGATTTTGTTGAAGTCAAACTCTCTGGTAGTATTTAACTGCACCATACCGAGCCTATTATCTCCTCAATCATCTCCCCCAAAAGATCCCTGATGTCAGGGTCTTTGTGGTGTGCCTCCTCATTCAGGTAGATGTTAGTCTTCATGTTCCAGATGAACTAGCAGGCCAAGAGCTGAGACTTCTGGGCCACCCACTGGATGTACTCTCTCGTATAGCCCATCTTGTCATAGCGCAGGACCTGAACAATCTGAGGAATGTAGAACAGGATGGCATCCGAAGGCCCAGAAACCATTGGATGAGCATGGCATTTCACAGAGTTATTCTGTATGGTTGACGGACTCATTAGACATGACTGTACAAGTTGATAACAGACCATGTAAACCAAAACCCACAGTTGGAGTCTGAAAAACACTGCACATGATGTACTCTCTCCCTTCACACTCTTACCTGAAGCACAGTAATCAGTAAATTGCTCCCCAATAGTGGCCAGCAGTAACTCCTTCCATACAGCAGGCTGGGGAAATGAAGACACATTGAGTATGTAACCAACACTACACACATTTACTCAACAAACATGATAAATGACATTTGTATGAATTATAAAAAAATAACAGATTACTTGTATCATACTTACAGTGCTTTCTTTGGGTACTTTCATTTTCCAAACTCCCCCCTTTGCATTACTCTCTTCTTCCCTGGATAAAAAAGACAATAGTTAAATGAAAGGTCATTTAATATAATTATGCATAGACTTGTGTTTATGTACAAATTAGGTGAGTTTAGGCTCACCAGAGTGGTCTTCTCTCCCCTCTCATTAGGTGATAGCTACATCTCAGTGGTAGGCTGGACACTCCAGGTATATTGTTGTACACACTCCAAAAGCTCTATTCAAAAAGATGCAAGGGAAAATAGGTTCTGTACCATGATTATCAAATTCATATTATTGCTGCATTACTGTTGAAAAACACAAAGCCATAACATAGAGTACAGTACATGTGTATGTATAATAATAATGTGATGGCAGATCTTAAAACGCTCAACTAAACTAACACGCAAACCTTACCTGAACTGTTTGCACAGTGTAGATTTTTTTCAGACCTGATTCACATTCTGCTGCCGTTGTTCCTGGTAAAGATCTGGAGGAAAGATAAACAAAACATTAGTGCTGAGTGATTAACTGAAATGTTTTTCGATGACCGATGGCGTTTCTCTAGAGAGATCTGAGACATGTTATGATCTACAATGATCATAACATGATCAGAATACATTGCGCATGCAGCTGCTCGTTGTCGTTGGTTCTAGCCAAGCAAGCCTGTGGGGCCCAAGCACCGTGGTATAATAAAAACTGGAGACTCATGTTAGACTACGTCACATGCGCACTATAGCACTCCGTGCGCACAAGGAGCAGTGCGAGCAGCGACGACGCGATCACGTATTCCAAAAACATGACAGACATTGGATGAATCTAACAAGTTAGATGCAGTGCCTTAGACGGCTGCGCCACTAAGTTAAAGTGGAGCCCAATAAGTTAAAGTAAATGGACAGTCATTACCATCACTTTGTTTATTCTGTGTTGTTACAGCATTTAACCCACATAATGCATTTTTAAAATTTATCGAAACCGAAAACTTACAATTTTTTCCAAAACGACCTAGTAATCACTCAGCACAACATCAATATTTAAACAAATGTATAACTCCGCATCTGTTATGATCTATCTAGCAGTCCTAAAAAGATCCCAAAATGAAACCGAACTCTGAATCGCTCAGCACTACAAAATATCAATATTTAAACGAATGTATCTAGCAATCAGACCTAAAATAACCTGTTTAGTTTTGTACCTATAGCAATCCTTCCTCCCACTCTGTAAACAGGCCTTACTAGATAACTCAGCCAAAAGAGGTTGTGCTCAGAGCAGCCAGGTCGGAGATCAGGTGTCAATCCCCTTTCCACTGGACTCTAGCCCAGCAGTAAACAAGAATGACCCCCTTTAAATTGTCTGCGTTCTCTCTTGACCAGAGACGTACATTGACGGATATACAATTTCAATAAAAACACATTGAAAGGAAATATCTGTATATGCAAAATGATAATCTATGGCCATTATTGTGAAATCCATCACAATGCACATGTTTTTATTAGAAAAACATCTAAATTGAAACCAAGACAGAGAACAATTGCCCACATTAAAGTGTCAATGGATGGCAATAGCCCTAAACAAAAACAGACCAGCCTATGATTTGACTTTTAGTCTTGAGATTGGAAATAAACACTTTCACCACTAGGCCGATGTTTCAAAAAAAAATATGTTTACAACAAATCAGAGGGCCAAGTGCTTTCTCCAACCCAAGGTCTTAACAGACTATGCCCCAACACAATCACTCAGTGTTCATGAAAATAGACAAAGTCCAATTTCTGCAGGTCATGTGTACACCTCCCATAATACAATACTATTTACAAATACAGTGAAGCAGTGATCTGAAGTTTTAAAATAAATCAAAGACTGAGTTTGAGAACATGTTCTAATGGTGCGCATGGTATCAAATCACCAGAGAAATAAGAAACAATGTATCGTGATTGCGAAAACAGACTTATAGTCAAGTGTAATAATCATATAATGTATAATGAATATGGTAGTCATCTTGCCTTTCTGCGGCGTTATACGCATAACTGATTGCAAGGCCTACTCCTTTGTTTTGGCAAGAAGGCTTTCTAGCTATCGCAAATGCAATTTTGTTGACAAACTCATCCCATGAAAGCATAGAAAGAATCGCCATTAAGTCCACGTAATGATAAAATGGTGAGCTTACCTATCAAGCCAAAAAGTCCACGGAGAATGTAATGGGAGAGTGCCGTTTCCATCGTTCGTGATGTTCTCCAATTCTCTTTCGTCGATATGGATGTTACGTTCGGGGGAGTTTTGACTTACTGTTTTGTTCAATTGCAGATCCGGGACAGCAGGAACTGCCATTTCCTTGCTTGTAAAAAATGATCGATTTGATTGTTTTTTAAAAGATCTCGTTTTCCCTTTTGATTGTATAGGAAGTGCCTACTCTGCTGACTCATTCGTCGCTTCACTGTTCTGCCGCCACAACAGTAAAATGACGTATTGCTGTCTGCAGACCAAACGTTCTTGCCAAAAGCGGCAGGCGCGATGCTGTATAATATAATATATTTGTTCTCTACTTTTCACAGTCCATTACACAAACATCAATAAAGTAAATATGTCTAAATCATCCAGAATTATCATAATATTCAATCAGTATGGCCAGTATGGGTACCAGTCTGTTAATCTAACATTCCACACCTTGAACTCCATGTCATTATGCTAAAGTTTATCATGACAGGAGTGGCAAAGAGTAGAATAAACTAAACAAACTGGTACTCAGACTAAAACATCTAAGCATGACAGTGATATTTTCAGTGACAATTGCATCTGCCAATATAAAATAGATGGATGAATTGAATGTGTAAATGAACATTATAAATGCCCTTTATAATCAAATACATTTCCATTGTCACATGCTTCCTAAGCAAAAGGTGTAGACTAACAGTTATAATGCTTACTTACTGTCCTTTCCCAACAATGCAGAATACAAAAAAAAAAAAAAAAAAAACCACAATAAAAACACAAGGAATAAATACACAATGAGCAATGATAGTACCAAGTCGATGTGTAGGGGTACGAGGAAATGGAAGTTGATATGTACATATATAGTGCAAATTGTGTGCAAACTGGTCATGGCTCACATCAACACCATTATCCCAGAAACCCTAGACCCACTCAATTTGCATACTGCACCAACAGATCCACAGATGACGCAATCTCTATTGCACTCCTCACTACCCTTTCCCTCCTGGACAAAAGGAACACCTATAAGAATGCTATTCATTGACTACAGCTCAGCATTCAACAACATAGTGCCCTCAAAGCTCATCACTAAGCTAAGGACCCTTGGACTAAACACCTCCCTCTGCAACTGGATCCTGGACTTCCTGATGGGCTGCCCCCAAGTGGTAAGGGTAGGTAACAACACATCCGCTACGATGATCCTCAACACGGGGGCCCCTCAAGGGTGCGTGCTCAGTCCCCTCCTGTACTCCATGTTCACTCATGACTGCATGGCCAGGCACGGCTCCAACACTATCATTTGCTGATGACACAACAGTGGTAGGCCTGATCATCGACAACGATGAGACAGCCTATAAGGAGGAGGTCAGAGACCTGACTGTGAGGTGCAAGGACAACAACCTCTCACTCAACGTGATCAAGACAAAGGAGATGGTTGTGGACTACAGGAAAAGGAGGACCGTGCACGTCCCCATTCTCATCAACAGGGCTGTAGTGGAGTAGGTTGAAAGCTTCAAGTTCCTTGGCGTCCACATCACCAACAAACTAACATGGTCCAAGCACAGTTCATGCTTGGACCAAGTCGTGAAGAGGGAATGACAAAACCTATTCCCCGCCAGGAGGCTGAAAAGACTTGATATGGGTCCTCAGATCCTCAAAGGTTTTACAGCTGCACCTTTGAGAGAATCCTGCTGGGTTGCATCACTGCCTGGTATGGTAACTGCTCGGCCTTCGACCGCAAGGCACTACAGAGGTAGTGCGTACGGCCCAGTACATCACTGGGGCCAAGCTTCCTGCCATCCAGGACCTCTATACCAGGCGGTGTCAGAGGAAGGCCCTAAAAATGGTCAAAAACTCCAGCCACAGACTGTTCACTCTGTTACAGCACGGTAAATGGTACCGGAGCATCAAGTTTAGGTACAAGAGGCCTCTAAACAGCTTCTACCCCCAAGCCATAAGACTCCTGAACAGCTAATCAGACTATTTGCATTGCCCCCCCCCCCCCCCCCCCCCCCGCTGCTGCTAGCCTCTGTTATTATCTATGCATGTAGTCACTTTAATAACTCTATCTACATGTACATAATTACCTCGACACCGGTGCCCCCGCACATTGACATATTGACTCTGTACCGGTATCCCCTGTATATAGCCCCGCTTTTGTTATTTGCTGTTGCTCTTTAATTATTTGTTATTCTTGTCTCTTACTTTTTTTGTGGTATTTTCTTAAAACTGCATAGTTGGTTAAGGGCTTGTAAGTAAGCATTTCACTGTAAAGTCTACACCTGTTGTATTCGGCGCATTTGACAATTTTTTGAAATTGTATTTTATTTCATTGGAGAGGATGGGAGTGGTGGTACTGAGGAGAGAGGGGCTAGATATTCAGGTCCCACTGGTCCGCAGGGAAGACAAGTTCTTGATCCGGGCAAAAGGCCTCGATCTTTAGCAAAAAAGGAGTGGGATGCTAGTAGTAAGGGGAGGCAATCCCTTACAAAAAAATGTGCAGTCAGCGTGCAGTATAACTGCAGTACACTGTAGTATAACTGTAGTTAAAATGCAGTATAACTGCAGTATGCTAATAATACTGTGTCCAAAAGAACACCGTTATTTTTACTGCAGTAACTTTGAAGTGTAACTGCTGTTACAGTGCAGTATAACTGCAGTACATTGCAGTTATTCAGTAATAACAAAACAGCAATATTTTTTTGTAAGGGATTTTATCCCGTGCATCGATCATTAAAGGAAGAGGTGGGGAGTATGGGATGTAGGAGAGAGAAAGTTCTGTGGAGTAGACGACGGTCTGGGCAGACAGGTTTGAATGCCATGCTGTGGATGATGGGGAGACATGAAACAGGTCTGTGTGGTGAGTGTTTAGTGGAGGAAACGGTGGAGCATGTGTTGATATTTTGTGAACAACATTATGTAGATAGGGAGAGATTGTGTGAAAGGGTTAGAGAGGCTCGGCGGGGTTAAGATTTGGGTGTTTAGGGCTCTATTTCACTTTCTTATAGGAACAGGACTATCGAAGATAATTTAATGTAGGTAGGCTGTGACTGGCCTCACACTCCAGTACAGTAGGTGGCGGGGAACGCACCTTAAAAGTTGGATGCGATCCGTCAAACCAATCCCAAAGAAGAAGGCCGGTTTGCAAGACATACTCTGACTGGACATGCCCAGTTGTGTGGGTAGCTAACGTTAGCTAGCAAGTGTGAGTCAAACGGCGCCATAAACTCACTGGGATGCATTGTTGCTAGCTAGCGGGAGCTAGCTTTTTCTGATTTCCTGTCGCTGGTGTGTAGGGGACTTCGGTTGCCATAAAATAGCTTACGTTACAACGATGGAAATCGACACACTTTTGGAGGGTTTTACGGGTAAGTCAACTCGCGTTTGCTGATTTTCCGTATATGTACATGCTTAACTAGCTACATTTGAATTTACAAGCGTAACGTTAAGTAGCTGCATATATTATACTCGTTGGACGGCTAACTTGGCTAACTAGCTTGTAGCTAGCAGTCGAAATTGTTAGCTAGCTAACTCGCGCTAGGCCTATTTTATTTAGATAACGTTACTGTACTTGTATAATTCAAAACGTATGTGAATAGGTGTATTGTGTTGAAGCTATTTTACCCAGATTGTAGTTACATAGTTATCCGGTCGCTGTAACCTAGTTTGTTGGCCATGGATGGTTAATTAGTTTTCTAGCTAGGTACTGTTAGATCGCTAACGCTGTGGTTGCCGTGCAGTTAATTATTGGTGCCTGCTAACGTTACCCAACACTGCACATAACTTGAAATAGTTTCCTATTTTCATGCATCTACGTTCAGACTTCGAGAAGAAAGGGAAGAAAGATGCCTGCCCTGCCCTGGATCAATTTCTGTGTCATGTCGCCAAAACGGGAGAAACGATGTGAGTGTGATAAATGATCCCAACGGTGCCAGCCACTTTTCTAATGAGAAGACAATGTGTCAATACAGAATATAAATAAAAGGACTGGTAAATTACAACTCGTGGATAGTCATAATCCAGAAATCTCGATATGCTACCAAATCCAACGTTGTTTGAGGAGACATGATTGTGTGGTCCCAAGAATGGTAGTTATCACAGCATCAAGGCTGCATCTCTGTTGGATAGGTTACAAGGTGTCTGATCTAGAGAGGATAACTTTTTGGTCTCATCTTTTCCAGGATTTCATGGTCACAGTTCAAAAGTTATTTCCTGTTTAAACTTGAGAAGGTAATGGATGACTTCAGAGCCTCGACACCAGACCAGCGAGGGCCAGCCAATCCTAATGTGGAGTACATTCCATTTGAAGAGATGAAGGAGAGGATTCTCAAAATCGTAGAAGGATACAACGGGTGAGTATCCTCTACTAACCAGTGCTGAAACGTGTAATAAAATGACCCTTTTTCTTGTTTTACCAGTAGGTCTTTGTGTAGCCCTAGTATACAGCCACGGTGAGGAAAGTATACCTTCTTGACAAATCCATATTTTTCTAGGATTCCGTTCACCATCCAGCGTCTGTGTGAGTTACTGACTGAGCCAAAGAGGAACTACACAGGAACAGACAAGTTCCTCAGGGGAGTGGAGAAGGTAAGTATCATCACTTCTACTGACATCATTACTTGTAATGGGTATTTGAATGAGGGTATTAAGCCTAGTAAGAATACCTATGTCACATATACATGTCCTTGTGTTGAGTAATGTATTCTCGCATGGCCCAGTTTCATTTTTTATAAACAAGTTAGAATTGCTTGTATTAATATACAATATAAATGCTTGGGATTGATGGTGTTTATGTTTTGCAGAATGTGATGGTGGTCAGCTGTGTGTGTCCTATGTCAGAGTAAGTATTCTGTCATGTTTCTCTACCTACCCCTTTAGCTTATACCTAAGTTTATTTTTATTTTTTATATAGCAAAACATACTTAAAAGGTGCTAATGTACACAGGATGTTTTGCATTGTAATTACAGAAAATATCAGTGGCTAATAGTGGAATGATAGTGTTTCAAAGTATTACAGTGTTACATTTTGATTCACTGTGATATTCACTTGTTGATTTCTTCCGCCAGTGCGGCATCTTTTGTCAAACTGGGAAAGCTGTTCTGACTTTTGCTGTGTTATCTAGTGGAAATGGCTAATTTCCTGGTTGCTAAAATTCTACACTTTTCGCTCAATTTCCACTAATGTGAGAAAACAAGCACTCAATATTGTAGGGAATCATTGTACCATCTAAATCGCTGTGAAACCTATTTTCAGCAACAACGAAAATCATATTTACAGCTGTTTGAAGCTGGTGGACCAAAAAACGAAAGTAACATTTTTGTTTTGGTTCACCCTCTTCAAACAGCTGAAAATAAGATTTTTGTTGTTGTTATTGATTTAGATGGTACAATGATTCCCTACAATATTGTGCTTGTTTTCTCACGGAAATTGAGCGAATGTAACAATACTGCTTCCGTCCCTCTCCTCGAACCAGGGACCCCCTGCACACATCGACAACAGTCACCCTTGAAGCAACGTTACCCATTGCTCCACAAAAGCCCAGGCCCTTGCAGAGCAAGGGAAACAACTACTTCAAGGTCTCAGAGCGAGTGACGTCACTGATTGAAACGCTATTAGCGCGCACCCCGCTAACTAGCTAGCCATTTCACACGTTTACAAGAACAGTGTAGAATTTTAGCAACCAATAAATTAGTTTCCACTAGATAACACAGCCACAAAGGCAGAACAGCTATCCTATCCCAGATGCCGCACCGGCAGGCAAAATCAATAGGTGAATATCATAGCCAATCACAACACTGGGTAAGCAATACTGTGAAACACTATCCTTCCACCATTAGCGCCAGATATATTATGGCAATGTACTGAAATTACAATGCATTAAAAAATGCTATGTATAGCACTTTAAAGCTAACAATCATTTGGATTTGTTGACTTGCTGTGCCTCTTTTTTAAAGGAAAAATGGGGCAACCAGTGTAAATCGAATGAATGGAGTGATGTTCCCTGGCAATACCGCTATTTATTCAGAAAGGTGAGAGATACCTACTTGTCAATGGTTAACTTTCAGTTATGCTATTAAAAAAAATAAAAACATAAAAAAGGGATAAGGAACTCAAATTAAACCCAGCAGTCTTTCTTTCCAGGGATCCCTGAACATAGGGGGAGAAGGTTTACTAATTTACTCATACCAAATATGATTGTCAGACAGTGGGTGGCACTGTTGTGTTGCTTGAATTAATCTCCTTGTTATTAATTAAATGAAATTGCAACATGGATTCAGTTGCAAAAACATTTGATTGTATGAAAGTATTAGATTATGCAGAGATTATTTCCTCTCCTTACGGTAGGAATGTAAATGGACCAGGCACCCCAAGGCCACTGAACAGACCAAAGCTATCACTATCCACCTCTCTGGCTACAAATGGTCTCCCTGACAGCACAGACGATAAGGAGCCACTCGCAGAACAAGAGGAGGAGCATGTTGTCAGGTAAATAGCATTGTGTGAAAAGCCAGGTGACTGTCAGCAGAAATATAATGCACTGATACCACATGTAAATGTTTTATAAGATGTATATAATTAGAGTAACTGGTTCTGATGTTTTGACCCTTCCTTTAGTGATTCCTCGGTATCGGAAAGTGATGCCACACAGAGCAGTCCGATGAAGACCAAGCATCCGGAAGAGGATGCAACGGAGGCAGAGAGCCACGAAGTCAAGAGGCTGAAGTTTGACAAAGACATGGATGAAGAGGAGGATGAGGTAGACAAGGAGATGTCATGTCCTGCACCTGCCCAAAGTTCATCAGACATGCCAGAATCATCAACAGATGTTGTTGAGGAAGAAAAAGATAAGTCTGCTGATATGCTCACCACAGACGATCATGGTATGTATTTTGTACAATAGGGAATTTTCAAATCACATTACGTGATTTGTGAAAGGGAAAATGACATGAATCTAAAAATAACATTGCTAAAATGGATTGATTTATGGAAGGATGTAATGGTATTATTGTTCTTGCCTTCTGTCCCCCAGAGCCCTCCAGTACTCAGACAGAAGATCCCTTTGATGACGAGGAAGAGACATCAGAGAGGGAGGCTGAGTATGGCCCCACCCACAGACTAAAGAGTGACAACACCATGGACCAGTCAGAGGAGCAGCTTGCTCAGTCAGGGAATGATCTGAGTTTAGAGGAACAGGAGGAAGGCGATTGCAGTGACCCAGTAAGTAGCAGCAGTAGCAGCAATGGGGAGGGAGCACCCAGTGAAGAGCCTATCCCCTCTGCCTCTCCCAGCAGTACAGCTGAGTCGTTGGCAGAGGGCGCTGCTGCAGAAAACTGTTCGGAAAGCTCAGAGACTGCAGATGAGCCCATGGAACAGGACTAACCCGAGGCCGAGCCCCCCCCCCAACATTACTTTACACTGTATATTGACACTGTACCAAACCCAGGAGATCTCTGTACCACTATGGACCTGTAATCTCCCAGCACAGGGAGGCTTTTTGTGTGAGGCCTCAAGAGGATTTTCACCCTCCGGTCTCTTCACGCCTTGTAAGACCCACCCACCTCCTGACGGCCACGCATCAGTCCGTTTTTAAAAACTGGAACTTGTCATTTAAAGTTCCCCTCCAGCTAGATTTTTTTTAAAGCCTGTGGCATTCAAAAAAACGACTCTGCTGTACTTTTTTTATCACCTTGATAGTTTTTATTTCTCTCATGGATCACTGTCATTTTAATATTTACTGCTATTTTAGACACCAGTTCTAAAGCTGCTTGGTTAACATTGTCATAAGGAATGAATCAGCCACTTCTGTGTGTTTGTTGTGATCTCAATCTGTGGTGAAAGTATCATGTTGGCCGGCCCAGTTAGGGTCTCCTCTGGATCTGTGGGATGCCTTGGGTTTTCCCTTGGTAAAGCTACCGTTCACATCTATGTTTAAATTTCTAGTGTAGTTGTCCATACTTTGGAATGTAAAGTATGAAGGATTGTCCATGACACACATCTGTTCCATAAAACCACTGGAAGCCCTTGCCCTGCAAGTTTGGTAATCTTGCAAAGTAAACATACCGAAACCATGGATTGCAACCAATCCTCATGTACTATTGCACTCTGATTGAACAAAACAGTGCTTTCAGAAAGTATTCATACCCCTCGACTTATTCCAACAACAAAAAAATGACAGCTTGAATTCAAAATAGCTTAAATGTTAACACACAATAACCCAGAATGAAAACACATTTTTAGAAGTCTTTGCACATTTATTGAAAATGAAATAAATATCTAACATAAAGGTATACACACCCCTTTGTTATGTCACACCAAACTGAGCTCAGGAGCAGCCAACTTCCTTTGATCATCCTTGAGCTGTCACTACAACTTGATTGGAGTCCACCTGTGGCTGATTAATTTGTTTGGACATGATTTAGAAAAACACCTGTCTATACACAGTTGACAGTTCATGTCAAAGCAGAAACTATTAGCATGAAGTCCAAGGAACTGTCTGTAGAGTGCCGAGACACGATTGTGATGAGGCATATATCTGGGGGAAGGGTATAAAACAATTTGAGTTTTTGCGAGCACAGTGGTCTCTATCATTGGGACATTGAAAAAAATATAGAATTACCCAGACTGCCTAGCTCTAGCTAGCTGTCCGACCAAGGCAAGAAAGACCTTTGGTAAGGGAGGTGATCAAGAACCCAATGACTACTCTGACAGAACTAGAGTTCCTTGGTTGAGATGGGAGAACCTGCCAAAAGGTTTAGATTTTTTTTTTTAAAAACCTTTATTTAACTAGGCAAGTCAGTTAAGAACAAATTCTTATTTTCAATGACGGCCTAGGAACAGTGGGTTAACTGCCTGTTCAGAACGACAGATTTATACTTTGTCAGCTCAGGGATTAGAACTTGCAACCTTCCGGTTACTAGTCCAACTCAAACCACTAGGCTATCCTGCTGTTCTCAGAAGCCAGAAGTCTTTGCGCACTTCACCAATCTGAGTTTTATGGGAGAGTGGCCAGGCGGAAGCCGCTCCTAACAAAAGGGGACATGATGGAAGGCCTGGAGTTTGCAAAAAGGCATATGAAAGATAAGGCAAAATATTCTGTTGTCTGATGAGAAACAAATTGGCCTGAATGCAAAGCGCTATGTCTAGAGAGAAACAGGCACAGCTAATCACCCATCTAACACCTTCCCTACTGTATAGCGGTGGTGGCAGCATCTTGTTATAGGGATGCTTTTCAATGGCAGGGATTGAGAGACTGGTAAGGATACCGCGAACAATGAATGGTGTCAAATCCCTGATGAGAACCTGCTTCAGAGTGCAAATGACCTTGGACTGGGGTGAAGATTTACATTCCAACAGGACAATGACCCCAAGCATATAGCCAAAGCAATGCTGGAATGACTTCAGAACAAGAGTTTGAAAGTCCTTGAGTGGCTCAACCAAAGCCCATTGAAAATCAATGGAAAGACTTGAAGATTGCTGTTCACCACCACTTTCCATTTAACTTAACAGAGCTTGAGAAAATCTGCAAGGAAGAATGGGAGGAAATCCCCAAATCCAGATGTGCAAAGCTGATGCAGACGTACCCAAGACAACACAAAGCTGTAATCGCCACCAAAGGTGTTTTTGACTCGGGTGTGAATACTTATGGAAATTATATGTATTTATGATTCAATACATTTGCAAAAATAAATGTTTTCACTTTGACATTATGGGGTATTTTGTGTAGGAAAATTGAATTTGGGCTTTAACCCAACAAAATGTGGAATAGGTTGAAGGGAATGAATACTTTCTGACAGCACTGTATAGCTGTGAACACATTGCTCTAAACATTCCAGGAGCACTCTATCTCATCGTTCTCTACCTTCTCACCTGTTGCTAAGTCTTCCAAAACATCAGAAGACAATAATATTGGCAATTTCCTGATTTCTGTTGTCTGACAGTATTGAGTGAATGCTTTTGTCTGTTGACCACAGTTACTGTCAGTTTTTGTGTCCGATTTACTCAAATGGTAAGAAAACATGGTTTACTTTAGTCCTCACAATCTTTTCAATTGAATAAAATTACATTTGTCAAATTGAAATGTCAATATCAGCACTAAATGTCATTGATCACAAGAATCTTGTTTGATTTTATTTTGAGAGTACTGGCTGCCATATCTTTACCAGTTTCTGCAACTGTCTTTTTATATATTAGGATAAACATTTCTGTAAAGTAGATTTTGTAGATTGTAATATGTGTTCACTGCCTTTGTGAAACCGATTGACATCTCTGTAAATTGAATGATTGGCTTTCAGCACAGTATTCATATGAAGCAATAAATGCTAACATTTTAAGTGTGGGGTTTGCTTAATTTGTATCAGTACGTTTTTCAAGTAAACTTTGCCAACTGAATACATCCTTTGAATATATTATGTCCTTATCTGTACATTTTCAGAGAAAGTTACAAGAGTATCTCCAGATGGCCTTGACACTCAGGCTAATGATACCTATCTGTGTCCCTATGAAACACCTAGTCAGCAGATTACATGAGCCAAGATGTGCTAGACGGGGGTGTTCAGTCAACACACTGGGAATATCTCAATTGCATATTCCTCGCATCCTCAAAATCCAATGGCGGAGATCAGAGGGGAGGGACCTCTGGCTTTCTGATCCAATTGGTTTTGAGAAGGAGCCGGAGAGATGAGCCGAAGAGAGAGCACACAAGGAGTATGCAACCCTCTCCAGAGTGTAGTGAGGTCTGCACAACGCCTCACCGGGGGCAAACTACCTGCCCTCCAGGACACCTACACCACCCAATGTCACAGGAAGGACTTAAAGATCATCAAGGACAACAACCACCCGAGCCACTGCTTGTTCACCCCGCTATCATCCAGAAGGCGAGGTCAGTACAGGTGCATCAAAGCAGGGACCGAAAGACTGAAAAACAGCTTCTATCTCAAGGCCATCAGACTGTTAAACAGCCATCACTAACATTGAGTGGCTGTGGCCAACATACTGACTCAACTCCAGTCACTTTAATAATGAAAAAAATTGATGTAAAAATGTATCACTAGTCACTTTAAACAATGCCACTTAATATGATGTTTACATACCCTACATTACTCATCTCATATGTATATACTGTACTCTATACCATCTACTGCATCTTGCCTATGCCGTTCTGTACCATCACTCATTCATATATTTTTATGTACATATTCTTCATCCCTTTACACTTGTGTGTATAAGGTAGTTGTTGTGGAATTGTTAGGTTAGATTAGCACAAGCATTTCGCTACACTCGCATTAACATCTGCTAACCATGTGTATGTGACAAATACAATTTGATTTGATGGGTCAGCGACTGAGTGAGTAGAGTGATTCAGACCAGGAAATTGATGTTGCAGAGCTGCAGGACTGGTATAAGAAGTTTGTGGTGGAGTGCCCAAGTGGAACACTCTTCATGCACAAGTTCAAGAGCTTCTTCAGTGTTACTAACAATAAGGAGGCCGATTATATTGAGAATATGTTTCGCACATTTGACAAGAACGGAGTGAGTAGCCTACAGATTACAGTCATCTGATGGGGGCCTTTGAGGGCCACAGTGTCCACATGTCCTTCAAGTGATAACTGTTGAACATCACTTTCTCTTCATTTCTGTATTTCTTGATGAGTATCATAAAATTATTTTATAATTTCTTTCCTTTGCAGGACAATACAATTGATTTTCTAGAGTATGTTGCAGCCTTGAACCTGGTCTTGAGGGGCAAGTTGGAACATAAACTGAAATGGACTTTCAAAATGTACGACAAAGATGGAAGTGGCTGCATTGACAAGACAGAGCTGCTTTAGATTGTAGAGGTAACAGACGTTCAAAGATTAGTGTAGGATTACATAAAATACAGTTATGATATCCCATACATTTATGGGATATCATTCCAAAATCTGCTTGTCTTCTCTCTCAGTCCATCTACAGACTGAAGAAAGCCTGCCATGGAGAATTGGATGCAGAGTGTAACCTCCTGACCCCAGATCAAGTGGTCAACAGAATATTTGAACTGGTTGATGAAAACAGAGATGGTGAGGATGCTTTCTTTACCATCTTACTGTTCTCTGACAGCTTGATCTGTGGTTTTAATAATGTAATGATGTAGCAGGTTCTCACTGTGATTACATATCATTATGACTGTGTGCAACATATTATTGTGTAACATTCTAAAGTATTTGGAAAATTGGACCATTGGACAATGGGTGTTAGTAATGTTTTCCCTCATTGTAAACAGTGTTTGGTTTCAGTAGTTAGTGAGTAATGCTAACTGTGTCTTCCCTCAGGGGAGTTGTCTCTGGATGAGTTCATCGACGGGGCCAGGAAGGACAAGTGGGTGATGAAGATGCTGCAGATGGACGTCAACCCTGGGGACTGGATCAGTGTAAGCAAGAGCTCTGGAGCGAGCTCTGAAGCTGAACCTCTGTAATAAGTTTATAGATTTCTTTCAATCAAAATTTGAATCCATCTACCAGCAGCTTCAGCTATCTTGTGCCCTGCCGGTGGCTGACACTACCACCATACCCATGGGGACTATGGACTCTTGTGCAGAGGGGGCAACCGTTGCTGTAATACCCTCTCTCCCCATAACCTGCACACCACACACCATCACTTGTTGCTTCTTTCATAGCTTTCTTTGTTTTCTCTTTTGAAATCCCTAATGTGTACATATCTGCGTGTTTCTGTTCCCACTGATGGTTATGTGTGTGTTCTACTGCCCATGATTTCATTTTGTATGTGCAGTGTAAAGTAAAAGTGACCAGTTTTCTCCATCTCTATATGGTTGATGGACAACATGCAGTGTCAGATTGTAAAGTTTATTTTGCAATTATGTTTTGATTTGGAAAAATATCAATGGTTAGAGCTGACAATGATATAGTATTCCGGTAGCAGACTTGGTTGTTACATACAGTATCTGGCATAATTTTTGCATTTGTAGAACAACTCATTTTCAAATAAAATTACATTTTATTTGTCACATACACATGGTTAGCAGATGTTAATGCGAGTGTAGCGAAATGCTTGTGCTTCTAGTTCCGACAATGCAGTAATAACCAACAAGTAATCTAACTAACAATTCCAAAACTACTGTCTTATACACACAAGTGTAGGGGGATAAAGAATAAGTACATAAAGATATATGAATGAGTGATGGTACAGAGCGGCATAGGCAAGATACAGTAGATGGTATCGAGTACAGTATATACATATGAGATGAGTATGTAAACAAAGTGGCATAGTTAAAGTGGCTAGTGATACATGTATTACATAAAGATGCAGTAGATGATATAGAGTACAGTATATACGTATACATATGAGATTAATAATGTAGAGTATGTAAACATTATATTAGGTAGCATTTTTTAAAGTGGCTAGTGATATATTTTACACAATTTCCCATCAATTCCCATTATTAAAGTGGCTGGAGTTGAGTCAGTGTGTTGTATATGTTGAACAGTAAATGTGTATAATATGTATAATAAACACACCAATGTTGACCTATTTTATGGAATGTAAGTCTATTATATAACCCTGAATAAATGCACTATCAATTTCAGAGTATATGAGGGTAGCTCGTACATCACAATATCATAAATAACCTGACAATATGGAAATCATACTGCCCATCTTTGACAGTATTACATTTACATTTAAGTCATTTAGCAGCGACTTACAAATTGGTGCGTTCACCTTATGACATCCAGTGGAACAGCCACTTTACAATAGTGCATCTAAATCTTTTAAGGGGGGGGGGGGGGTGAGAAGGATTACTTTATCCTATCCTAGGTATTCCTTAAAGAGGTGGGGTTTCAGGTGTCTCCGGAAGGTGGTGATTGACTCCGCTGTCCTGGCGTCGTGAGGGAGTTTGTTCCACCATTGGGGGGCCAGAGCAGCGAACAGTTTTGACTGGGCTGAGCGGGAACTGAACTTCCTCAGTGGTAGGGAGGCGAGCAGGCCAGAGGTGGATGAACGCAGTGCCCTTGTTTGGGTGTAGGGCCTGATCAGAGCCTGGAGGTACTGAGGTGCCGTTCCCCTCACAGCTCCGTAGGCAAGCACCATGGTCTTGTAGCGGATGCGAGCTTCAACTGGAAGCCAGTGGAGGGAGCGGAGGAGCGGGGTGACGTGAGAGAACTTGGGAAGGTTGAACACCAGACGGGCTGCGGCGTTCTGGATGAGTTGTAGGGGTTTAATGGCACAGGCAGGGAGCCCAGCCAACAGCGAGTTGCAGTAATCCAGACGGGAGATGACAAGTGCCTGGATTAGGACCTGCGCTGCTTCCTGTGTGAGGCAGGGTCGTACTCTGCGGATGTTGTAGAGCATGAACCTACAGGAACGGGCCACCGCCTTGATGTTAGCTGAGAATGACAGGGTGTTGTCCAGGATCACGCCAAGGTTCCTAGCGCTCTGGGAGGAGGACACAATGGAGTTGTCAACCGTGATGGCGAGATCATGGAACGGGCAGTCCTTCCCCGGGAGGAAGAGCAGCTCCGTCTTGCCGAGGTTCAGCTTGAGGTGGTGATCCGTCATCCACACTGATATGTCTGCCAGACATGCAGAGATGCGATTCGCCACCTGGTCATCAGAAGGGGGAAAGGAGAAGATTAATTGTGTGTCATCTGCATAGCAATGATAGGAGAGACCATGTGAGGTTATGACAGAGCCAAGTGACTTGGTGTATAGCGAGAATAGGAGAGGGCCTAGAACAGAGCCCTGGGGGACGCCAGTGGTGAGAGCGCGTGGTGAGGAGACAGATTCTCGCCACGCCACCTGGTAGGAGCGACCTGTCAGGTAGGACGCAATCCAAGCGTGGGCCGCGCCAGAGATGCCCAACTCGGAGAGGGTGGAGAGGAGGATCTGATGGTTCACAGTATCGAAGGCAGCCGATAGGTCTAGAAGGATGAGAGCAGAGGAGAGAGAGTTAGCTTTAGCAGTGCGGAGCGCCTCCGTGATACAGAGAAGAGCAGTCTCAGTTGAATGACTAGTCTTGAAACCTGACTGATTTGGATCAAGAAGGTCATTCTGAGAGAGATAGCGGGAGAGCTGGCCAAGGACGGCACGTTCAAGAGTTTTGGAGAGAAAAGAAAGAAGGGATACTGGTCTGTAGTTGTTGACATCGGAGGGATCGAGTGTAGGTTTTTTCAGAAGGGGTGCAACTCTCGCTCTCTTGAAGACGGAAGGGACGTAGCCAGCGGTCAGGGATGAGTTGATGAGCGAGGTGAGGTAAGGGAGAAGGTCTCCGGAAATGGTCTGGAGAAGAGAGGAGGGGATAGGGTCAAGCGGGCAGGTTGTTGGGCGGCCGGCCGTCACAAGACGCAAGATTTCATCTGGAGAGAGAGGGGAGAAAGAGGTCAGAGCACAGGGTAGGGCAGTGTGAGCAGAACCAGCTGTGTCGTTTGACTTAGCAAACGAGGATCGGATGTCGTCGACCTTCTTTTCAAAATGGTTGACGAAGTCATCTGCAGAGAGGGAGGAGGGGGGAGGATTCAGGAGGGAGGAGAAGGTGGCAAAGAGCTTCCTAGGGTTAGAGGCAGATGCTTGGAATTTAGAGTGGAAGAAAGTGGCTTTAGCAGCAGAGACAGAAGAGGAAAATGTAGAGAGGAGGGAGTGAAAGGATGCCAGGTCCGCAGGGAGGCGAGTTTTCCTCCATTTCCGCTCGGCTGCCCGGAGCCTTGTTCTGTGAGCTCGCAATGAGTCGTCAAGCCACGGAGCGGGAGGGGAGGACCGAGCCGGCCTGGAGGATAGGGGACATAGAGAGTCAAAGGATGCAGAAAGGGAGGAGAGGAGGGTTGAGGAGGCAGAATCAGGAGATAGGTTGGAGAAGGTTTGAGCAGAGGGAAGAGATGATAGGATGGAAGAGGAGAGAGTAGCGGGGGAGAGAGAGCGAAGGTTGGGACGGCGCGATACCATCCGAGTAGGGGCAGTGTGGGAAGTGTTGGATGAGAGCGAGAGGGAAAAGGATACAAGGTAGTGGTCGGAGACTTGGGGGAGTTGCAATGAGGTTAGTGGAAGAACAGCATCTAGTAAAGATGAGGTCGAGCGTATTGCCTGCCTTGTGAGTAGGGGGAAGGTGAGAGGGTGAGGTCAAAAGAGGAGAGGAGTGGAAAGAAGGAGGCAGAGAGGAATGAGTCAAAGGTAGACGTGGGGAGGTTAAAGTCGCCCAGCACTGTGAGAGGTGAGCCGTCCTCAGGAAAGGAGCTTATCAAGGCATCAAGCTCATTGATGAACTCTCCGAGGGAACCTGGAGGGCGATAAATGATAAGGATGTTAAGCTTGAAAGGGCTGGTAACTGTGACAGCATGGAATTCAAAGGAGGCGATAGACAGATGGGTAAGGGGAGAAAGAGAGAATGACCACTTGGGAGAGATGAGGATCCCGGTGCCACCACCCCGCTGACCAGAAGCTCTCGGGGTGTGCGAGAACACGTGGGCGGACGAAGAGAGAGCAGTAGGAGTAGCAGTGTTATCTGTGGTGATCCATGTTTCCGTCAGTGCCAAGAAGTCGAGGGACTGGAGGGAGGCATAGGCTGAGATGAACTCTGCCTTGTTGGCCGCAGATCGGCAGTTCCAGAGGCTACCGGAGACCTGGAACTCCACGTGGGTCGTGCGCGCTGGGACCACCAGATTAGGGTGGCCGCGGCCACGCGGTGTGGAGCGTTTGTATGGTCTGTGCAGAGAGGAGAGAACAGGGATAGACAGACACATAGTTGACAGGCTACAGAAGAGGCTACGCTAATGCAAAGGAGATTGGAATGACAAGTGGACTACACGTCTCGAATGTATTCACTTCATCACATTCCAGAATGGATGGTGGAGGTAGGTACTGGAGCAGGAGCAGAATCAACCTTCAGCTCCTCCTACCTCTAGGAGATTTTTTGTAGATATTAAATGATTGGATATGTTTAAGCAGCTTCACCTTGGGTAATGGCCGTAGGCGGCAGATAATTGCGGCTGGTAGAGCTTTATGAGTCGACGAGACATGGCGGCAAATTCAAGATACAAGAACCATTTGCTACTACAGCTGATGAAGGAGTGGAGAGTGTGTGGAGGTTTGTGGAAATGGACATCAAGGAAGAAGGAAAGGAGCTAAGTGTAGAGGGAAGCAGTGTGGTGAGGAAGATTTAAGTCAAGTACAAAGAGAAAAAATGTAACCTGACAAGAGTGAGGATGAATTACCTCTGGTGCCATGTGCGGGTTTGAGCCTTTTTTTGAGAGAACGGATCCTTTCCTTCTTGTGGATCCATATGTGATGTCAGGTTGGGTGGAGAAGAGGTTGGGGACTGTTGAATCGGTGAAAGTAACTCGAAGTGGACTCATGATGATATTTGTGTGTCTTCCGCCAAGAGGGAGCGGGCACTCTGCACCACGCACCTTGGGACAAGACCTGTGACTTTCTTTGCTCCCTGGATCAGGGTGCCATTGAAAGGAGTGATAACTGGTGTGGTGTGAATGTTGAGAAGGATCAACTGAAATGGAAGATTCCCGGTGTTTGTGACGCACAGCGTTTGGTGCGACGTAGACCCGGTGGAGAGCGTGATTGTCAACACTGTCTTTACCCAACAAAGTCAGTTAGGATGTTTACAGTATTTTAGGTGTCAAACTTAAGGTCATGTTGCAGCAGTGTGTAAAAGGGAGATTCCTAGATGTGAGAAGTGTGCAGGAGGGCATGAGACAAAGGAATGTGTGGTATGGGTGGGTAAAGCTGTGTGTATTAACTGTAGGTGTACCCATGTTGTTGGAGATCAGAAGTGTCCGGTGAGAGAAAGGCAGGTCGAGGTTGTCAGGGTCAGAGTAGTACAGAAGGTGTCATATGATGAGGCAGTTAAGAGAGTAGTAGAGGAAGATGGGTCCAGGGTGAGGGATCCTAAGACGATCCCTGTGAGTAGCCCGAGGCCAATAGAGAGTGATAGGAATAACATGTTCTTCAGTAAGGTTAGCTTCTTAGCATTATTAGCCATGGTTATCAACTGTACCGCAGAAATGGAATGTAAATCACATAAAATACATGTTGTGGTGGCAGCTGCAGAGAAGTACTTGGGTGTACAAAATGTTACTGCAAAAGAGTTACAGCACGGTGTGTTGAACAATGCCCTCTCAGGCTGACGGCCGGGCATAAGATCAGATAGAGCCAAAGTAGTGGAATAGTGGTGAGGTTTTAATGGGTGTAGGGTTAGTTGGTAGGGCAATTTTTATTTATTTTTATTCGTTCTTATTTTCCTCCTCTTTGTGTCACAGTGTAATGAATACACAAGCCAGAACAGTAGGCTGACACAACAGGGGGCAGCATGCACCTCTAACGTTAATATTTGCCAACCACGATAATACCATCGAAGAAGAACAAGAATAAGCGTCAACATCACTTTGCCTTCTGATAGGCTTACTTATACCATGTGGCAAAGAGGAAGTAGATGCTAGCTCCATAATAGAGGGTATATGCTAGAAGGGATACAGTTTTTGTCGAATTAACGTCAAAAGTTGGTTATTTTTTTCATTTGATCTAACCCTAACCTAATCATCCCAACCTGCTGCGTAAATTCTAACCTACGAAAAGTCAAATCTGACAAAAACTGGATCCCATCTAGTTCTAACCCTTATAATACCTACGTTGGTGAAATTGAAAGAGACATTTAACGACTTCGACACTAGCTAAGTAAATTGATATATTTGGTCAAATGCACCATAGCTAGCTAGTTGCCGTGTGCAATTTTCAGACAAATGTGCCGGCCCTGTAGATGCTAAAGCTAGGTTCAGGGAGGCACTGCATAGCCAGCTGTGACTGTAACGTTAGTGATATAACTAGCTAATGCAATTTTAAATGATCAATGCACTTTCATTTGCTCGCAGTAGCATTGCTTTCCCTCGCAGATTAACAAAACAGATTGCCTATCCGTCCCACCTGGTTGACTACAGCTCACCTGCCAAAGTAATGTCAACTGTATCTGTGGAGCCAGTGTGCTCTATTGACAAATCGAAGGTAAGTGGCCAGCATGAAAACGCCTTAGTTAGCTAGTAGGTAATGCTGCCATACCGTTGAATGGCATGTAACCAATGACTATAATATGTTGTTAATTACTGTGAACAGTCCTATTTAGAAAGCTAGCCACTTACCTGGAGCTGAAGAGGACGGGAAAACTCTTAAAAATAAATAATGTATCTTAAGCTTTTGGGTAGTGGTGACTGGTTCTGTGGTGTAATGCTGCTCTCACCTGGCCAGCCTGCAGAAGGCATCTGGCGCCTACGTCATGTGAAGGGGGACCTGTTCTCCGGTCCTGAAGATGAGGCCCTGGCCCACTGTATCAGCAAAGACTGCCACATGGGGGCTGGCATCGCAGTTATGTTCAAGAAGAAGTTTGGTGGAGTGGCTGAGCTAAAGGAACAGAGTGAGTTGTTCTGTATAATGTATTATTTGTTATTATGCACTGCATGCTATTGGAAGTCTGCTGTGATGTGCCCTTCTCATTTTAAAATGGGCCCTGAATTTGGAAAAGCATGGCTTATATCTTAAGCCCATGTCATTGATCAAGATCACTGTTTACTGGTTTTGCTTTACTTCACAGAGAAGGTGCCAGGACAATGCGCTGTACTGAAAGGACACAAGCGTTTTGTGTACTACCTGGTAAGACAGTTGCCTTGTTAGTTTCATTCAACCAACAAACATTTTAAAGCATTACTCTATTTACTCTATTACAGATAACAAAGGAAAAGTACAGCAACAAGCCCACCTATGACAGCCTGAGGCAGAGCCTTGAGGACATGAGGTCTCATTGCTTGAAAAACGGAGTAACTGCAATATCAATGCCTCGGTTTGTATGAATACATTCTACACATAAAAGGTTTCATTAAATGATTTTAACATGTCAATCATTTCCATTTGATGTATGACTAAATGTTCTATCCCTCTATTCTACAGCATTGGCTGTGGCCTTGATCGACTGAGCTGGGACAAAGTGGAAAAGATACTTGAGAAGGTATTCCAGCCCACAAGTATCAGTATCACTGTGTACACCCTCCCTGTAAAACCCACAGGGAAACCAAGTCCACGGGGAAACCAAGTTTCCAATAGTGTTTTCTGTAAAACAAAATTAAGTTAAACTCACAGACAATATATCAGCATACTGGTATGCACCTGTACAACGTTTGCCCAAGGCTGTACTTTTGAAAGAGAATAAACACACTTTTCCTTGAAATCATACCCCCTCTTCATCTCTTCTTTACCCCTGTTTTAATTGTTCTATGAAATTACATGTTCATATTTTGCACTTTAATTACTGTCCTATATAATAGCAATATCATATTCATAGGAATTCTCTCCACCAGAAGGGGGCACCAATGATTGTTTTCTCCACATCACTTCAGTGGCTTGTTCTGTACTGCTTTTTGTCATATTCTGATTTTAAATACCCTGTAAGTACCTTGCATGAATAATAAAAAGTAAATTGTGATTTTAATTTCACAATATAATAAAATCTGTTTTACACCTTTCACTAGACCCGTGGTTCTTGTGTAATATACAGAAATGGACTGCTTAGTGTAAATGGTGTTGTCATCATTGGATCATATTCACCTTATGACTAAATGTAGCTATATCATACAATACGGGAGGGCATATGATCTTCACAAATACATCTAGTCACTCCTACCTATCTCTTCATTTACTGACTGCTTAATTCACTGTGCTGTGATTCAGGCATTGCTCATGAGTCTTGGGGCGGCAGGTATCCTAGTGGTTAGAGCATAGGACTAGTAACCGAAAGGTTGCAAGATCGAATCTCCTGAACAAGGCAGTTAACCCACTGTTCCTAGACTGCCATTGAAAATAAGAATTTGTTCTTAATTAACTTACTTGCCTCGTTAAATAAAGGTAAATAAAAATGCTGTTGACTGAAAGCTACCTTGAATGTGATCCTAATTCTATGACCAACACAGCAGGGTGCAGATATGGTATTGTATGATGTAATATTGATCTTGAGTATATTGCACTCTAAACGCAGCTGAAAGACAATGTAGGCACCAGATGTAATGGAGAGTGGGGGTGGGGAATCTGCCACCACAATTTCAAACCCACAAATATGGGAAAGCCCTCCTGTACATCATGCAACTTGATTTGAATCTACACCAAACCAGCTATCCTTTCGATGGATTGCCTGTAGTAACATTACTTGAAATGAAGAGCATATTAAGTTAACAATTATATACATTTGGTTGTGATAACACAAGCTTACAGTTGTTAGCTAGACAGTGTACAGTCTCAGTCTTTGCCCCTTGGCACCCACTCCCTATACCTCCTTCTTTGGTGCACCAATAATTCATGAGGAAAATGCATTAACCGCTGTGTACACTGCGGCTTCCTCCCTCTGTATTCCTGGCTGGAAGACTGTGCTTCAGCATCACTGCATCCGACCCCCTTCTCCTCCCATCCCCCTTTTCCCAGCAATTAGACTGCACACTGCAGCAGAGCCACCTAGTCGCTCTGCTAGCCCCGGAAAATATCCCTTTTATCTGGCCTCAGAAACCTCTGACACCCCACTGTATTGCAGAGGTTCATCACAGACTGCAGACATGCAGAGATGGTCCTTGCTTATGTCTCAAAAATCCTCCCAACCCTGGCAAAATGCTGCATCCTATCTCGGTGTGCCTGTGTTTGTCCTATGGCATTGATTTCTTCCTTAGCTCTCCCTCCCTCCTAACACTCAATCTCAGTTTTTTTTCTCATGTCCTCCCTCCTTCCATCCTCCCTTCCCCTTCCTTTTTTATGCTCTGCGTATGAATTTGCAGAGCTCAGCACTCTTCTACACGGGCGCTTCAGAGAAAAAAAAGAGAAGAGCTAGGCGGGAGGGGTCCTGATGCACCATGAAACTGCCTCCTCCCAATTAAAACAGAGAGCTTATGTTATTGAAGAGCATCTTAGCCAATGAGGTGGCAGCGCAGGCAGATACAGCAGTAAAAAAAAACAGAAGAACGAGTGGACAAGAAATAAATTGCAGTGAGTGTGTAGTTTTTATCCCTCCCAAGAGCTGATTTTTATCAATTTACTGTAGTACTCCAGTCTTAGGGTGATTGTGTGTGGATGTGAGGCAAGAGTTCACAGAAGGACTGAGGAAAGGTGTGTTCTAGGACTATACTGTAGTAGTCCAGGCTTATTCATTCTAACTCTGGAAATAAGAGAAAGTCATTATTGAAGGAATATTTATTCTCTTTTCTTCATTGTCGTTTTTGTTCTGTCTATGTCAAAGTGCCCTGAAGCCGCTAGAGAAGGTTTTCCTGAGGAGGAAGAGACCCAGCACCCAAGGTATGCTGCTTTTCACATCTACTGTTGGGCTGGTGGGATGCTTTTGAATCTTTTTTCTTCAAAATCTAATTTATATAATTGAGGGTATGTTTCTCACACTGGGTTATGACATGAAGTGATATGGGATCTTTATCATTGGTAATTCATTTTTAGATTTTTTTCTTTTTTAATTTGAACATAATGGAGACTTGACAGGGAAGGAGAGAGAGGGTGGGGGAAGGCTAGAGCGGGACTCTCTAATGCTTCCAGGCAAGTTACTCTCTGTGCACATGGCTGTCAAGCGCTGCAGTATCCCATTTCAGTCCATAGCGGAGCTTCCCCAGACCTCAGCATCTTGCTGGTGTGTGGCAGGGGGACTGAATATAACCATATAGTTTTGGTGAATTCAGAGCACACTTGAAGTTTCATGGGACATCTGAGGCTTTTGACAGAATGTACTAAAAACATTTTATAACAGTTTGATGTTGATGGTTCAAATTTGAGGTCAGGTGGGGGACAGGACAGGGGCATAATTTCACTGTGAAATATATGTAATGTAAAAAATGATAGTCCCGAAATGGGATGGTGTGTGCACTCGTATGTGTGGACTCTCATTTTGTGTGCAGCCACATCTGTGATGTGATGCATGCATTTGGGTTGCTTAGATAACACATGCATTAGGAATGGTGTGTATGTGTAGAGCTTGATTAGTCTTAATCGGGTTCACTGCTGTTCAGGGACTTTCCTTAGTCTGTGCCTGCAGACACAGTGAACTATCTGACAGGGAGGGTAAGCTGGGCTGTAGGAGTCTCCTTCCAGGTAAAGAGGAGGACTTCGCTCTCACCCCTCGGTGGTCACACAGTAGGATCCGCAGAGGAAAGGCCAAGGGAATTTAAAAGATTTTATGAAGGGCTACTGGACACATTCTGTAACAGATGGATGAAGTGTTTAAAAAAAAATATAAAATAGATTTTCATCATACTAACATCTTTCATGAAGTGTATTTAGTCTTCTTTTGGTCATTGTCGGGTAATTTTATGCTTTTATGACCTTCAAATGTTTTGGTGTGAATAATTTACACCTGCCAGCAGTGGGCGCTGTTACTTTCATCTGTCAGCCTTTCTTACATATTTGAGATGTGTCTGATATCATTATAGATAGTACTGTAGAATGAGTGAAGATTATATTTTAAAGATTTGCTGTTTATTTTGAAGGGGCAGCTCTGCTATCCACAGTTGTAGGCTATTTATTTGGAAACCAGGTTCTGTGTTAGTTTGGGAGAGTAGTGTGAAGAATCTGTGTTTTAAAATGATTCACAGACCATGTCCTCATTCTGTCATTGAAAAGCAGCTGCAAAAAGTTTCTGTGGAAAAGCACTCTTCTTATACTACTAAAATTATTTGGGGGGGATGTTTTATAACCATAGATGGAGACAGGCTCCAGCACTTAAAACAAGCCCAAGTCCTCATAAGTGGAAGGTACCAGTGGTAAGGACAGTAGGCAGGAAGGGAGGAAAGCTAGGGAGGGTAAGGGACCCATTCTCTCCTGACCAGAGCTGTTAACCCCTAGATCCTGGCTCTATAGTAGTCAGACCCAATCTCCCATCGACTCCATATGAGCTTTGTGAGCTTATCCACTCTAATATGGCAGTTGTGGACCAGGCAGGGAGAAAACACAGTGTATTATCCATGTATCTTTGCCTTTCTAGAGCATGGTGGCTCTTACAGCGAATGACTTTTGCTTTGAGAGACAGCAGAACTATTTTAGTGTGTCCCGTCCTCAGCATTTTGTTTTACACTACCACTGCCCGCCCAGTACCATAATGATAGACGATTGTACCTGACGAGTAGTACCTAGCCAATTCTGTGAGCAACTTCAACAATCATCACATCCCTTCCTGTGCTTGCCAGTGGCCACAATGAATCACACATGAAAACACAGTCAGAGCAATAATCTTCAAATGGAAAACATCATAACCATGCAGTTTGTGAGGTAGGCCTACTACTGTGTAGGCTACACTTACAGTGAGTCTAACATTCATTTAACAAAAATGACCAAATTATTAATAAAAAATTTAGATTTAGCACTCTGAAAATTGAATAATGTATGAGCTGATGTATATTTTGTAGATGAGGTGAATTACTATGCCAACAACACTTTAATGACATTGCCACCCATGGCATTATGGAAAACTGTTCCTCTTCACATTATTCTGGGGATGAGGTGGAGATACTCCCAGCAGGGTAGAGACATCATGCTGAGGAAGACACTCAAATAGCACAGGCGCCTAATGGCAACACTGCAATGATACCCCTCACTGTGCCCCAGTATAAGCTGCTGTCTTCTAAGACTGAAACTGTGAGAAGTTGAGAACCACTGAAATTTGAAGGAGCCTAAAAGTACTTATCGTAAATTAGCATAGTTGGATTTGAAACATCTGATATCTCACTGTTGGCCAAAATCTTAAGAATATTGTAATCAGGGTAAAACAGCTGGTGGAATCAAGGAGGTATTCAGTCTTCAGTCAGAGGACCAATCACAACAGCAGCTAGAGAAAAACTGTTTGCAGAGTGAAATAGTATGCCACCAACTATCCAATCACTCTTATGGAAGAGACAGGTAATGGATAATCAAATCATGCATGTCGGAATATCAGTAGATTCAATATTCACGAGTAGTTTCTACTTAAATACCTAATGAGAATTTGGTAATTTAAGGGTAATGCAAACAAACATTGAATTTCGTTGTTTGTCATTGAGGCAAACATTACATCATATAATACATTGTGCATAATACAAATGTAATATAAATATAAAATGTACAATATTACAATGTGTGTGTGTCTCTTCATAGTCCGTGATGCTCCGTGAGGTGTTGTTTTATCATTTTTTTAAATAAGACTTTACTGCCAGCTTGAGTTACCTGAGGTGGAAGAGAGTTCCATATAGTCATTATGGCTCTACATAGTATTGTGTGTTTCCTAGCCTCTGTTCTGGAGACTGTGAAGAGAGCCCTGGTGGCTTGTCTTGTCGGGTATGTATGGGTGCCTGAGCTGGAAAATTATGTAGATATATTGAAGCAACATTTCAAGACATCATTCAGGAAGTTAAAGCATGGTAGCAAATGTGTCTTCCAAATGGACATTGACCCCAAGCATACTTCCAAAGTTGTGGCAAAATGGCTTAAGGACAACAAAGTCAAGGTACTGGAGTAGCCATCACAAAGCCCTGACCTCAATCCCATAGAAAATGTGTAGGCAGAACTGAAAAAGAGTGTGCGAGCAAGGAGGCCTACAAACCTGACTCAGTTACACCAGCTCTGTCAAGAGGAATGGACCAAAATTCACCCAACTTATTGTGGGAAGCTTGTGGAAGGCTACCTGAAACATTTGACCCAAGTTAAACAATTTAAAGGCAATGCTACCAAATACTAATTTAGTGTATGTAATCTTCTGACCCACTGGGAATGTGATGAAAGAAATAAAAGCTGAAATAAATCATTCTCTCTACTATTATTCTGACATTTCACATTCTTAAAATAAAGTGTTGATCCTAACTGACCTATGACAGGAATTGTTAAAAACTGAGTTTAAATGTATTTGGTGAAGGTGTATGTAAACTTCCGACTTCAACTGTATATGTGCGCTTCAAGGCAAGCAACACTGAAGCATGCATGAGACCCCCAGCTGTTCCGGACTACTGTGTGATCACGCTTGCCGTAGCCAATGTGAGTAAGACCTTTAAACAGGTCAACATTCACAAGGCCAGACGGATTACCAGGACTTGTCTTCAGAGCATGCACTGACCAACTGGCCAGTGTCTTCACTGACATTTTCAACCTGTCCCTGGCCGAGTCTGTAATACCTACATGTTTCAAGCAGACCACCATAGTCCTTGTCCCCAAGAATACTAAGGTAACCTGCCTAATTGACTACCGACCCGTAGCACTCACGTTGGTAGCCATAAAGTGCTTTGAAAGGCTGGTCATGGCTCACATCAACACCATAATTCCAGAAACCCTAGACCCACTCCAATTTGCATACCGCCTCAACAGATCCGCAGATGACACAATCTTTATTGCACTCAACACTGCCCTTTCCCACCTAAGTGAGAATGCTGTTCAATGACTACAGCTCAGCGTTCAAAACCATAGTGCCCTCAAAGCTCATCACTAAGATAAGGACCCTGGGACTAAACACCTCCCTCTGCAACTGGATCCTGGACTTCCTGATTGGCCGCCCCCAGGTGGTAAGGGTAGGCAACAACACATCTGCTATGCTGATCCTCGACACGGGGGGCCCCTCAGGGGTGCGTGCTTTGATTTTAATTGATTTACAAGATTTAGTTGAGGTTTAGTGTTTAGCTAATAATTTGTCCCAAATGCAATGCTTTTAGTGTCCATTAGGAGCACCTCCTCAAGTAAATAATCATCAGGGACTGTGAAGCACCTCAGGAAGGGGTAGATTTGGTATAAAGCACCTTAGAAAGGGGTAGATCTGGTATAAAGCACCTCATAAAGGAGTAGATCTGGTATAAAACACCTCAGGAAGGGGTAGATCTGGTATAAAGCACCTCATAAAGGAGTAGATCTGGTATAAAGCACCTCAGGAAGGGGTAGATCTGGTATAAAGCACCTCATAAAGGAGTAGATCTGGTATAAAGCACCTCAGGAAGGGGTAGATCTGGTATAAAGCACCTCATAAAGGAGTAGATCTGGTATAAAGCACCTCATGAAGGAGTAGATTTGGTATAAAGCACCTCATAAAGGAGTAGATCTGGTATAAAGCACCTCATGAAGGAGTAGATTTGGTATAAAGCACCTCATAAAGGAGTAGATCTGGTATAAAGCACCTCATGAAGGAGTAGATTTGGTATAAAGCACCTCATAAAGGAGTAGATCTGGTATAAAGCACCTCATGAAGGAGTAGATTTGGTATAAAGCACCTCATAAAGGAGTAGATCTGGTATAAAGCACCTCATGAAGGGGTAGATCTGGTATAAAGCACCTCATGAAGGGGTAGATCTGGTATAAAGCACCTCATGAAGGGGTAGATCTGGTATAAAGCACCTCATGAAGGGGTAGATCTGGTATAAAGCACCCCATGAAGGGGTAGATCTGGTATAAAGCACCTCAGGAAGGGTAGGTATAAAGCACCTCATGAAGGGGTAGATCTGATATAAAGCACCTCATAGATCTGGTATAAAGCACCTCAGGAAAGGGTAGATCTGGTATAAAGCACCTCATGAAGGGGTAGATCTGGTATAAAGCACCTCATGAAGGGGTAGATCTGGTATAAAGCACCTCATAAAGGAGTAGATCTGGTATAAAGCACCTCATGAAGGGGTAGATCTGGTATAAAGCACCTCTTGAAGGGGTAGATCTGGTATAAAGCACCTCAGGAAGGGGTAGATCTGGTGTAAAGCATCTCAGGAAGGGGTGGATCTGGTATAAAGCACCTCATGAAGGGGTAGATTTGGTGTCAAGCACCTTAGTAAGGGGCAGATTTTGACTGGAGTCTTGTCCTCGCTCATCCTCAGTGTGACATCCCCTGTCCCAGATTGTGTGATACGGGGCATTTAGTGCGCCCCTGGTACTGATGGCGTAGGCAATATAGCGGAGCCAACACTGCTGTCACCCTGACACCACAGTTAGCAGAGTGCTTAGCTCTGCATGTCAGCCACAGAGATGCACTGTGAGCCATTTGTCAAACAAACTCAAAACTCTATTAGATATGGATCATAATGATAAGACTACATTAGAGAGAGGAATCTGAGTGACTGAATGGATCCAGAGCCATTGAGAAAATATCAGGCTCTTAATGGATAAAAGTGAATGCAAAAGGACACAAGGAATGTTCAGGACAGTGATGTTCTCCAGCCATTCTGTACTGCTGCCAGTCTCTGAGAAAGAGTACAGGAGACAATAGAGGAAAATAGAGGACATAACAAATTATTAAGGTGAACATTCTCCCCTGGATAAAGTGTCAGCCTGATAAACACACTGGCGAGGAGAGAACAGTAGAGACCAGGAGAGAACAGTAGAGAAAAGGAGAGAACAGGAGAGAACAGGAGAGAACAGTAGAGAAAAGGAGAGAACAGTAGAGAACAGGAGAGAACAGTAGAGAACAGGAGAGAATAGGAGAGAACAGTAGAGAACAGGAGAGAACAGGAGAGAACAGTAGAGAACAGGAGGGAACAGTAGAGAACAGAGAGAACAGTAGAGAACAGGAGAGAACAGCAGAGAACACTGCAGTTGTACCGTGCTAGCAACCAGGACCAGGGTACCTCCTCACACACCACAGGGAAATGTGTGTGTAGGATATTGTATGTATGTGTGTAAGAAAAGGAGGGGGAGGAGGACGAAAGACAGTCAAAGACTGAGCACGAGAATAGGATAGAAAGTGGGTGGTGGAGGAAATGCAAAAATAGAGGGGATTATTAGGAAGAAGAGAACAAAAAGGGAGAGGATGGGGACATAAGAAAAAAATTCAACAGAATAAGGGAGAAAGATGATGCAAGTATGACAGGGAGAGGATAGAGTGGGAGAGAGAGAGAGACAGTAAGAGAGAGAGAGAGAGAGAGAGAGAGAGAGAGAGAGAGAGAGAGAGAGAGAGAGTAAGAGAGAGAGAGAGAGGAGAGAGAGTAAGAGAGAGAGAGAGAGAGAGAGAGAGAGAGAGAGAGAGAGAGGAGAGAGAGAGAGAGTAAGAGAGAGAGAGAGAGGGAGTGTGCTGTACAAAGCTCAGAGCACTGCAGCACATTGCAGTGCCTAGCCGCTGCTGTGTTCTAGCCATCCGGTTCCATGCACTGAAAAGACCCCTATAGCAGAGCGACATAGAGGGTTGCCTACCTGACTGCTTGCTGGCGAACAATAAATCGACCAAAAAAATCAGCAACCCAATGTTCCTCCATTCCACTTGAGCTGATAGATGTTTTCTGGTGTGCTGTTTTTTGGGTGCTTGAAGTGTGCTATTGAATGTTCAGAGTTGAATGGACAAGACAATACATCTCATGTGAAGGCTTTTCTGGATTATATGAGCCAATCATGACTACACATTCAGTTCTACCCAATGTTACCTGTTGTATTCAGTCATAGGATTTTGTCATTTTTCGCTGTACACGCATACTTTAGCCATATCATAGCAAGCCAAACGTAGCTGATAACCCCAGTACTGCTTTATGGTACGGCACATCATCTTTCAGATCCCCCTCTATGTTTCTCCTATTAGGAACATTTGCACACATCACATGCTTTTGTCCCTGGATAGGATAGCCTAATGTCCTTGAAATAAAGCCAGCTCCCTTACGGGACATGTTGAAATGACTACAATAGAGGGATAAACACATGGCTAGAAAGGACTTGTGTTTGTCTACTATCTGTCTGTCGCTTTGTTGACATGCGCTGTTCTTTTGGCTTTTTAGTTAAGTATACACTGAGCCCAGTGGTCAACTTTCTACTCTACACATTAATGCATGTTGAATTAAAACAGATGTAGGCTAGTTATGGGATACCTTGTCCAGGCAACCGCTTCACACAGTTGCATACACAACTGCTATTCTAGGAAATGAAAGATCCAAGTTATTTCTGCATGAGAGGCTTATCTGCTGTATTTGATCTTAGTTACTATCATGTTGGTGTAACACTTATCATGTCACTGACTGTGTATTTGGTGGTGTTTAGAGTTATTAGTTCCACTGAGGGGTTTGATGTTCAGTCAGCGTTCCTCTATTTGAGGAGGGCTTGAGTCTGCTATGCCCAGCTGGGTGAGTGTTTGGACTGTGAAGTTTGTTTCCCTACAGCACACCACACTAAGCTTCTCATTTCTGTTGAATCTGTTACCTCAGATTTACATTGCAAAGAGCAAACAGGCAGGTCTGAACTCATCCTAGGTCAGAAATGTATGTCTGGAAAAGCCTATCCGATGCTGGAAATGAATGATTTAACTTGGTGAAGTCTTGAGGGCAAAGTAGTGTAGTTTGTAAAACATGTTTCTACCCGCTGTATATCAAAGGGATTTCTTTTTTTAGAGCGGACTCTCCCCAGTCAGTCCTCAAATAAATTGGAGATCAAAGCATTAGAATACACATGGTTCTCTTGGTCCAATTATGTTTAGGCTATTCAGGTGTGTAATTGCTGCTTTGCTAAGCTTTGTGTGTTTTAGAGCATCCTGGTCTCTCATAAATTCAAATGAGGGCTTTATTTTAACAAACCTACCACAATGGTTAATCTAAGCGCAGGCGGTAGCCTATAGGTTCAGGGGTGTGTCATATTTGAGCTATTTTCACTATCACAATTATTGGGTGTTGATGAATAAACAAGTTTGTGGGTGTGTCGAGGCTTAGCCCCCCCCACTGGCCAATCAGAACGTGCTCCATGATGAAATATGTGGATGCCTCATGTTGTGTATTTATGTTTTTTTTAATGTATTTACTTGAGATCAACTCCAATGCCAATGTTAGTCCTTTATAGTTTGTTAAATGGCTTATAGAAACTAAATAACAAAATGTTATTCTTTGCTAAATACGTTAACTTGATTCCATTTGTAGTCCACATTGTCATTGCATGTCTTCAATAGTATTCACACTGATATAGGGGCTAGGCCTACTGTACATTATATTATAGCTGAGCATGAACATACCAAACATGGTCAATTATTTATTGATGAGGCCAAAAATAATCATTTGAATCAAATTCTAAGCAAAACGAAACAACAACTTGTTCTAAATAGGCTATGCCACACTTACAGGCACCATCATTTCCCCCCCGTGGGCATATCATATTAAAACAACGCAGACTATGGAGGGTTTTTACACACATCCAAATGTTTCACAGTAGCTGGACAAAGACCCAATATAAATAGAAAGGGGAGAATGTCCACTGCTCCCAAATAGGCCTATGTTTTATGAACATAATCGGAACCATTTTACAGTTCAGATCGCATTCACACACGACACATCTCTAGATGTTGAATTGCAAGCGTGCCACGGACATTCTCACCATGAAACCACAAAGGTGAATAATTTGAATATGTTTGGTTGTAATAAAATTAAATGAAAAACAATGTAAAGTGTAATATCATAAAACCGGCAGGATAAAAAAGACACACATTGCTGTTAAACCAGCCTTCACTATAGTAGCCATAAGGGAGGGCTTGGGTTTTGAACATATGAAACGGAAAACAAGTCATTTTTACAGGTTACAGATAACTTCTAAATACGAGGTTCGCCGGTATTCACCAAGATTCTAATCTCTCATTTCATGATGGGCATGGACACCTAGCTGCCATCATGGAGGGGGTTTTATGCACGTCCAAAATGGGACCCGCATGGCTAAAATAATGTGGGCCACCTACAAGGCATAGATAAAAAGGAAATGTCAGTACACTGTTTTACTCCTCTCAAACTTGATATTTTGATAAAGCTTTGGTGATTAAGATTTATTTCGAAGGGGTCTCAGGAGCCAAACCATTTATCGACAGTCTTGACTACTGTGGGCAGACAAAAAAAAAGCCTTATTTGAGAGGAGGTGAGGCTATGCTTGGTTTTTAATCAAATTAATCAACTCAATCAAATTAAACGAAATGGGGAAAAAAACATTAGTTTGAAATGTTTCTAAATGCGAAGTATACATGCACCAAAAGCACATTAGGCTACTCTTGTTCCATGGACATATGGGCAGCTGGATAGGCTGCGTTTCCGCTGTCAAAATTCATGCCAAAACCAACTGCTTTTACCGCTAAAACCACCTTTTGGTTGGTCTTAAATATCCCTACCAGTGCTGCCTGAAATTAGCACCTTGGATCGTGTTTTTAAGGATACACCTCAAATATTACCACCCCCCTCATCTGAGTGCAAGCGAGTTGATATAAGACAGGTAAATAGCCAAACCTTGCGTTAGGGCTGGAAAATGGCAGTGCGCCAGTTTTTAAATGACAAAATTGCAAACTAACGTTCGTTTGACACTAGCCCCGCCTTAACAACATACAGAAATAGAGGCAATAGGATTAATATGATAAATGAATGCCATATGGCAGTATCAACATTTTTCTTTTTGCTTGACAAATGAGAGCGATAGAGATAGCATCAATCTTAGCATGAGTCTTATGTGGCATGTCAGGCTACCTGCACACTGTCGTTCGAAAGCAAGCACTGTCATGTGCATGTGTGTGTGAGTAAGGTTGTGTTGTGTGTATTGGCACTCTTCCAGCGAAGAATGTTTCAGCCTTGGTCACGACACAAGGGAAGAATTAAAGAAAAAAAGAAAGGGAGAGTGAGATAAAGGGAGAGAGTGACAGTGTGAGATAGAAAGGGGGAGATGAGAGGATGTAGTGTATTGTAGTAGTGGTGTGAAGGGGTGAATCAGGTGAGCAGAGCTGCACCCGGGACTCTGAGTGCTGCATTGAGCTGCATAATTAATCTAGAGGGGGAGAAGAAAGGGGAGGGGCTAAAGGAAGAGCTCCAGTATGAAGAATATAGTGAGCGGTAGAGGCAGTAATGCTACTGGAACGGAGCCAGCCTATTCTTGTGTGAAATATCTCTTAAGGAGGCGTGCTGAGCTCTGAGTAGATTGTAAGGAGGACATATTTTCCTGTAAAATCAAAGAAGGCCCAGGGCCTATTGTGTTTCTGTTTCTATCAGATATATTCAATCAGAGAGATGCAAAACTGCTTGGAGAAGGAAGCAGGGCCAGGGATGGAGAGAGGGAAGGGAAGAGGGGATGAATATTCAGAGGAAGCACACTCAGCTATTTGGTCCAGCTCTGCTCTGTTATGCTCTGTGTTCCTGTCCCATCTGTTCTCTCGCCCTCAAAGCCAATCACCTTCCACTATACTGCATCCCAGAACGCACTGCTTCTTCTATGCAGTGCCCCCTTTCTCTGACTCAGTCTGTTAATAATCAGCCAACTGACTGTAAAATGCTTCCTTATTTGACCCATCTGGTGATAACACAGATCCATTCTCTGAATGGGGGCATGATACCGTGGGTGTTTCTCTGATGTGTTGGGACCTTTGTCTAGGCTAATCCTCCCCTTTTTAGAAGGTTGTTCTTGACATGGTGACAGGACCTTGAGTCTTACGTAAGGTCCCGTCTTTCTATTTCTGTGAGGAGTGTGTAAGAAAAGCTTCCAAGGCTTCCTCTTCTCTCTTTGATGTATAACCGCTGTTTCCCTGCAGAGGAGACTTTCTGCCAGATAAGCCATGCGATCTGCAGCTCTGCAGTATCACACAAGCATTATGAACAGCGTGTGTGTATGTGTGTGTATATTTGCGTGGATGCGTTTGTGTGTGAGAGTGTGTGTGTGTCTGTCTGTCTTCCAGTCTGTGTGGCAGGTCTTGGTCAAAATGGTCAAGAAGGTGGTGGCGTGGTTTTGGAATATAGGTCCATACCCCTGTCAGAGCCTGCTCCCCCCTAAGCCTCTGCTGTCACTGGGAATTGTATAATCTGGCCCGAGCCTTCACCCATATCATACCACATGGCTGCACCTCTGTCACCTCACCTACCCATCACCGTGGCTCTCCCCATCTCATCCATTTTAAAGTGCAGTAACATGCTACATTCTCAGTGAGTCTTTATTGCTCTGAGATATGTGGATGTGTAGGTGTGGCGTGACTGTGACACTATAATTTAAGACACTCTAAAACCCGATTTAGGTTGTTTTTGTTTAATCTTTACCTGTTATTCTGTTGCTCTTTGAAAAAACACAATTAAAGAGCCCTTTCATGTCAGTCCAGTATTATAATCCCAGGTAAAATTTTGATTGAAAATGCTAAGAACCATTCTAGCTTCCTTAAGATCCGCCTGCCAACGTCTGTCGGTATTGGTTGGGCTCTATTTCTCTACCTGGGAGCTGAGGGGGAGCATAGAGGCATTTGAAATGCACCCTGTGTCAGCTCTGAACCTCCCAAAGCACAGCTGGAGAGTTTGTAATGTTTGCAATCTCATTTCCATCTCCTGAGAGCCACCAGACCAGACTTAAATTACAACAGTGACATTACCCCGAATACCCACTGCAGCAGTGCAAAGCTGAAACCAAGAATGGAGGTGAGGTCCCTCCCTACAGTATGGGAGCTCACAGGTGATGGGGGTCATAAAGGGTTTCCACTAGTTACCACAGCCACGAAGTCAACATTTCTGAAAACTAAAATGATTTTTTTAAGGTTAGGGTTAGGCATAAGGTTAACAGTGTTGTTCAGTTTATGGTTAAGATTATGGTTAGGTATGAAATTACATTTTAAGAAGATCAATTGTAGAAATAGCATGGTATACGACTTTGTGGCTGTGGTAACTAGTTAATGACTGTCATAAATCTTTTATGCTTCTGGTTTCCCATTTATTTTCTGCCTTGATGATTCTGCAAAGGGCATTTGGCATACATTAAGCTCCCTATATACACTCCCAAAACAAGTGGCAAAGCATTTCTGTTTAAAAACAATGCCTATTTACATTTTCTGTCAACCAAAATATGAAAAACGAAGAGACATATTCTGGCCCAGTTTTTATTCGATTCCCAGGGGCTTTGCAGTGTAAAAACAAAGTTGCCATTTCCCAACATTTCTGAGTTATAAAACCTCCCATCTGACATTAAGAATGCCGGGAGTGATGTTTTTCCCAGTTCCAAGAATCTATAATTCAATATCTCCCCCGAAATGTTGTTACTGTATACTCCCACACATCATGACCAGATTGTATGGTACACCTCACACTAAAAAGCAATGAACCTTTCTATTCTGTCTTTCTATTCAGCTAACTCTTGTACTCTGGTGAAGTACGCCTTGAGGTCCTCTGGGATATCTATTTGAATGGCCAAACAGCCAGACTTAAGAGATCACTGAAGGAACACACACAGGTGCCAGAGCTGGGAAGAAAGTTTGCCAGAGAGAGCGGAATTGCACCTTTAATGACTCATTCTAACTCCTTTAATGACCCACTCGAGTGGGTGCTCGACTACAAGGTTGTTTCAATTAATTGAGTTTTGGAGACCAGTGACCAGGGAAAGGACAAGGCATACAGAGCAGATTCTGTAGGCGGCATCAGTGCTGCCGCCTGTCTGTCACCTTCCCCTTAATAACCTAACGTAGCAGGCATAAAAGAAATGCCTGAAACTAAATGCCCCACATTTTGGTCACGACAAGAGATTTAAAAAACTGTCGGGGGAGGTTCTCTTCTGCACTGTTCAACCAATCCAGCAATTGGGGAGGAGGAATTAATGTTGAGAGATTTGCCTTGTTAATATTCCGGATAGAAAAATTTCAGAGAGCAAGCTAGCAAACATGCCGTAGTTCATCCACTATATGTTTCACTGGGGACAGTAAACAGCAAGGCCACATCCCAAAGCGGAAGTCAGTCACAGGCTCTTTTCCCCTGAAAACCGTATGTCTCCCGATTTTTGCCAATGGCGCTGAGGGTGCCATTCTTTTGGTGTTAGAACTCACAGAGAGACAGAACAATAACAGCAAGGAAACCTCAAACAGACACAATAACATATCACTCCTGTTCTGCAGAAAGAACCAAAATGGCTTTTTATGGAATTACTTTTCTTGTATCGTGGCATAGAATATATTTTGGCATATTCATTTAAAAAAAAATTATGATATTTTGCTGAGGTAAAACAACCAACATATTTTCCATTTAATGACACAAATTTGTGTTTGAACATATTTGAAGAGTATAAACCTGTATGGACATAGTAAATTAAAGGATATTACTCATGCGGATGCTGTAACGCCTTACCTACAATAGGTGCTACATTCAACCTTGATTTGGAGTTCCCCAATCAAAGTGTTTGAGTGGCAGGTCACTTAAGATTGTTTAGATTAGAAGAATTCAGTATAGTGTGATCTTCTCCTCTCTGGTCATTGTGCAGATGCCACCCCTAAAAACAAGCTTTTTATGAGATAAGGGGGTGAAGTTAATTTATTCTCAGTGCAACTTAAATTATGAGTCGCACCATATTGTTAAGAAGTATTTCTCTGCAAGCAGGGCAATCAATTGTGTGATTCTGTCAAATTGTGGTACTCTCAAGTCCCATATAGGATACATATTTTGTTGTTCAGTTAGTTAACCTTGAAGTGCTTAGGGAACGTATAAAGGATAATATAATAGAATGTATTATATTTCTGTTGTGTGTCTGTGTGATTGTGTGTCCTGCTCCATGGGCTTCTCAATTAAAGTCCAAGCAGTTTGCAGAAGCGTTTAGATTTCTCCATCTCTTCCAGTAGGGCCTAAGTAGTGGCAAAAGGTGAATCACTCAAGAAGAGCTTAACTTGACAACATTGGCCACTGTTCTTGAAATTTCCAAATTTTCAAACAGCAACCTTGATTGACTGTCATAAACGGTTCATCCACAGTCTGCAGGCCTGTCATTTGTAGAGGAAGAGGGTGTTAGGGCTTCTTGCCCCACTATTACATATCTCTAACAAGGCCTTTGAAGTCAGGTTTGATCTTTCCCTCTCATCCCTCTGTGGTTTGTGAAGGAAACCCTAGACATGGTGGTGGACATTAGTTAGAGAGCAAGGTGAATTATTCATTAGGGCTGTCTCACTCCTTTATGAAATTATGGTGATTCAAGCAGTGAGCTGCTTCGTACTACTCAGTATCCGTGTGATATTGCTGTGCATGACACTGTGTTGTAGACTATGTGTGTGATTGGATTGATGTGACTGTCGAGGTGGGTGTGTATGCGCCTGCACCACTCGTAAGGTAGCGGGCAAACAACTCTTCCCCTTCCACGTAATAGATGTCCCTCTTTCTTTACATCACATGTTTTCTTTCTCTGCTGATTTGTCCTCTGCTTAGATCACTAAGCATTGCATTGTTTTCTATGATTCTATAAAGCAGGAATAGCCAGTGAGATGAATGTTCTGCACCAAGGCAACAGAGTGTAACATGGTGGAGACAGGGCTGTTGTGGTATTACCGCTACACTAGCAGTCATAACTGTAGTACAATTCCACGTAACTGGTAATCTCCTTTTATGCAGTCTAGACATGCTTTGGTAGTACCCAACTTGCTAACTACCATCAGTTCCTAATGGCCTGGTACTCAGGGCTTTATTGTCCCTCTAACCACTCTCACATCAATGCAAATGAAATGGTAAATCATATCCAACACTTAGCATCAAAACAGCAGGCCTATCTTACTTTTAAACCTCACCTTACTGTTATGATCATTCTGAAGAAAGAAGTTCAACAGCAGGTTGAAACTGTACAACATGGCTGCCGTTTTATGGGCTCCTAACCAATTGTGCTATTTTGTGTTTTTTTGCTTGGACTGTAACTTCTTTTGTACATAGTGTTTCTGTCACCGAAAAGAGCTTCTGGATATCAGATCAGCGATTACTCACCTCGAACTGGACTAAGATTTTTTCTTTAACAAGTCACACACAAAGGATTTACTGCTGATACCGGACCAGGCCCAAATCCCCCTCATTCACATGAAGAAGAGACACAGATACAGGGGACACAGGTCCAGGTACCTGGTGAGAATTCATCGGTGAGTGGGTAAGCCGCCTCTACCACCCGTCCTATTGTTCAATATGTAATAATTGGATAATACACTGGATGAGCTCCATTCAAGACTATCCTACCAACGGGACATTAAAAACTGTAATATCTTATGTTTCACTGAATCATGGCTGAACGACGACATGGATAATATACAGTTGGCTGGGTTTTCTGTGCATCGGCAAGACAGAACAGCTGCCTCCGGTGAGACAAGGGGTGGTAGTCTGTGTCTATTTGTCAATAGCAGATGGTGCGCTATTTACCACCACAAACCAATGCTGGCACTAAGACCGCACTCAACAATCTGTATAGGGCCATAAGCAAACAAGAAAATGGTCATCCAGAGGCGGTGCTCCTAGTGGTCGGGGACTTTAATGCAGGGAAACTTAAATCTGTTTTACCTCATTTCTACCAGCATGTCACATGAGCAACCAGAGGGAAAAACATCTCTAGACTACCTTTACTCCACACACAGAGACACGTACAAAGCTCTCCCTCATCCTTCATTTGGCAAATCTGACCATAATTCTATCCTCGTGATTCCTGCTTACAAGTAAAAAACGAAAGCAGGAAGTACCAGGGACTCACTCAATACGGAAGTATTCAGATGATCAAGATGATAAGCTACAGGATTGTTTAGCTAGCACAGACCGGAATATGTGGAATATGTTCTGGGATTCGTCCGATGGCAATGAGGAGTATACCACATCAGTCACCGACTTCATCAATAAATGCATCGATGACATCATCCCCACAGTGACCGTATGTACATACCCCAAGCAGAAGCAATGGATAACAGGCAACATCCTCACTGAGCTAAAAGGTAGAGCTGCCGCTTTCAAGGAGCAGGACTCTAACCCGGACACTTATAAGAAGCCCCGCTATGCTCTCAGATGAACCATCAAACAGACAAAACGTCAATACAGGACTAAGATTTAATCCTACTACACCAGCTCCGAATGCTCGTTGGTTGTGGCAGGGCTGGCAAACTATTACGGACTACAAAGGGTATCCCAGGCACAAGCTGCACAGTGACACGAGCCTACCAGACGAGCTAAATTACTTCTGTGTGCTTCGAGGCAAGCATCACTGAAGCATGCATGCAAGCAACACCGAAGCATGCATGAAAGCACCAGCTGTTCCGGATGACTGTGTGATGACACTCTCCATAGCCGATGTAAGACCTTTAAATAGGTCAACATTCACAAGGCCGCAGGGCCAGACGGATTACCTGGACATGTACTCAGATCATGCGCTGACCAACTGGCAAGTGTCTTGTCTTCACTGACATTTTCAACCTGTCCCTAACTGAGTCTATAATACCTACATGTTTCAAGCAGACCACCATAGTCCCTGTGCCCAAGAACACCAAGAGAAACTGTCTAAATGACTACCGACCCGTAGCACTCACGTCTGTAGCCATGAAGTGCTTTGAAAGGCTGGTCATGGCTCACATCAACACCATCATTCCAGAAACCCTAGACCCACTCCAATTTACATACCGTCCCAACAGATCCACAGATGACACAATCTCTATTGTACTCCACACTGCACTTTCCCATCTGGACAAATGGAACAACTACATGAGAATACTGTTCATTGAATACAGCTCAGCGTTAAACACCATAATGCCCTCAAGCTCATCACAAAGTTAAAGAAAAACATTTTTTTGTCCATTAAAATAACATCAAATTGATCCAAAATACAGTGTAGGCATTGTTAAAATGTTGTAAATGACTATTTTAGCTGGAAACAGCAGATTTTTCATGGAATGTCAGCTAATCCAAGTTTATCATTTTAAAAGGCTAATTGATCATTAGAAAACCCTTTTGCAATTATGTTAGCACAGCTGAAAACTGTTGTCCTGATTAAAGAAGCAATAAAACTGGCATTCTTTAGACTAGTTGAGTATCTGGAGCATCAGCATTTGTGGGTTCGATTACAGGCTCAAAATGGCCAGAAACAAAGACCTTTCTTCTGAAACTCGTCAGTCTATTCTTGTTCTGAGAAATTGTCAAGAAACTGAAGATCTCGTACAACACTGTGTACTCCTCCCTTCAGAGAACAGCACAAACTGTCTCTAACTAAAATAGAAAGAGGAGTGGGAGGCCCCAGTGCACAACTGAGCAGAAGGACAAGTACATTAGAGTGTCTAGTTTGAGAAACAGACGCCTAGAAGGCCAGCACACTGGAGTGCCTCTTCACTGTTGACGTTGAGACTGGTGTTTTGCGTACTATTTAATGAAGCTGCCAGTTGAGGACTTGTGAGGCATTTGTTTCTCAAACTAGACACTTGATTGTACTTGTCTTCGTGCTCAGTGTGCAGGGTATCTTACCAGTACCTCCGCACATTGACTCGGTACTGGTACCCTCAGTATATAGCCTTATTGTTATTTTATTGTTACTCTTATTTTTTTACTACAGTTTATTTAGTAAATATTTTCTTAACTCTTTATTGAACTGCACTTTTGGTTAAGTGCTTGTAAGTAAGCATTTCAGGGTAAGGTCTACACTTGTTGTATTCGGGCATGTGATAAATAACATTTGATTGTTGTGGATGTTGTACCACAGCCGAAATGGACACAACGAAATGGACAGCGCTTTCTAAGGTGATGAGGATTCATTCAAAACACCCTTTTTTAGAGTTTATGCATATAAAATTGTGCCATTATACAATACATGGACTACTGCATATTACATTACATTTAGCAGAACAAAACAAAACTGATTTAAGATGTCTTAGGTACATAATTGGTCTAGCCTTAACTAAAAAATGTAACCAATTTGAGTAATTGCCTTTGAGTGTGGAATATATTATTAACGATGTACTGGTTACCTTATGGTCCAAAATGTATATCCATGAGTCCATGAGAATGTATAGCCCTAGGCCATGCTGTTGGTTTGTTGATTGTGCAAGGCGGCTCAGAGTTAGCCTACAATTAGTGAATTTGTATTTGATTTTGAATAGCCTAGTAATATGGAATTTTTTTAATTTCCGTAATGAATTGAGTGACATTACTTTCAGCTATACATAACATCTCAACACCATGAATTTCCATCTCCTCATCTCTCTCCTTTATTCCTTTCTTGAGCAGGCAGAGGGGCTGTCAAAAAATATGTTTCTTTGCGAAAACAGATTTCAGTTGATTTCCCAAATTAAGCACTGGGTAGCTGCAGCAACAAGGTTTGAGAGCCCAGCAGCGAGAGCATGCTCCCCAAACAGTGGTTATTCGTGGAGTGAAATAAGTGTTCTTATATTTATTTCTCAGCTGCTCATATGAAGCACATGCTCCACTATAAAACGGGAAGTAGCCTACAAAACTGATCGGCGGGAATGTGCGCTGGCTCCATTCGCTATTTGAGTGCATTCAGATGACGTGTATTTTTTCCCCCTGCCACTGTTCCTGCACATTTGATAATGAGCCATTTTAAGTTGAAACTCATTTGACATATTAGTAAAGACAAGATTAAATTGGACCATTCTAAATCAAAACTAATTTGACATATTAGCAAAGACAAGATTCAATTGGACCATTCTAAATCAAAACTAATTTGACATATTAGCAAAGACAAGATTCAATTGAGAATAGTCTGATAGGGAAAATGTGATCACTTGATGAGAGAACAGCTGTGCAGCCTGAGGTGGGGAACAGAGCCCAAGCTTTTTTTGTGTCATGTTTGTTTGTAGAGATGGACCAAGGCACAGCGAATGTAGAGTTCCACATGCTTTAATAATAGTTCAACTTAACAAAACAAAACAATAAACTAACAAACCGTGACTACAGCGGTACAAAGTGAACTAACTCCAAACACAGTAACAGAAACAATATCCCATAACCCACAGGTGGAAAAAATTATACTTCAGTATGATCCCCAATTAGAGACAACGATTACCAGCTGCCTTTAATTGGGAATCATACAAATCACCAACATAGAAAATAAACCTAGTACGCCCTGACCTACTCTACCATAGAAAATAAATGCTCTCTATGGTCAGGACATTACATTTAGCTACTTCTTTCAAATCATCAATAGTCTATAGTCGCGCTATACAGCCCATAGGCCTATATGTTTTGATTTCTAAGACATTCTAAGGTTTGTATCATTCACAACTAAAGTTGCCAAAAAACTCTAAATCTAGCTTATAGGACCTGTTTCAAATAATCACTTTTACGCTCAACATAGCCACTCGTTCTGTAATGGGAAAAATATCCTTTCTATTTCATTCAGCTAAATTCAATTATATTCTTCTTACTATAAAATCAGATAAAATAAAATAAGGGCACAGTACTTATAAGCATATATTGTTATCTAAATGAACAAGCCTACAGCCTATGGCATTGAACATAGCCAGATAACATAGGCCTACAGTGGGCCAACTCATATTCTGATCTTCTGAAATATGTTTTCTTCATATGATAACGTTTCTTTAGATCTGACTAAAATAAATAATGGATTTGTTGTGATAGTGTATATTAAGTTGATTTATTATACTTAAAAAAAAAAATTAAGATGTTCCAAAGGCAGGCATCAGCTGTATGCATGAAGGCCTGGAGATGTTAAACATGTTTATGTTAATTAACTGTCAATTACTGTGAGACCAGCAGTCTTCAACATGACAATAACCAGCGAACAAAATGTTACGACTGCCACAGTCCTAGGTAGAGATTCCTGAATTCACTTGGGTAACATTAAGAACAACCCATTGGTGTGTATTTCATATTCTTATTATAAGAATTAGCTGAAAAACGGGTATATTTAAGGTGAAACAAGAGAGGATAATACATTCGAATTAGATGATATGCATGGTCCCTCTAATTTGGAATACATGTATTTTAGTGTATTTGAACTTGTTCTTTTTTAATCTACATTGCTCTCTATTTTGATCACATTCCCCCATTAAATTACATAGCCATGAATTCTTCATTGCTCTCAACCTTTTAAAAATGCAGCGCTGCTTTAATTTCTTATCAAAGAGGCTGGAAATAGTATGACACAAAGCAAGCAGGAGGACAGAGGAGAGGAGATACAGACTCATTTGATTAGGCAACAAAGCCTCTCTCACCTCCCCATTGGCCTTTTGGAAAAGCTGGTTGTCTCTATCCCAGAGTGTTCAGTCTAGTTAACTCAGATTTATAGGACGGTTATATTTGGTGCTTCCAGCCTAGAATCCACCTATTTTTTGTTAGCCAGCTGCCTCACTAATTCACTGGGGTCTGAGACAATATTTTGGTGATTTAGCTGTATGCATGGATTTCAATGGGTTTGTTATTGCCTGTGTATCTGTTTCTGAGTGTGTGTGTGTGTGTGTGTGTGTGATGCATCTATAATGGTGATTGTTTTCCGCAACGCTTACAACAAGCCCCCATTTGCCTGCACAATACACTGAGTATACAAAACATTAAGAACACCTGCTCTTTCCATGACATAGACTGAAGAGGTGAATTCAGGTGAAATCTATGATCCCTTATTGATGTCACTTGTTAAATCCACTTCAATCAGTGTAGATGAAAGGGTAAGGATTTTTAAGCCTTGAGACAATTGACACATGGATTGTATGTGTGCCATTTAGAAGGTGAATGGGGAGGACAAAATATTTATATGTCTTCAAACAGGCATGGTAGTAGGTGCCAGGCACACCAGTTTGTGTCAAGAACTTCATTGCTGCTGGGTTTCACGCTCAACAGTTTCCCGTGTGTATCAAGAATGGTTCGCCACCCAAAGGACATCCAGCCAACTTGAGACAATGGGAAGCGTTGGAGTCAACATGGGCCAGCATTCCTGTGGAAAGCGTTTTACACCTTGTAGAGTCCATGCCCTGACGATTTGAGTCTGTTCTGAAGCAAAATGGGGGGTGCAACGCAATATTAAACAGGCGTTCCTAATGTTTGGTGTACTTCGTGTACACCTACATGTATATTGGATTTCAAGTCCCTGAAGACTAGGAGAATAAAGCTGCATAGCTGCACAATTGCATCTTACTTATGCCCATGGGAATTTACATTTTCTCCTTATCTATTCACTCAGTGTGCTGCTGAAAGGTTATGGAAACTCTTATCCAGTATCTCCTCCTCACTTCAGCAGCTACGCCTATAAAGAATACTAATGGGACAAAAACGTTAGGGTTTATTATGCGTCGGTTTGAAAGACTCCATACTGGAATACTGAGCAGTACAAGTTAGCTGTTCTGTATCTATTGAACTACCAAGTATTAGGTCTACATCTATTCTAATGCAGAGGTAGAAAAGTCATGAAATGCAATCAGTGTTGTATACCAATAATTAGATCAGTCATTAGATCAGTCATTCTCCTGCCCCCGTGAATAACAGACAGCCTAGAGGATGGCAGTCTCAATTGCACATTATCCACAACATAATGAAAGCAATCTGATTGTTCTTGTGACATACAGTGCCTTGCCGAAAGTATTCGGCCACCTTGAACTTTGCGACCTTTTGCCACATTTCAGGCTTCAAACATAAAGATATAAAACTGTATTTTTTTGTGAAGAATCAACAACAAGTGGGACACATTCATGAAGTGGAACGACATTTATTGGATATTTCAAACTTTTTTAACAAATCAAAAACTGAAAAATTGGGCGCGCAAAATTATTCAGCCCCTTTACTTTCAGTGCAGCAAACTCTCTCCAGAAGTTCAGTGAGGATCTCTGAATGATCCAATGTTGACCTAAATGACTAATGATGATAAATACAATACACCTGTGTGTAATCAAGTCTCCGTATAAATGCACCTGCACTGTGATAGTCTCAGAGGTCCGTTAAAAGCGCAGAGAGCATCATGAAGAACAAGGAACACACCAGGCAGGTCCGAGATACTGTTGTGAAGAAGTTTAAAGCCAGATTTGGATACAAAAAGATTTCCCAAGCTTTAAACATCCCAAGGAGCACTGTGCAAGCGATAATATTGAAATGGAAGGAGTATCAGACCATTGCAAATCTACCAAGACCTGGCCGTCCCTCTAAACATTCAGCTCATACAAGGAGAAGACTGATCAGAGATGCAGCCAAGAGGCCCATGATCACTCTGGATGAACTGCAGAGATCTACAGCTGAGGTGGGAGACTCTGTCCATAGGACAACAATCAGTGGTATATTGCACAAATCTGGCCTTTATGGAAGAGTGGCAAGAAGAAAGCCATTTCTTAAAGATATCCATAAAAAGTGTCGTTTAAAGTTTGCCACAAGCCACCTGGGAGACACACCAAACATGTGGAAGAAGGTGCTCTGGTCAGATGAAACCAAAATTGAACTTTTTGGCAACAATGCAAAACGTTATGTTTGGCGTAAAAGCAACACAGCTCATCACCCTGAACACTCCATCCCCACTGTCAAACATGGTGGTGGCAGCATCATGGTTTGGGCCTGCTTTTCTTCAGCAGGGACAGGGAAGATGGTTACAATTGATGGGAAGATGGATGGAGCCAAATACAGGACCATTCTGGAAGAAAACCTGATGGAGTCTGCAAAAGACCTGAGACTGGGACGGAGATTTGTCTTCCAACAAGACAATGATCCAAAACATAAAGCAAAATCTACAATGGAATGGTTCAAAAATAAACATATCCAGGTGTTAGAATGGCCAAGTCAAAGTCCAGACCTGAATCCAATCGAGAATCTGTGGAAAGAACTGAAAACTGCTGTTCACAAATGCTCTCCTTCCAACCTCACTGAGCTCGAGCTGTTTTGCAAGGAGGAATGGGATAAAATTTCAGTCTCTCGATGTGCAAAACTGATAGAGACATACCCCAAGCGACTTACAGCTGTAATCGCAGCAAAAGGTGGCGCTACAAAGTATTAACTTAAGGGGGCTGAATAATTTAGCACCATTCATCCATCCACAAATATCATCCAATTTTATGGAAAACATGATTTTCACTTTGGGACCTTTAAGCCTGAAAGCAGGACATTCTGCTTCTTCCCTCCCCAAAATGGACAGAGGAGGCTTGGGGCTAAGCTCAGGATAATAACTCAGTAACCCTACATGATAGATACAGTATTTGTAGACCAGAGAAACTTAGCTTTGCCTATTAAGTCTGAATATTTTATGAGTTTTGTGGCAGGTGGGTTTTGATTCACCGCCAAGACAAATGTTTCCTGTGGGTGGCTAGTTGACCATATTTCTACATGAGTTAAGGCAAAGAAGGATGGAGATATTTTTACAAACCTCATATATAAACACAAAGTATATACTACGCTGTTAACTTAATTAATATGATGTCAGTTCGGTTGTCATCTGAGACATTCTCATGTACAAAACTATCCTATGCCTTGAAGTCTCAGGAGGTTAATGTCACTGCAGCTGTGTGGTGCTAAATAACCTATCCTAATACCTGAAGACTGGCATTAGCTTTCTGGAATAAATGTTTTAGCTTAGAGGGCTATAGTGGCCTTTAGGTGTGCACCCAGGACTTGTCACCCATGCACCCAGGACTTGTCACCCATGCACCCAGGACTTGTCACCCATGCTCATATGGATATTTACACCTCCAAACAAACAAGTCTGAATCAACTCAATTGCATAGTACTCATTTTGACTTCCTGTCAAGATAGACTTGCTTTTCCGACACAAGTATTTTTTGAGGTACTTCTGCTCCTCTCTGCATTCTGATTTAAACAGTGTATCAGTGATCAATGTTTCCCCAGTGCTGCTGTGCACACAGTGACCGTTAGCTTTGACAGGTAGCAGATGGTGGGCTGTACACAGATTTATCAAAGCATAGCCTTGGGTTCTGTGTTTTTTCTAGCTTTTCACAATAGCTTTTCGTCCTGTATAATTGATAACATACTGCCAGTTGTATGTATGGATTTTCCTGTATTGTCAAAGCAGAGGATAGTTATTTGCTCATATTCTGTGATGTTTAATGGCTCTCTCATCATTCTGAATAGATCACTGTGGTTCATGGTTAGCCCTAGTAACGTGTTGACATGGTGTTTTTGATCGGAAAAGGGAGCTGAGAAACGTTGGCTGCACAGGAGGTTGTTGGCACCTTAATTGGGGAGGATGAGCTCATGGTAAAGGCTGGAGTGGAAAAGGTGGAATGGTATCAAATACATCAAACACATGGTTTCCATGTGTTTGATGCTATTCCAGTTGCTCCATTCCAGACATTATTATGAGCCGTCCTCCCCTCAGCAGCCTCCACTGGTTGGCTGAATGGTGCACTCCTCTCTCCTGAGATACAGGTAACTGGCAAAATAAAGGAAACACGAGTAAATAAGGGATACAAACTATATATTGAAAGCAGGTGCTTCCACACAGGTGTGGTTCCTGAGTTAATTAAGCAATTAACATCCCATCATGCTTAGGGTCATGTATAAAAATACCCCAGTTGCCCATTATTTTGGCTATCATGGTCAGAGGAAGAGATCTCAGTGACTGAAAGAGGGGTCTCAAAGGAGCATGGGGGGTTTAAAGTGTGTGTGTGTGTGTGTGTGTGTGTGTGTGTGTGTGTGTGTGTGTGTGTGTCTCTCTCTCGCAGTCACCAGATGTCAACCCAATGGCGAAGGTGCATAAAGATGGAGGAATTCAGATATGTAAAAATGTGGTTAACAACTCACATAATATGTTGCATGGATTCACTCTGTGTGCAATAATAGTGTTTATCATGATTTTTGAATGACACTCATCTCTATACCCCATACATACAATTATCTGTAAGGTCCCTCAGTCGAGCAGTGAATTTCAAACAGATTCAACCACAAAGACCAGCGATGTTTTGTTTTCCAAGGGGCAGACATTGAATATCCCTTTGAGCATGGTGAAGTTATTAATTATACTTTAAATGGTGTATCAATACATCCAGTCACTGCAAAAATACAGGAGTCCTTCCTAAATTGGTTGCCGGTGAGGAAGGAAACCGCTCAGGGATTTCACCATGAGGTCAATGGTAACTTTAAAACAGCTAGAGTTTAATGACTGCGATAGGAGAAAACTGAGGATGGATCAACAACATTGTAGTTACTCCACAATACTAACCTAATTGACAGAGTGAAAAGAAGGAAACCTGTCCAGAATATAAATATTCCAAAACATGCATCCTGTTTGCAACAAGGTACAAAAATAATACTGAAAAAAAGCTTGGCAAAGCAAGTAACTTTTTGTCCTGAATACAAAGTGTTATGTTTGGGGATAATCCAATGCAACACATTACTAAGTACAACTCTCCATATTTCCAAGCATGGTGGTGGCTGCATCATGTTATGGGAATGTTTGTAATCGTTAAGGACTTGGGAGTTTTTCCGGTTAAAAAATATAAATTGGAGCTAAACATAGGCAAAATCCTAGAGGAAAACCTCGTTCAGATTAATTCACCTTTCAGCAGGACAATAACCTAAAACACAAGGCCAAATCTATACTGGAGTTGCTTAACAAGAAGACAGTGAATGTTTCTGAGTAGTCAGGTTAAAGTTTTGACTTAAATTTGCTTGAAAATCTATGGCAAGACCTGAAAATGTTTGTCTAGCAGTGATCAACCAATTTGACGGAGCTTGAATCATTTTGAAAAGAACAATGTGCAAATATTGCACGATCCAGGTGTGAAAAGCTCTTAGAGACTCAGATGTAATCGCTGCCAAAGGTGATTCTAGCATGTATTGGCTCAGGGGCTTGAATACCTATCTAATCAAGATATATTAGTGTTTTATTTTTCATACATTGTTTGCAACTGTTATAATTTTTCTTCTACTTTGACATTACAGAGTATTTTGTGTAGACCGTTGATGTCAACGGTCTATTGGAGGCGATGTCAGGTGCAGGAGAGCAGAGTATAATGAACAGGCGCACTTTTATTATAGTTCCAAAAACGAGAGCACTACATAAATCTAACGCGCTCAAAAAACAGAACATAAAAGTAAAGCGCGTAAACTAACATCACATAACATGAAACAATTACACACAAAACATGATGGGAAACAGAGGGTTAAATACAAGTAGATTGATTGGGGAAATGAAAACCAGGTGTGTATGGAAACAAGACAAGACTAATGGATATATGAAAAATGGAGCGGCGATGGCTAGAAAGCCGGTGACGTCGATCGCCGAACGCCGCCCGAACTAGGAGAGGAGCCGACTTCGGCGGAACTCGTGACAGTTGACAAAAAAAGACAATTAAATCAATTTTAATCACATTTTGTAACACAACAAAATGTGGAAAAAGTAAATGGGTGTGGATCATTTTTGAAGGCCTTATCACCAGCCACTGTTATCACCTCTATTCTATAGGTGCAATTAATATACTATGTTATATCCCATGCAGAGACATTAAGAAGTCCTGAATACCCTTGATACTGTTTAAACTGTTCATGGACATTACAATAAAGATAAAGTGACCAAATGTAGATGCTGATGCTGTTTGGGATCTAATCACTGTACAATTCTCAAAATATGCAGTTTTGATACTGTTTAAACTGTTCATGGACATTACAATAAAGATAAAGTGACAACGGATGCTGTTTAGATTCTAATCACTACAACATGCAAAGATACAGTTTTGAAAATGACAAAACTGAGAGAAAAAAATGTATGGCAGGAGAGGCCCTTGAAATATAACAATGACTGTTCTCATTTTAATAATACATGTGTGTTAAAGTACTTGTCCTTGTCTTTCCTCCAGTCTTCCCTGTGCTGGTATGCTTGGAAGGTCAGTGATTCATTTGGTTTGTAATGAAAGATAAATTGAAAACGACTCCCTTCTACTTTACAGTTGATCTCGCAGTTAATTATCACTAGGCTCTCAGGTCAAAGCAGTCACATCACAGCAGGAGACACTGAGCCTTAGGGCGTGTGCATGCTTAGCATCCAAAACAGTTCGGAACAGTTTGTACAAAATGTTGTGACGTTTTGTTCGTTTTCGGCAAGGATTTGTTTGGCTGTTTGTGCACACAAAGGCAAACTGAAGTTCGGAGCCGAAGTCATTCAACGATTGCGACTCATTTTCATGCACATTTTGTCACTTGAGAAATACTGCACCAAACATCTTAGTTAGATGTAAAATTGGCCGACTAAGATCTCTGCGGCAAAACCATCAAAATGAATGACAGATTTCTTGAGTTATCTTAAATGAATTCAAACTATTTTGAGGAAGTATATATTGGCTATGGTGTCTCCAGATGGACAAACTGTACTATTGCCGCTTTTTCTCGTTTTCAAGCGATGGTCTTTTAAGGGTGTATGCGAGCAATCTTGTTCGGTTTGCCTAGGCGAGTTCAGAAGCCAAAAGCAGACACCATAGAAGACACCGATGAGTCCTGCGAAATGGCAGTTAGCTATTTTCAAAGGTACCTTTTAGAAAATACAATGCCTTCTCTTTGCACTGACTCTTCATAATAAGTGCTTTATTATAACCAATTCTGATATTTTTTCCACTAATTGGTCTTTTGATCAATCACATCAGATCTTTTTCAGGACTGCTCTTATTGCAATCTCTCACTTGATAAGGCTGCATTTACAGAGGCAACCCAATTCTGATAATTTTTTCCATTAATTAGTCTTTTGACAAATCACATCAGATCTTTTTCAGAGCTGATCTGATTAATCAAAAGGCCAATTAGTGAAACAAGGTCCGAATTGGGCTGCCTGTGTAAACACAGCCTTAGAAAAGTAATTTGTCCAAGAGTCAAAGACCGTTCTTGTAATATTAGGAGACAGATGTTTTTGCAGTATTTTGCGCCCACATAAGGACACTCAGATGTCAGCATAGATCAGATCAGCTCTGAAAAATATCTGATGTGAAAAGATCTAATGTGATTGGTCAAAAAAACAATTAGTGGAAAAAATATCAGAATTGGGCTGCCTGTCTAAACGCAGCCTAATAGGCTCCAAACATTGGCAGTCTGTGCCGTTTTAGATGAGGGATGCTGATCATTCTTTATGCGCATGGCCCTATTTGTATTACAGCATATTGGATGACTGTCATTAATATTCCATTCACCCAGCTTAATGTAATGTTGATAGGTTTAGGTTACAACAAGATACAAAAATTTGCCCTATACCCATCATGAGGTTGCTACAACCTAGCCTATGAATGAAAGTTTATAATGTAGATGCACACAGGTCGAGAGAAACATTTGAGTTATCAAGGTGACACATTCAATATCGCCTTGCACACTCTTGCCTCCATCTAGCTTATCTAGAGTGTAGTCATTAGTCCAACAGTTGCAAACGAGTTTCTATTGGACAAATTCAGGTATGTTTATCTCTGTTTTGTTCTGTTTGCTTCCGTTTAAAAAACTATTTTCAACAGAATCAGCAGAATGACCACACCCCTGATCACACGGGAACACAGTTCACTTTCATAGCAGCCACATACAAACAGCATGATCCCTCTCTGTTTGAGTCAGGTGTTTGAGTGGGCTAAATTAGCTAGCTGCATTCGCTAGTTAAGTAAGTGAAAGTGAAATAAAACAATTAAAAATACAATGAAATATAGCTATCTCTCTCTCTCTTGCTTGTCCTTCATTTTTGAAGAAATTAATTTGTTAAAACTGTTCAACTTTTGTCTTTCTCTCTTTGAATCAACTACCACATTTTATGCACTGTAGTGCAATCTAGCTGTAGTTTATGCTTTCAGTACTAGATTCATTCTTTGATCCTTTGATTGGGTGGACAACATTTCATTTAATGCTGCTAGAGCTCTGATAGGTTGCAGGACATCCTCCGGAAGGTGTCATAATTACAGTGTATGGAAGGGGGTGAGAACCATGAGCCTCCTATAGAGTGTTGTTGAGACTACTGCAGACCTTTGTTGCAAAACAGTGTGTTTTAGTCAATTATTTGGTCACGTGAGTATTTTTCATGTTTCACTATTTTTATTTTTATGGAATTCAATGAGGAGGATGGTCCTCCCCTTCCTCCCCTGAGGAGCCTCAACTGGCTCCAAATGAGACCCCATTACTGTGGGCTGATACAAACATAAGTACAAACAACCCTGTTGACTCACTGGTGGCAGTCATCCTCCAAGTTGCATATTCATTGTCTCAAACCTTTTTTTGGAATTCAAGGAGATGCGTCAAGTCAGATTCTAAGTAAGTTGCCTGGTGTGTTTTGTCTGAGGACTGTAGTCAATCTGAAAGAGACTAAATTAATCAGTTTTACATGTCATGGCAAAATCATCTGATCCCCCTTTAGGTTGCGTGACCCTTTAGGTTGCGTGACCAAGTAAACCACTTGGTTTGGTTCACAGAGAGTGTGAAGGTGATTGTCTGCTCACGGGACCAGTCTGTTCACCGCAGACAACTTGTCTGTCTCATGACCTACACTAACAGCTACTGACCACTCAACAATAGGTTCAGGCAGAAACAGAAACCCCCCTTCGTGGGTAATGCCAGGATACAGACCAACAGTCTCTTGAAGTAAGCATTTCGTTGGACGGTCCTGCACATACGACTAATAAAACTTGAAGGTGGGTTTCATTCCATCAGCCTCTGACTATAGAAGGACTTGGTACTTGTAATGGGGGTAATATTGCTGGCAGGGTTGTATAGCTGCTCACATAGTACAATATGACTAAAACTTACTGGACATTTATGAGACTTTATAAGTCTCCTGGTGAGTTGTGTTAGTATAATTTAATTATGCCAATGTGCTTTCATCAATTGAAAGCCCTTCATCTATTTTATGAGAATTTGTAAGATTTCTTGTTTGCATAAAATAGACACAGACCAGTCTTTAAATAATAGGTAATAGAATTTATTCTCGGAGCGCGCTACCACTCAAGCACATGCATCAGTTTAAATACAGATCATGACGTCATTTCACTGCCTTAACCGAACCCCCTGGGACAAAGTAAGGTGAAAAGTTCATTCTAACTTACTAACACACTCCCAGATAACTTATGACCCCTCAACATTATCGATCACCACTGAACTGACAGTTTTAATTAACAGAAACCCTAGGAATGCACTCACTGCCTTATCTAAAAACCCCAGAGCTAAGTTTCAGTTGGGTCAACCATAGGCTAACGACCTTATGTGTTTACACAGTCCACAACCCATTTGTTCCTGCCCAGTAGAAATGGTGTTCATTAACATTTTATTCCTCCTTGTCCTGTCACACAATTTCTTCTTATGAACTCATATTGTTAATCAGATATAATATAACAGAGTATAAGTTTACTTACAGTTCCATTTAAAATGATTTGTTCAGTCATATTAATCATAATTTCCTAACAATTGTTGTTACTTTCTATGCTTAGGTTGCCTCTGACACTTAATGACATTGGAGTCTGGAGGGTGTCAGTTCCTCTTGTTATAGACATATGCTGCAGCTTAAAAGAAAGCAGATGAACTACAGTGATCTATGAATCATTATGCAAAACAACAACATTTATCATCCTCATTTTCTGGTTTTTCTATTTAGTGCATATTTGGGGTGTTCTGGTACATTAGTTGGCAGCCACCACAGAGTGAAGTAATTCATCTTAAACTGCATGCTCATTTATCCCAGTCTGCAGCTGACCGTTTGTTTCTGTGGCACTGGGTGATGGATGGCCTTCTTTCTGTACATAAACACAGATCTGTCTCCCAGGGAAGCAGCCAGATAGCTAGACTAGAGGAAGGTCTAAAAGGCTACCCTCCATCCACCAAGGATTTATGGCCTGCTGCTTGGTGAAAAACTGCATTTTGTTCAAAGAAGTGAACTGTGATGATCGGTTTATTTTGAACTTGACACCAAAAAGTGAATGAATAAAAACATAACAAAAGGGTGTTAGAGGGTGCAGTGTAGTCGCCAAATGTTTCAGGAATTGAAGACTTGATGTAAAAGCCATATTCAGTCAATGAACCTTTGTTTTTGAACATAAGATCCCCATAATTTATATTTATAATACACTGTATTTATACTCTACCATGTCGTTGAGGCCAACTGGAAAGACAGATGTGGAATAATGTAAAAGGAGAGATCAGCTTAACCAGCCACCATCAATATAATTTGTATTTATATCTCTCTTGTTTCTTTTTATTCGCTCTCTCACGCCCTCTTTTTTGTTTACAACTCTTTTGTCAGCTGTTATCTCAGCGGTTGACTCTCTCCTCATAGCACTGCAAGCTTCAATTCCCTGGCCTATCTGCCTTCTCGCTAACAATTTAGCTGGAGAAGACTGCTCTATAAAAGTGGCCTGCGCCTGCACATCGGGGTATGATGCTGTGGTCTTATAGAGGATATAAACCTGGACAAACACTTACCTCTGATGTGAATGAACTTAGCTTGGCCCAAATGGATTTTCTTTAATATGTAGGGAGGGACAATGAGACCGTATTGAATATTTATGTAAAGCATGAACCTGATATAGGAATTGCTGTGTGAAACATTGAAGCACAGTGCAGAGACCCTGCAAGGCTTCCAGTTCATACGAGTTAGTATAGGTGTGTATCTATTATCTAGTGTATATGTGTGTAGGCATGTTATAGTAATGTGTTCATATCTCCATGTTAAACCCCTGCATTGCAGTAGTGCAAGTAGGATTTGAGCAGACAGCCTCGGCCCTTTCTTCTCCAACCCTCTCCACCTCACAATAGAGGGATTACATTTGGGCCAGATATCTCCAGTGTGCAAAGCTCCACTACACACACACTCTCTCTCACACACATACTGTACACACACATCTCCCCGTGTTCATACACTAGCTATGCTCCAGAGAGCTCCAGGGCAGCTGAGAGCCCTAAAAGTCTCCTGTAATCCGTCACTGGCCCATATGAATTCACCCTCCTGGTTTGTGGGGAAACTGTAGAGTCATGGAGAGCCACGTGTCTGTGTGTGTGTGTGTGTGTGTGTGTGTGTGTGTGTGTGTGTGTGTGTGTGTGTGTGTGTGTGTGTGTGTGTGTGTGTGTGTGTGTGTGTGTGTGTGAGAGGGCTAGTTAGGAAGAGCACGGGGGGATCCTGAGGGGTTAGTGATTCAAGGGGCTGTCTCAGCTGCTGCACAGTAACCTTTAAAAATAAGAAAAAGGCTACCTATACTTTGATGGTGAATGACATTTTCAGCTGTGGTGCTTGTATGTTCCCCTTCCCCTTCTCCAACACAGGGAAAAATAATATGATGTAGCATTGGAGGGATCTTGCTGATTCAGTGATGTTCTGTATGACGTATTACAGATCCATGTATACTGAACAAAAATATAAACGCAACATGCAACAATTTCAATAATTTACAGTGTTACAGTTAATAAAGCAAATCAGTCAATTAAAATAAATGAATTGTACCCTAATCTATGGATTTCACATGACTGGGCAGGGACCTAGGAAGGTATAGGCCCACCCACTTTGGACCCAGGCCCAGACAATTAGAATGAGTTCCCCCCCCCCCCCCAAAAAAGCCTTTATTACAGACAGAAATACTCCTCAGTTTCATCAGCTTTCTGGGTGGCTGGTCTCAGACGATCCCACAGGTAAAGAAGCCGGACTTGGAGGTTCTGGGCTGGCATGGTTACATGTGGTCTGCAGTTGTGAGGCCTGTTAGACGTACTGCCAAAGTTTCTAAAATGACGTTGGAGGCAGCTTATGGTAGAGAAATGAAAATTAAATTCAGCTCTGGTGGCCATTCCTGCAGTCAGCATGCCAATTGCATGCTCCCTCAAAACTTGAGACATCTGTGGCATTGTGTTGTGTTACAAAACTGCATATCTTAGAGTGGCCTTTTATTGTTCCCAGCACAAGGTGCACCTGTGTAATGCCACACTTGTCAGGTGGCTGGATTATCTTGGCAAAGGAGAAATGCTCACTAATAGGGATGTAAACAAATTTGTGCACAAAATCTTAGAGAAATAAGCTTTTTGTGCATGTGGAACATTTCTGGGATCTTTTATTTAATCTCATGAAAGATGGGACCATCTTATAAACCACCAAACACATGTTGTATTGATATTTTTGTTCAATATAGTAATCACAATAATACCACTTTCACCATACAGCAAATAAATTAGAATGCTATGGCACTTTATTTCCCTTATAACGCTTTAATAAAAAATAAATGGCAATCTTGTTTGCCGATGGAATTGTACATGGTGACACATATGATTCATTCAGTTTCCTGGCTTAAATGGCTTAGTATTGACCATTTATTATTTTCAACATTGAAAAACTATGTTGTCTGAATCAAAAGATCAAAGAGAAGTATTACTTCTATGTTGACAGTTCATTAAGACTAAATCCTTCCTTCGCTCTGCCTTGGGCTCTGGGAGTCGACCTCTAAATGGTTTTTAAACCCTCTGGAGGATTGGTATCCAGCAACCAAGCAAAGTGAACTTGTTCTTGTTACCAATAACCAATTAAAGACAGTCTCAGTCTCATGCTGATCCTTGCTTGCTTTTCTCTGAGTTGTTGTCTTCCCCAAGGGCTACAAATAGGAGAGTGTTAGATGAATTTAGTAACTATGTGTTCATTAACCAATTCAACTAAAACACTCTGTCCATGTCTAAGATTTTGAAAGGTTATTATTTGCATAAAATGGACAGAGACCAGCCACCAAGATTAGCCAATAGTGTTCATTCTCAAGAGCTCTGATCATAATCACATGTACATTAGTTTATATATCACACATAGCGTCATAGCGTACGAAATGTTCCTCCTCCTCTTGGACAATGACGAAACCCCTCCCTGGTTGGGGACCAGACAGCTTTCCTGTCGTTAGTTTCACTGTGGTCACAAGTTGTCTGTTAACGCTTCCTCTTTGCCTATGTACTAACATATTCTTCATCAGACAGGATAGAATTCTGTTAGTTATAATTCTACTTTAAATGTATACATCATTTAGTCATTATTCATAAAAATCGCATAACATAGAGAAAGATACAATTATACTCAGTGGCAGAGAATGATGGAACAATTCCGCTTTAAAGAGATTGTCTCACAGATCTGCCACATTAGGATTGGTTTTTGCCAAGATCTGTTGTGGACCAACAACTAACGTAATGTCATCAAGGTGATTCTAGCTGGAGGCACTTGTGGTAATATTGGCCATATTGGCTATTGGGTAATATTGTGATTTTGGCTCTGTGTGTGCGGAATAGTTGTGTGTGTGTGTGTGTGTATGTGTGTGTGTGTGTGTGCGCGCGAGAGAGAGAACACATCAATCATCTCCCCTCTTTACTTTGCTCTACTGTAGCCCATCTTTTTTGTGAAATAATGACTGTGGCCCTTTAGTAGTGATGGGGGACAAATCCATAGAGTTACCATATTGCAATATTATTTTAGGATGATATTATATTGATATTTGACTCTAAGTACTGATTTATAATAAAAAATAAAATAAATATATATATATATAGGCCAATATGTACAAAACATTAGGAACACCTGATGTTTGCATGACACACTGACCAGGTGAAAGCTATGATCCCTTATTGATTTCAGCTGTGAAATCCACTTCAATCAGTGTAGATGATTTTTATTTTATTTTTTTACCTTTATTTTACTAGGCAAGTCAGTTAAGAACAAATTCTTATTTTCATTGACGGCCTAGGAACAGTGGGTTAACTGCCTGTTCAAGGGCAGAACGGCAGATTTGTACCTTGTCAGCTCAGGGATTCAAACTTGCAATTTTTCGGTTACTAGTCCAACACTCTAATCACTAGGCTACCCTGCTGGGGAGGAGACTGGTTAAAGAAGGATTTTTAAGCATTGAAACTATTGAGACATGGATTGTGTATGTGTGCTATTCTGAGGGTGAACGGGCATTTAAAAGGATTGAAGTGCCTTTGATCGGGGTATAGTAGTAGGTGCCACGTGCACCGGTTTGAGTGTTTTAAGAACTGCAACGCTGCTGGGTTTTTCACGCTCAACAGTTTCCCGTGTGTATCAAGAATGGTCCACCAACCAAAGGACATCCAGCCAAATTGACACAACTGTAGAAAGCATTGGAGTCAACATGGGCCAGCATCCCTGTGGAATTGAAGGTGTACCTAATGTTTATATACACTCAAGTGTATATATTTTTGCTACTGTAGGTAGCGTTAGCTAGTGCTAGTCGGCTGTACCTGCACCGAAACACCAGTTTTTTTTATCATATAGCTTGTTTGACTGATCAAAACTTGTTTTCTTATGGCTCTCTCTTGTCCCTCTGCAGCGGACATAGGTGAGCAATATGTTTGGAACATCGAATCACAATAAAATTGTAGTATTGAATAGCAATAAATATAGAATTGTGAGAATCGCTATCCATATCGTATCGGATCCTACCGTGATAATATTGCATCATCAAGTCCCTGGCAATTCCCAGCCCTACCCTTTAGCCAACGGAGGTCTGAATCTGGTCTGTGCTGAGCTTTAAGCTACTGGTATGCATTGTTTTTTCACTTTGCTGTCACTCAGCACCTCTAGCTAGCCAGAAATAACTAGGACAGTTTCACAGGGGGCTGGGGCACCACCATGGGCCTGTAGCAGAAGGAGGACACTGGCTCAGTCATTACTCACTGTACTGGAACCTGGAGTCTACGGCCCATAAACTCTCTGTCACCTGCAGCACACCACAGACTGACCCTGGCTGCTGTTCCTCACCACCATACAATTACTCCTCATGAAGGCATTCATTTCTCTCATACATTTGTGACATCATATTTAGAAAAGTTTGTTGATTTGGGTGTATTAGGCTAGAGTTTGCGACTTCATACTATCTTGTTCTTGATGCTTTCCTAACTAGCGGAAACAAACACAAGCTGTTTGCTCTCTTGCTGCAATGACAGGTAGAGAGAGACACTGGAGTGATGACTACGCAAATATTCAACACAAATTGCACAAAATAAGACGGGATAATATGTCCCTGTGGATGTCTTTATGATACACTTACGGCAATTCAAGCCTACAAATCATGGAATGAAATGTTTTGTGAAATAGTGGAGGAAAATAGACTCTCCAAGGTCTGTAAAATGCTAATTTGGATAATTAACTGTTCATTCAGACAGATCTTTTTTCCAGCAGCATACCACCCTGCATACCACTGCTGGCTTGCTTCTGAAGCTAAGCAGGGTTGGTCCTGGTCAGTCCCTGGATGGGAGACCTGATGCTGCTGGAAATAGTCTTGGAGGGCCAGTAGGAGGCACTCTTTCCTCTGGTCTAAAAAAAGTCCTGGCTAAATTCCCAATCTGGCCATCAAACCATCCCGGTTACCTAAAAATCCCCAGGTTACAATTGGCTCATTCATCCCCTGTAACTATTCCTGAGGTCGTTGCTGCAAATGAGAATGTGTTCTCAGTCAACTTACCTGGTAAAATAATGGATAAATAACATTTTGGTGGCTGAAAATGTACAGCTGCAACCATTGAGAAACCTTACAAAGGGCCTGGGCTATGGATAAACTAATGTTGTAACGGTTTTCGTAGGTGGAAGAAGGAGAGGATCAAGATGCAGCGTGGTAAGTGTTCATGTTGTAAATTTAATCAAAACTGAACACTAAACAAAATAATAACGAGGAATAACGAGATGGAAACACTTCTGTCAGGTGATACACACAAAACAGAAAACAAAACATACCCACCCACATCACACCCTGACCAAACTAAGAACAGAAACATACAAAGTAATCTACGGTCAGGGCGTGACAGTACCCCCCCCAAAGGTGCGGACTCCGGCCGCCAAACCTAAACCCATAGGGGATGGTCTGGGCGGGCATCTGTCCGCAATGGCTGCTCTGGCGCGGGACGTGGACCCCACTCCACCATAGCCTTGGCCCATTTAAGTGGCTACTTTGGAGCGGCGACCCTCGCCACCGACCTTGGACTGGGGACCCTTGCAGCGGGCCCCAAATAGACGGGAGACTCCGGCAGCGCCGGACAGGCGGGAGGCTCTGGCAGCGCCAGCGTGAAGGGCGGCTCCGGCAGCGCCAGCGTGAAGGGCGGCTCTGGCAGCTCCTGACTGACGGGCGACTCTGGCAGCTCCGAAGCGCTGGACAGGCGGGAGCACCTGGAGGGAGGAGACGGAGAGACAGCCTGGTGCGTGGGGCTTCCACAGGAGGCCTGGTGCGTGGAGGAGGCACCGGATGGACCGGATCATGGAGGCACACTGGAGGCCTCGAGCACCGAGCGTGCACAACCTGTCCTGGCTGGATACTCCCTGTAGCCTGGCAAGTGCGGCGGGGTGGAACAGACTGCACTGGGCTGTGCTGGTGAACCGGGGACACCGTGCATAGGGCTGGTGCCATATAACCCGGGCCGAGGAGACGCACTGGAGACCAGATGTGCTGAGCCGGCTTTATTACTACTGGCTCGATGCCCACTCTAGCCCGGCCGATATGAGGAGCTGCGATGTAGCGCACTGGGCTATGCCTGCGCACTGGGGAGACCGTGCGCCTCACGGCATAACACGGTGCCTGCCCGGTCAACCTCTCGCCACGGTAAGCACAGGGAGTTGGCTCAGTTCTCCTACCTGACTTAGCCACACTCCCCGTGTGCCCCCCAATAAATGTTTGGGGCTGCCTCTCTCTGCCTCTCTCTCTCCCTGTTGTACTGCCGTGCTAACTCCTCATATCGCCACCGCTCAGCTTTAGCTGCCTCCAGCTCTTCCCTGGGGCGGCGATATTTCCCAGCCTGTGCCCAGGGTCCCTTACTGTCCAAAATCTCCTCCCATGTCCAGGAGTCCAGATGTAGGCCTACAATTAAGCAATAAGGCCCGAGGAGGTGTGGTATATAGCCAATATGCCATGGCTAAGGACTGTTCTAATGCATGACACAACCCTTAGCTGTGGTATATTGGCCATATATCACAAACCCACGAGGTGCCTTATTGCTATTATAAACTGGATACCAATGTAATTAGAACAGTAAAAATACATTTTCAGGGCTCGAACCACCCAGTTTATAATACACAGTATATCTCTTATACTGCATTCAGATGGTTTACACATAATTCATAACCTTTTTTCCTTTTACAATGCATGGAACCCACATAAACAAAGTGTGTATGACAGGGCTGCTTGTGCTTCTTAGGAACTAATCAATCATTCCAAGTGTCCATGGAATATCGCATTGACAGTTCCCACAAGTCATGAGAAATGTGTGTCTGTGTGAATAGCTCTGGGGTACGGATTATTGTGTTTATAATTAAACCCAGGCCAGGAAAACATGCCCATTCAGATTTACATTCAATGCCAAATATCTATTCCTGTACAACCCTATACATGACTCTTGAGGGGTATTGGAGAACCCATTAGTTAAAGACCCAGTGCAGTCAAAAACTTGATTTCCTATCTTTTATATATATTTCCACAGTATGAGGTTGGAATAATACTGTGAAATTGTAAAAAAAAAAAAAAAATTAAATGATAATGCCCTTTTAGTGTAAGAGCTCTTTCAAAAGACAGAATGACATTTCAGACTGTTTTTTGGCTGGAGGGAGATTTGGCCTTTAAATGATTTAATAAACCAATAAGAAAGAGAGTTCCAAACCTCTCTGCCAATAACAGTAACTTTTCCATTTTCCCCTTTCCACTCCAACCACTCCCAGACAGTCCTAGCAAAATTCTTGCTTGAGAAATTGTTTTTTGCTAAGAAGGTATTTATGTTTCTTTTTGACTATTTGAATTGAAAACAATCACAGTAAGGTACTTAATTGTTACCCAGAAATGATTTGATATTGAGATAAAAATGCAGAGGCTTTGTGCGATTCTTCACACCGCCCTGTTGTCTCAACTAGATGTAGATTAATGGAACAATCACTTACTGTACCTCTATCCAAACACCACATAAACATTGAACATACGTACACGCAGCAGAAATAATGTGTGTGCATACAGATGTAGGATCTTAATTTGATCACCCTGTTACAGGAAAACTTTAATGCCAAACGTGTAGCGTATTTGAGGTTTAAAAAGGCTTTTGAAATTTTTAATTTCCATTTTGACATTTCAGACTTGATTTCCCCTTACAGAAAATGTATCAACCCATACGAAAATGTAATCCACATTATTTTCCTGCTGTAGCAAACTGGCTCAAATTAAGATCGTACACCTGTATGAGTGTAACTGTGCATGCTTGCTTCCGTGCATACTTGCGTCAATGCATGTATTACTGTAAGTACGTCATCAGCCAACTAAATTATTTATGCATGACTAATGTAGTTAATTATACAGTGGACAGAATAGTGTTTCTCTCATCAGAATGTGTGATCGAGTAGTGCATAGTAACTTGAAGCATATTTTCTGCAGGGTGTGTTGTAAACCTGGATCGTGTTCGTTAGGGCAGGCAATGAAAAACGAAACTGAGTGTTTCTTAGTGGAGAACTCCAGGTAGACCCTTTCAGTCCGTTTTCTTCTGTCTGGTGCTGAATGAAATCGACTCTGTGCCCTCCTCCATTAGGTGTGCAAGCTTTTGTTCTGGGCCAGGTTGGGTTGTATTGGGCTGTTGTTACTGGGTTTGTGGTATAGGAGATGTGGGAGATATAGCTAAAACAAGCCTATCTGGGTCCTAACCTTCAGCCAGTCACAGGCCTCCTCATATCGGCATTAATTAAATAAATTCAGAGAGCTGTAATCAGAGGAAGGAGTAGCTTCCAGCAACAGCAAGCACTCATTAGTCCGCCTTGTTGTGGCCTCCAAGCATACATCAGCATGTCCTATGTGGGAGTGAGACAACTGTCAGAACCTCTTAGAGTTAATTTAGGTTGCTTAACTGTGCCAGAGTGTATGCAGCAGTCCAAATAATTAACAAAGAAGGGGAGCAATATGTCATATACGCATGTTTTCAGGTAACCCTCAATTGCTATTAAACCTGTGTAGTTATACTGTCATTAATAAAGTAACACTATTTTATTAACATATTGCCATGGTAATTTCTTTGTGATAAACAGTTGGCCAGTTTTGGGGGAATCTCAATTATACAGTAGAATATGGTGAGGGTGATTGGTGATTGTGTAATCACCTTATTCAGAAGTAGACAGATAGCCACGCTGGATGTCCTGCCATTTAGCTTGCCACGCACTCAGTTACTTCAAATAGTGTTTCATTATTGTTCTTCTGATTATTTACCTAGTGCTAAAATGGAGCTGTCCAGGGCTGAAGTCGACTGTATTTTACATTGTTTCACTGTGATTTCACTGTGATTTTCAGTCTATCCATACGGTCATAAAATGTATTATTTTTCTCTTCTAGATCACCCTGATATTGACAACACTCTCACTGTGATCGCGAGGGCCTCCTATCAATATTTGGCTGTGAGTATCATGGCTTATAATCTTCGATAAGGTGATATCTGTTGGAATGAACTCGCCAGAAGG